>NC_044395.1:89428940-89738385 GCF_006542625.1 Nomascus leucogenys | reverse complement strand
TTTTAGTGCTGAGCACATGCCTGGGTGAGTATTACTAAGTTTGTGCAATAAAATAGGACAGACCTCTGGTAATGTCCCCATCATACCAAACCTTAACTTGGTCCCATCTTCTCTTCACATTTCTCTTGCTTCTTTCCAAGACACTGGATATCTCATTTTGAGATGCTTTAATGACTGTCTTAAAACTATGCTTCCAGTATAAAGACTCTTCTTAGGATTGTATACATAATTATATATTTTAGGTTGCCTGTCTTTATTCTTATCTGCCTTACTTGGAAAACACAATCATACATGAGTTATTCTTTGTATAAATTTTTTATAATATAAGCCCTACACTTGTAATCCCTTGTCTTGCCTTCACTTCATCTTTCTTTGCTCTTGTGTTGTTTACTTTTTTGGCTTGTAATCTCCCACCTGTTTTTTCTTCAATTATTTTAATTTTTCATTTTCTCTCTGCATCTATGCTTCAGACAAAATAAAGTAGAGTGGATCAAAATATCATATAGAATCACAACATCATAGAGAGGTGGATTTCACTGATACACTTATCAGGTTACACAGTGGGCAGAGGGTAGAATACATGTTAGAATCACAACATTATAGAGAGGTGGGTCTTCGGTATTTTGCAGTTACAGTTTGGGCTGAACACAGTAAGCCGTTCCTAATGATGAAGGGGTATACTGTCTCCCTTTGAGCCAAAAAATAAGGATATTTTCCTAGCTTAGAGAAATTGCTTTGAGACTTTCCAGGAAAGACACTTTTTAAAGGCATCAATGCAGAAAATACAGGGAGAGAAGCCTTTAGTATTTCTGCTGAATAAAGAGCTCCTGAGCTCAAATCACATCAGTGATCACATTGGCACCTTCAGTTCAGAGTGGCTGAGAGGTGACGAATGGCTCACGAGCAGTCTGCGATCTGTTACCTATATCCACAAAGACACGGTAGATTATTTCAACATTTTCTTCTATGAGAAGGCTATTTATTTTCTTTATATTCTCAACAAACAGAGTTGCCCTAAGGCACTTAAAAATTTATTTCTGAATATATCATTAGAAAGGATGCTGAGGGCAGGTGAATTTTCTGACCCAAGTTTTCGACACTGACTTTCAGAACTGGTTTGCCTCATAGGTGTCTGATCAAACTTCTCTATTGTCCTGACTTGTAAAGAAACTAAGTCTTCTCAATAAAGAGGATGCCTACTTATTTCAATACAGCAAATAAGAATTAGGGCTTTATATAACTCCGATCACATGGCTTTTCTAACAATCTCTCTGCAAATGTTTCTGCCACACTACATAACCAGATTCTCAAGGTCACTCATTATCTGGTTCCTGCCTACCTCTCTGAACCCATCTCCCACTACATTGCCCAACCTCTCATCCACTCTGGTCAGAGTGACTTTCCTAGTAGGATGACCAAATTGTCCCTTTTTTCCTAGGATTTTTCCAGTTTCAGCATTGAAAGCTCAGTATCCTGAGACACACTAAGTTTTCAGCAAGTGAGAAGGCTGCTCACTACACTTCCAAGATGTGTTGGAACATCCACAGTCCTTTCTCTGGGTCTTTGTGCTTGTTAGTCATTCTATGTAAATTGCTGTTTCCCCATACCTCTGTGTGATATATGTTCTCACCTTTTAACTCTGCTCAAATGTCATTCTTTCCTTACCAGTCCACCTTAGAATAGCCTTGATGCCTAGCATTTGTATCTCCAAAATCTATCCTTGTCCTTTTTTTGACATCTATTATTATCTTCAATCATGCTCTGTTTTAAAGTTTACTTGCTGGTTTCCTCTATGACAAAAGAAGTCCTCTGAGGTCAAATACTTAGTCTATTTTGCTTACCTCTGTATTCTCAGCACCTAGAAGAATGCTTTTAACTTACTAGGTGCTCCACAATTATTATTCGAAAGAATTAATGAAAAAAAGAGAAGAAATGTTTTTTGTTATTTGATAATGAAAATAGTTTATTGTCCTTAATTTACTTTACTAGTGCTTTGTGGTAAATTTGGATAAATGATATAATTTGCACCAAATAGGAAAATTGAAATAATCAAGAAAACACTATCTTTCATAGAGGTGACTAGTAGAAATCGTTTCAAATTTTAGATAATAAAGAATTCATAAATTTAATATGGGCAATTGTTTTTTCTGAAAACAATTTTGTCATGCTGGTAAAATGAATGACCTTTATTGTACGGTATTTCTGGAACTACAAATGGTAAGAGTGAAGCCATATAAGGCACTGATATTGTATCCAGAGTTAGTCTCCCATTCTGAGTCATATTTTAACCAGTAAGTAGCAAGAGGAAAATCCTGATTGTATGTAATCCACTGAGTGGAATGGCCTAGAGTAGAGAGGTAAAAGGGGGAAAGAAAGTTATATACAGATACTTTTGTTCTAAGTGCCCTGGCAAGTTTCCTTTAATTGCAAAGCTGAGAACCTGATAAATTGATTTTAAAATGTGGTAATGGTAGTCATTAATCTCTTCCTCTCCATGGTTGCATAGCACCTGGTAGGTGCCTTTATCAGAGCACTTAACAATCTTATGAGATACTTTTGAAAGAGTCTTTCTCATCCAACATATTGTACATCTCAGAAAACAAACAGGGTTGATTCCGATACACTTTTGTTTTTTCTATAGTGCATATAATTTGGAGATATATTTGATAAATGTAGGTTGAATTGACATGAGAAATTGAAATCAAATGAATAGAATGATAAAGATGAGAGTGTCTTTTATACGCTATTTTCATCTCCTTCCTTCTCTCACTTTAGACAGAATTCTAAAGTAAGTGGCAGGGGACTCATTACATAAATGGCTTCAAAAAGTCTTCACCCTTTAAATCAGAGTGTCTGACATATTTCTATTTCCCCAAATTTTGGTAATGCTCAATCTTTGCAATCTTTTAAACGTTTTAGTTGTTAGGTGTGAAAAAATTGCTGTATTGTATTTCCCAGATTATCAGTGAGATTGTCTTTTCATATTTGTCTTTTCTTCTTCTCTTACATATTTTCATATATTTCACCCTCAGAAGCTTGTATGTTTTTCTACCGGCTTGAAGGAGTTCTTTATGTACCCTGAAAATTAAGCCAGAATTTTGATGATGCCTATGCTAACCTATTTTGTGTTCATTTTTATAAGGGCAAAGCTGGTAGTTAATTTCTGAGACATTCTATGTTTTGTGCTTTCTTAGGAAATCCTTCCCTACAATAAAATTATAAGGTATTCTCCTACATTTTTCACAATATATCTCTAGTTTAGTTTTAGCTCTTTGAGCCATAGGAAATTAAACTTGGTATATGCCTGAATTACAGAATCTTGCTTTATTATTTGCTTAATAGTCAATTATCTGAACATGATTGATTTAACAGTACTTCTTCTTCTAAGAGATTGAAAGGCTATGGATTTGGTCTACTCCTGTGCTAATAATGCTATATTTTTCTTTTTACCTTTGGTAGAAGTGTATTGGATATACTTAATATCTTGTATTGGATATACTTAATAATTAAGTGTATTGGATATACTTAAATATTTTTCTTCCATCTGAATTAAAAATTGTCAAATTCTGTAAATTACTTTTTATATTTTGGTTAAAATGCATTAAATCATCAATTACTTTGGGAAAAAATATATGTCTATAAGAATGCATCTTCCTGTTCATGAAGTTGATATGCTACTCAATTTATTCATAATATTTGATACTTTACTTAATGTAAGTCTTGAATCTTTTATGTTAGGTGTATTTCTAGGCATTCTTTTTCCTCTTTTTTTTTTTTTTTTTTTTTTTTTTAAGAGACAAGGCTTCCTTCTGTCACTCAGGCTGGAAGTACAGTGGCACTATCATAGTTCACTGCAGCTGGGAATTCCTGGGCTCAAGCAATCCTCCCACCTCAGTCTCCCAGGTAGCTAGGACTACAAGTATGTGACACCACACTCAGTTAATTAAAAATATATATTTTATATAAATATATATATATATTATATATAAATATATATTTGGTAGAGACAAGGTCTCCCTATTTTCCAGGCTTGTCTCAGACTCCTGGCTTCAAGCAATCCTCCCATCTTGGCCTCCCAAAGCTTTGGGATTACAGGTATGAGCCACTGTACCCAGCCTCTATTTTTGATATTGCAGATAGGATCCCTTTCTGTCCATGAATTTATTTTTTAAAATATGGTTACTGTTGAAACATAGAAAAATTGTTAAATTGTAAAAAATTTATATTAAGTGTGAATTTGGCCTCTTTATAGAATTCTGTCATTAGATCTCACAGATCTCTTTAGGTGACTGTAATATGATTTATAATAAAAACTATAGATTTGATCTTCCTCTCCTTTTCCTGGCACACAAGCTCCAAAAACCCTTGAGATCTCTGAAGTGAAGAGTCTTTTTGTAAGAGAATGAGATGACTGGTGGTTGGGGGCTCTTGGCTAGCCTCTGGATGGGGTCTGGTTGCCAGGGTAACCAACCAGGTGATTAGAGAGTTGGAATTTTCCTTACCTCCACCAATCCCAGGGAGAGAAGGAGGCTGAAAAGTGAGTTGATCACCAATGCTAATGATTTAATCAGTCAGGCCTATGTATCGAAGCCTCCATACAAAAACCAAAAGGACAGAGTTCAGAGAGCTTCTTTGTTGCTGAACGCAAAGAGGAGATAGGAGTGGGTGCCCCCCCTACAAGAGGGCATAGAAGCTCCGCACCCTCCTCCATACCTTGCCTAAGCATCTCTTACATCTGGCTGTTCATCCGTATCTTTTTATAATAAATAAACAAACATAAGTAAATTGCTTCTGTGAGTTCTGTGAGCAACTCTATAATAATTGAACCTGAGGAGGGATTTACGGGAACCACCCATTTATAAGCCGTTGGTCAGAATCACAGGTAAAACCACCTGAGACTTTCCCTTGGCATCTGAAGTGGAGAGGGGCAGTTTCATAATACTGAGCCCTTAACATGTGGAGTCTATACTCATTCGAGTTAATGTCAGAATTAAATCGAATTATAGGACATCTAGATGGTGTTGAGAATTGGTCAATGTGCAGGGAAAAAAAAATACACATCTGGTCATAAAAGTGCTCTGTGTCTAGCATGAGAGTAGAAAAAGCAGTTTGGTTTTTCCCATCTTTTAGAGTAATGTCTTTGGTTTTATAGGTAGATAATCACATTGTATGCACATGGTCACAATTTTGACTCTTCTTAAATTATTTATAACTTTTCTCTTTGTCCCTTTGCATTGATTTGTACATATCAGTTGTAATACTGAGAAGTAGTGGTAGTAGCAGGAAAACTTGCCCTGTTCCTATTTTTAGTAAGAAAGTATCACTTATTCCATTAATATTTATTAATCTCCTACTATGTAGAGGCTATTCTACGTATCATTAAATAAGACAATATGTAACTTATATTCTAGTGGGAGAGACATACAATATATAATACACATGATAAATACATACATTATATAAAATATTAGAATGTGAAATATTCTAATATTCTAATTCTAATATACATTCTAACATTTTATGCAATGAAAGTACAGCACAGAATAAGTAAAATCAGAAAGATTGGGAGTGCCAAGTGCTAGTGGGGTGGTGCAGGATAGACCTCATTGAGGAAGTGATCTTTGAGTAGAGTCTGGAGTCAGTCAGAGAGTCAGTCTTGTGGATATCTGGGAAGAATACATTCCAGGCAGAGGAAATACCAGTGTTATGGCCCAAGTACAAGAGTGTGCCTGATGCATTTGAACAGCAGCCAGGCCAGTGTGTCTAAAGCAGAGCAAGTAACAAGAAAAAGAAGAGATGAGGTTAGGGAGGTCATGAGGGCAGGCCACATAAAGCCACGGAGGAAAGCCTTCGGCTATAAGTTGGCGAAGAATGCAGAACTATTATAGTGCTTTGAAAGAAAGGTGACGGGACCTGACATTTTAAAGGATCACTCTAGCCAGGGGCAGTGATACACCCCTGTAATCTCAGCTACTGGGGAGGTTGAGGTAGAAATATTGCTTGAGGCCAGGAATTTGAGGTTTCAGTGAACTATGATCTGCCCTATAAATAGCCAATGCACTCCAGCCCAGACAACATAGTGAGACCTCATCTTTAACAAATAAAAATGAAAAAAATAAATCACTCTGGTTGCTATTTGAAACTTAGGTGGTAGGGACCAAAACGTTTGTAAAAGCAGGGATCTCCATAGAGAAGATTATTTCAATGACGTATGATTAAGATAAAGCTGGTTCCAAGTCCAGGCAACATAGCAAGCCTTAACCTTTAACAAATAAAAATAAAAACAAAAACAAAATAAAGTGGAGCACTCTGGTTGCTATTTGAAACTTGGATGATAGGGCCTGAAGAGTTTGTAAAAGCAAGGCAACCACATAGGAGATTATTTCAATGATGTATGATTAAGATGAAGCTGGTTCCAGCCAGGGTGGTGTCAGGGGAAGTACTGAGAAATGGTCACAGCACGTACATACAGGCATACCTTGAAGATATTGCAGGTTCAGTTCTGGATCTCAATGAGCTGAATATTGCAATAAAGGAAGGCACAAGAAGTTTTTCTAAATTTCCCAGTACATATAAAAGTTATGTTAATACTATACTATTATCTATTGTGTGCAACAGCATTGTGTCTTTAAAATATTGTACATACCTTAATTAAAAATACTGTGTTGCTGAAAATGCTAATGACCATCTGGACCCTCAATGAGTTAGAATCTTTTTGCTGAAGGCGGGTCTTGCCTTGGTGGTGTTGGCTGCTCGGTTGTGGTTGCTGAAAGTGGAAGTGGCTGTAGCACTTCCTAAAAATAAGACAAAAGTAAGGTTTGCTGCATAGACAGACTCTTCCTTTCATGAAAAGGTTCTCTGTAATATGTGATGCTTTTTGACAGCATTTTACCCTCAATAGAATTTCAAAATTGGAGTCAATCCTCTCAGACCCTGCCACTGCTTTATTAACTAATTTTATACAATATTGTAAATATTTTGTTGTCATTGCAACATTGTTCATAGCATCTTTACCAGGAGTAGATCTCATCTCAAAAAAAAAAAAAAAAAAAAAAACCAAAAACAAAAACAACAACAACAACAAAAAACACGTTCGACCAGACGCAGTGGCTCATGCATGTAATCCCAGCACTATGGGAGGCTGAGGCAGGCAGATTACTTGAGGTCAGGAGTTCAAGGCCAGCCTGGCCAACATGGTGAAAACCCATCTCTAATAAAAATACGAAAATTAGCGGGGCATGGTCGTAGGCACCTGTAATCCCAGCTACTCAGGGGGCTGAGGAATGAGAATATCTTGAACCAGGGAGGCAGAGGTTTCAGTGACCTGAGATTGCGCCACTGCACTCCAGCCTGGGTGATAGAGCAAGACTCAGTTTCAAAAATAAACAAAATAAATACATAAATAAACCACTTTTTTTGTTCATCCTTAAGAAGCAACTTCTCATCCATTTAAGTTTCATCATGAGATTGCAGCAATTCAGTCACATCTTCAGGCTCCACTTCGAATCTGGGTCTTTGCTATTTCCACCACATCTACAGTTACATTCTCCATTGAAGTCTTGAACCCCCAAAGTCATGCATGAGAGTTGGAATAAACGACTTTCAAACTCCTGTTAATGTTGATATTTTGACCCCTTCCCATGAATCACAGATATTCTTAATGGCATCTAGAATGGTGAATCCTTTCCAGAAAGTTTTCAATTTACTTTACCCAGACCCATCAGAGGAATCACTACCTATGGTAGCTATAGCTTTGTGAAATATATTTCTTAAATAATAAGACTTGGAAGTCAAAATTACTCCTTGATATATGGGCTGAAGAATAAGTGTTGTGTTAGCAGGCATGCAAACAACATTCATCTCCTTGTACATCTCCATCAGAGCTCTTGGGTGATCAGATGCATTGCTAATGAGGAGTAATAGTTTAAAGGAATCTTTTTTCTCTCTTTCCAAGCAGTAGGTCTCTACAGTGACAGTAAACCTTGCTGGAAATAGGCTTGCTGTCGTCAGGCTTTGTTGTTCTATTTGTAGAACATAGGCAGAGTAGATTTAGCATAATTCTTACGGGCCTTAGGATTGTCAGAATGGTAAATGGCCATTGTCTTCAACTTAAAGTAACCAGCTGCATTAGCCCCTAACAAGAGAATCAGCCTGTCCTTTGAAACTTTGAAGCCAGGCATTCACTTTCCCTCTCTACCTATTACAGTCCTAAATGGCATCTTATTCCAATATAAGGCTGTTTTGTCCACATTGAGAAAGCTGCTTAGTGTAGCCACCCTCATCAATGATCTTAGCTAGATCATCTGCATCACTTGCTGCAGGTTCTACATCAGCATTTGCTGCTTCACCTTGCACTTTTATGTTGTGGAGATGACTTCCTTCCTTAAACCTCATGAATCAACCTCTGCTAGGTTTCAATTTTGCAGCTTCCTCACCTCTCTTAGTCTTCATAGAATTAAAGAGATTTAGGGCCTTGCTATAAATTAGTCTTTGGCTTAAGGGAATGTTGTGGCTGGTTTGATCTCTCCAGAGCACTAAAACTTTCTCCATATCATAAATAAGTCTGTTTTGCTTTCTTAAGCATTCATGTATTCATGAATGCTTTTTATGAGTAGCACTTTTAATTTCCTTCAAGAACTCTTCTTTTGCATTCACACCTTGAATAACTGGGACAAGAGGCCTAGATTTTGGCCCATCTCAGCTTTCAACATGTATTTCTCACTAAGCTTAATACTTTTTAGTTTTTTAACTAAGGTGAGAGACATCAAACTTTTCCTTTCACTTGAACACTTAGAGGCCGTCGTAGAGTTATTAAATGGCATAATTTCAATATGATTGTGTCTCAGGGAATAGGAATGGCCAAGGGAAGGAAACAAACAAACAAGCAAACAAAGGAATAGCCAGTCAGTGGAGCAGTCAGAATACACACAAAATTTACTGACCTCTCATATGGGCATAGTTTGTGGCACTCCAAAATAAACAATTATATCAGTAACACCAAAGATCCCTGAAGACAGATTGCCATAAATGATATAATAAGTTTGAAATATTGTGAAAATTACCAAAATGTGACAAAGAGACATGACGTGAACATGTGCTGTTGGAAAAATGGCACTGATAAAACATGCTCGGCTTAGGATTGCTACAAACCTTCAATTTGTGAAAAAAAAAAAGTAATATCTGTGAATCCAAGTAAAGCAAAGTTCAATAAACGAAGTGTGCCTGTATTTTGATGAAGAGTAGGCAGGATGCTCTGATGGATTAGCAGTGAAAGAGGGCTATCAAAGCTGACACTCGTAAATATCACTTTTTGTTCTCACAACTGGAATCCTGAATTTCAATCAGCTGAGATGATGCATATCTGGAGGTGTGATAGAAGGTCATTTTTGATACGGTGGATTTGTGGTGACTATGGATAGGCAAATGAAATTGTCATGTATACAAGTTGGCCACATGGGTCTGGAGTATAGCTGAAGATACAAAATTGAGAGAGTCATTAGCATAGCTGATAATCAGAACTGTGAATATGGATGAAATCTTCATGAAAATGCAGTAGGAAAGAGAAGTGGTCCTAAGAATGAGTCACGGGACATTCTAATGAATAAAAGAGACTAACAGGAAGTGACCAGTGAGGTAGGAAGAAAACCAGCAGAGTATGGTATCTTGGGAGCCAAGTGAAAAAACTGTATCAATGAGTAGGAGTATCAATTATGTCAAATAATTTTGATTTGAAATGTATTGGAAATTAAATCCATATTTCAAAAGAAACTTTATTGATTTTTTTTTATTACAGAAACTTCTCATGGCACAGAACCTGCCAGCAGAAAGATGAAGACACCTGTCCCTATCTGCATGTAGAGTCATAAACAGTGATTTTCTAACTTGGCAGTGCTCCTTCGAGTTGACATTTCCAAAACCACCTAGAGGACCAGGAAATTCAGTCAGGCTGGCAGCACCAGAGGTGGGCCTGATCAAATCCCTCCTGGCAAATTATTATTCAAGAAATAAGAGAAAATGGAAGACCCTGGGCACATGTCCCAAAATACTATAGAGAAGTTTTTGGAAGTAACTACTGATTTCCAAATATAGAAAGTTTTCAAGCTTTGATTTATTTGGACCTAGAAGAAAATTCAAAAAATAAAAAGTGAAAAAATAAAGGCAACCTATTTTCCTACTGTAACTCCTCATCCAGAATGAAGAGATTTGAAAAAATTAATCTCAATGATTCAAATGCCTCTCCTAAAGAACATATTTTCCTCCATTATATAAGTATTTCAAGTGGAGGTTTTTAAATCTAAACAATCAGATTCCAAAATGACTGCTTGTTTTCTTCCTTTTCATGGCTGGGTAGCTTTCTTCTTTCTGTCTCACTCTTTCTCTCCTTCCTTTCCTCCCTCCCTCTCTCCCTCCGCCTTCCTTCTTTCCTTCCTTCCTTCTTTTCAACAATTATTGAATACATAGAATATTCCTTATTCCAGGCCCTTAGGCTACATCAGTAAATTTTGCAGACATGGTCTCTGCCTTCATGGAACTTATAGTTTAGTAAAAGATCAATAATTAAATTAAAAGCTATACAAACGATGATATAATTGTAGTGCTAATAATATATGCTATAAAATATGAGACAATATTATATTAACTTTTAATAAGTCTGTAAGGTCAGGGAAGACTTTTCCAAAGGCAACAATATTTAAGTTGAGATCAAAATATGAATAGGATATAAAGTAATTCCAAATATGGAAGCTTCCCAGACAATGGGAACAGCCTATGTGAACATTAGAAAATGAGCAAAACGAGGTCTAATATATCCTAGATTTATATTGATAGCCAAAACTGTATCAAAGAGTGAATTATATTCCTTCCACAATCTTCTTTTAGAATCCTGTACCATAAGAAAGAGACCCCTGTTAAACACAACAAAATATTTCAATAACACAAGTAACCCAAATGTATCTTTACCCCAAAACCTAGATGACCTGTAAGTTAACAGAGAAAATTACAATGAATAATGCCCAGAGGGCATAACAGTCAAAAGCAATGAGTTATGAAACCCAAAAGCAATACAAGGTTAAACATGGGAGAAGTTTGATTTTTCTCTCATGTAACAAAGTGTCATCCCAGGTTGAGATGGTGGTTCCACGGTGTTGAGGGCTCGAGTCTCCTTAAATCATATTGCTCAATGATTCCTAGAATATTGACTTGTTCTGGGTGTTTCAAAATCACTCATAACGAACAGAAAAGAAATAAAGGAAGTGAACAATATTTTTCTTTAAGGTGTACTATCTAGAATTTTCCTGTATCGTTTCTGCTCTTAAGTCAATACCAAGATAGACTTTGTTATGTGACCACATTTAGATTTGGAAATATGGTTATTATTCCAGGCAGCCACATATCCAAGTGGAAAATATGAGAAAATAGGTGATATCAGATAATTGGGGAGAACATTCACAACACAGTGAGAAACAATGAAAGGTGTTATGATAACCCAAAGGACAGAAGAACAGGTGAGACTAGATTCCTGATCTTCAGAATCAAGCAGCATAAATCTTATACAAGAGGGGCAGTGTTTAGGGAATGAGGCGAGGCATTAAATTGATTCCAATTGGGGAATTATCATTATTGAAAAAAGGACAGTTGAGCTGGACTCTAAAGTGTGTGTCAGGATTTGATGGGAAGAAGAGTTCGAGCATTCCAGGGAGAGGAAACAGCATGTTACAGAAACTGCCTTGAGGGATCTGTATGTGCTTCATGTGCCTAGTGCTGTAACCACACTTACTCTGTTTTCAGATGATTTAATGAATAATCTTAGCTACAATCTTGGTCAAAGAAATCAGTATTACCCATTTTAACTTAGAAGTGAATCCTGAAAGTTTTTGAATCACAATGAATGCATTCCTGGGTGGTGAGGTCTCATTCAATTGACCTAACAAAAAGATAAAGCCAAGATTCTTCTTAGAACCATTAATCCACAAAGTATGTATCCATAAACATAACTTTTCCTCTTATATTCTAAAGACATTCCTGAAGGTAAACAGTGAAGTAGGATTTGTAAAATAATACAACTCAAGAATATCACAACTTGTAAAACTGGGATTAACTAAACTCTGGCTTGATGAGAAAATAGTAATAATTTTCATTAGTATAGCAGCTATAGTTTTTTTAAAAAGTATTTTTACATATATTATCAGTTTATTCTTAATATAAATATATTATGTAGGTATGGATGAAATCGTTATTTCAATCTAAAGGTGAGGAAGCCAAAGCTAAAAGACATTAAGAAATTACACAATATCAGACAGAAAGAGTTTCAGAGATGAGAATCAAACCCAAGACATAACACGAGTACACATGCATTCACTGCTGTGAGGAAATAAAATTTCCCATGTGTCTATTTTCAGGTGGAAAACTCAAAACTAAACAAAGGATTGGCTGGGTACAGTGGCTCACGCCTGTAATCCCAGCACTTTGGGGAGGCTGAGACAGGCGGATCACCTGAGGTCAGGAGTTTCAGACCAGCCTCGCCAACATGGCGAAACTCCATCTCTACTAAAAATACAAAAATTAGCCAGGTGTGGTGACAGGCGCCTGTAATCCCAGTTACTTGGGAGGCTGAGGCAAGAGAACTGCTTGAACCTGGGAGGCAGAGGTTGCAGTGAGCTGAGGTCACTCCATTGCACTCTGGCCTGGACAACAAAAGTGAGTCTGTGTCTCAAAAAAACAAAACAAACAAAAAGCCCCCCAAAACATAAAGGATTAAATGCTAATTAATAAGTACAATTCTCATTCGCTCTTTTCTAACCTTGCTGTCATAAAACGAACCTAAATTTCCTTTTATTCTTATTGGCACAGAAGCTAGGGTCAATTAAGCAAAGATGATGTCATTCCTGAGAATTCTAGGAAACTTAGGACTATGTTTCTCATTGTATTAATTTATGTATAAGTTTTCCCAAGAATGGAGTGCTAGAATATTCTGATATGAGATATAATCCATAAAGTGATAGTCTAATAATCCAGTTGATTTAGTTATGATATTTTAAATATTGTGTTGTTACAAAAGACTGACAAAAATGTTATAATAATTCACCAAATTACTTTTAAATCAGATTATTGGAGATGATTATTTTGGTCAATTGAAAATCTGAATTTTAAACATTTTAATTAAAAATCACTTAATATTTTAGTAAATAATGTACAATGTAATTGGAAACTGCTGGGTATATTTTAATAAATATTTTCAATTTGCAGTGCATACACACAATATCTAAAGGTTTGTTAAATAAGTCTTCTATATTCTGATTTAAAATATCCATTTGCTTAAGAAATCAGCACTCTTCCAGCTTGGAATCATTGTAAAGACAAATTTTTGCCAATGCAAATGTTTATTATTTAAATTACTAGAATTAGTAAACTTGTCATGCATTGAAGCCACAATACCTTTGAAGTATGCATGATTACTAATGGGAATAGTTACTATTCATTGAGTAAGTATATACTTACTCCCCCACATACCTGTGCACACACGTGTGTGTATATATATGTGTGTGTGTGTGTGTGTGTATGTGTATACATATGTCAACCTCACAGCTATACTGAAAAGTTTTATCACTCTCATTTATCAGATGTGGATGCTAATGATAAAAGTGACTTGGCCAAAGTCACACTGTTTATAAGTGAGGGAAACAAGACTAATCCCAGGCCTGTGTCATTTTACAACCTAAGTCTTTCCCACCATTTAAGAATTCATCTCCATATATGTGCATAACTGTCTCTAAAAGAGTTATACCTTCAAAAGAACATCTATGTTGACAGCAATGTTCTATATGTTGACAAAGGAATTAATTACACAATTGTGTGCATTATACCTCTCATTTGGTACATTTCTTTTCCTTTTGCATTTTTCTTTGAGACATAATTTTACAGTAAAATAATAAAACAGGGTCTTCTAGAGCAATGTCTTTGTGACAAAGGATTTGGGCAATAATTGGGTTTGTATACTAATATCCTAAGTTAATAGGGATGGACTCTCAAGATACAGCAAACCATTGGTGATTGGAGGAAGGCAGTATATTTTGGCAAGATCTCATTTCTGTTTATTTGAAAGATGTGCATCTGGGTTAGATAAAATAGGGAATGAGTGGAGCAGGAAAACTTTTACTGATTGTCAGTGGGATGTGTCTAAATGCATTATCCCTCATTTAATTCTCGAAACAACAATGAACATTATCATGATATCCATTTTAAAGATACAAAGGAGTTAAGTGAACTCCTCTTAAGTGGCTAAAATTTGATTTACACATAGATCTGTTTACACAAAGTTATTGAGGGAAGCAAGGATTCAGGAGTTAAGACCAGTCAAATAAATTGACAGATAAATAGTGGTGTGCACTAAGAAGTAACCTCAAGGCAACCATACTACATTTTTTTGACATTTTACCTACTCGGGGTCTGAAACCCCTGTTATCTGGAGTGGTAATGTGGTGTTGAAACAAAGCAAATGACAGAAAGATTGGCTGCAAAATGATGTTAAAATAAAAACAGTCATCACTATGTGGGCTGCCACTACCACACGATGGAGTGTACTGGTCATTTGAGTTTAGTGTCTCCTTGGCCATTTCTTTTTTTCTTTCTTTCTTTTTTTTTTTTTTTTTTTTTTGGGATGGAGTCTTGCTCTGTCGCCCCGGCTGGAGTGCAGTGGCGTGATGTCGGCTCACTGCAAGCTCCGCCTCCTGGGTTCACATCATTCTCCTGTCCTTGGCCATTTCAGTGAACTTCCCTGGAAGTTCATTTCCTCTGTATTTAAAAATTGGAGAGGACTCCATGTTAACACATTTTGACAATGAAAAGGCATTTACAGACACTAGATGTTCTTATTTTAGAATTATAGTCCCCAACTTGCAACGGGGCCAGCCATTTTAAGTATACTACTGCTTTTCTACTTGTTTGGTTGAGATTCATTATAGTTGTGACTGCTGTTCCATTAATTATATAGATAATAAAGGCTAAATGGGATTTGATATATCCAAATTACCTTTGGAGCAACCTTGTTGAAATGTACACACTGGCAAAAACGAATAGTGCAAATATAAAATGTGAAAGATAAATTTCAGATTGTGTGTCCAGCCTCCCATTTACTTTGGCAGTAGGCCAATCTGATTTAGTTTGGGTTTATTTAATCTTAATTTTATGAAAATTTTTCTGGAAAAGTATGCAATATAATTGATACTAAGGTCTCTATTTCTCTGACCTATTCTTGCTTGTAGTTTGTAGAAGTGGTTTTCCTTACTAGTATAGCATCATTTTTCATTATTCTGTTACACGCCAGCTTGTTTCAGACAGGGTGTAAATAGAGTTCCTAGAATATCAATTGATGGAGAAAGAAATATGAGTGACTATCTTAAATATTTTTCCTGTCATTCAGAAGCTGTAGCCAAAGGAAAGCGGCTGTAAAAATGGTAAGGTTGTTTGCGACCTCCCTTTGACTCACCGCCTATTGAGAATAACCTTGCAATGTGACTTAGATGTCATGAAATAAAGTTTAGAAAGTTATTCGTTTAAAACACTGACAACTGGACAGTAGGCCAAGAGCCATAGACACAGGTACCTGCCAAGCAAATTTGCTTTCTGAATCAGAAGCCAGCATCCAAATACACTGGGCCCTCTGAAGCATCTCTAATATTTACACAGTAATCTGATTTGGGAGCCTCCTCACTTTTCTCTTTTCCACTAATTTAGTCACCCTCTGGCACCTTTGCAAATTCCAGCAGGGGTCAGGAACCCCAAAAGCAATTTGTCCTAAAATCACAGAGAATCAAGATGGAAAGCCTTCACTGGTGCAGCCAGGGCATACCTAGCGACTTAGAGGAGCAGACTGTTCACCGTGGTGTACTTCCTATTCCTCTGTGCAAACCTGGGTTCATGTGCCTCTGGGGAGGCTGGCTGAATCACCTTCTTGGAAAGAATCATGGTTTGGATACACTGTCCTGCTAGGAAGTTTTCTTTTCAACCAACATTTTGTTTTCTTCAGTTTCTGGTTATGTCTTCTTGGATTTTTTGTTTTGTTTGACCTGAGGAAAGAAGCTGGTATTCTTAATGGTTATGCCTTCTTGATAAACCTGAATTCATAGCTGGCATGATGTTGGCTCTTTCTGTGCTACAAAGTCCTTGCACACATTTTATATCTAGAAAGTTTTCTCCTTAGCTTGGGTCTTGAGAGTTGTTCTTTGCCTAGGATGTTTCACTAGTCTTTTAAATGAAATTCAAGTTTTCTTGAACTTATTATTGACCAGCCTATATAGGTATATATTATTGCTGTGTCCTTAATAAGATCGAGTTACAACAACAGACCCTGTGACTGGTTGCGTTGTCACATATTAAATGTCTCCTCTGATCTCCTGAACATCTCCATTATTTTTTGTTCCAGATTTGCTCTTCATTTATGATGTCCTATTTATTAGGGATACCCTAATATTAAGTTTTCTTTTCCGTTTCTACACATTCCCAAGAGGATGAGCTGATAAGACTGGAAGAAGAAGACACATTAGTTTTTAACAAAAGGAAGTTTAGAGAGAGTAAAAATGAACAACTTATAGAATTCTGGCTCCCACTATGTGCCAAACTCAGGGAATTGGGGGAAATTTCTTGGCAGCACCAAGAAATTGGGAATATAATGGTGAATAAGACAGTGTTCCATATCATTTAATCCTCATAATTCAAGATATTTATAACTACCACTTGTCCTCCATTCATCCCATTTATAGTTGAGCCATTTGGGCAAGATCATTCTGCTGCAGAGGTTAAATTAAATCTCAGATCTGCCTTATTTCAAAGAGTTCTATTAAACTTCATGGAGCTCTGTCTCCTTTCACTTCCAGGCAAACAAAGCTGGAATGTATTGTGCCTTCACTTTTCCATGCCTGTTATGTATTGGTCCATAATAAAATTTCCTTCAGCTCTCATCTAGTCCTATATGTTTAGGGGAGGCTTTAAGCAACTGTTGCACCCAGTTACCATAAGCTACTGCTAGGTTCCTGGCCATTTTATCCTTCTTCCTACATTTCAGACTTAATCACAAAAATAACAAAAATTTTCAGGAGAAATCACACTTGCATTCAGGATTTATATATTATGAATAAATTATGGCTTATACTGTTTGCTAGCATGATTCAGAGTACCTACTTCTACGAGATCAGAGGTATGGCATAGAGTGTGGCAAAACCTAATGGTCACTGGTCAGTGAATCAGATCTCTGGGTTCTGCACTTAGGGTGTGTGAAGGGGAAAATATCGTAATCTCAGTTGGTCTCAGATGAAGTGGTTCAATTATACTACCAATAATCACGGATCTCCCCTGGACTAACTCTGTCTCTATAGTCCTAGGCCTGTATCCATAAAATAGGGAGTACACTTAGAAAATTTGACTGAAGACAATAGATTTGCCAAGTAACAAACAAAAAAAAGGAGAGACAAAAAGCAAAACAGAAATGGGCCTGGAGGAGTAGTCCTTAACATTTTGGCAGAAAGCTAGAATACCTTTCCCTTTTCCTGGAGCTTTGCAGGTATGGCTCCCTTCCACAGTGCTGAAAGAAACATCCCCCCATTATCACTTTAGCTGCTCTGAGATTGGTAACCAAGGAGGAAATGGAAGAAAAAGGTTTTGTTGTTCCTCTTTTGTCTTGCGTAAGAATAGCTTTTGAGATAAGAATACATTTATTTTTATTATCTTTGTTGATTCCATCATTTTGTTATTCAGTTATTGTGTACTTTTTATCATAAAAGACTTTGGGGAGAGCTTTGCAGCTTCTGTTAAATCATGAAACTAGTCTTAATTTAAGCTCAGTCCAAATACGATTTCTCAAAATAGAGATGTGTTTCTACCAACATATCATTTTTCTTGTGTGTAGTCAAAAAGATTAGACAAATTTGATATAACAGTCATGATCACAGGTAAACATTAGAAAGGAATAAACTTTGCTTTTTCGCTTGAAAATCCACGTGTTTTCTTCACATGAATTGTAAGAAGATAAAACTCTACTGACTTAAGGAGGGAGGTTAATGAGAATTTTTTAGCCCATACATGGGCCTCCTTTAAACTATTTTACTTTTAGTTGTCCTACATCATAGAAAGCTACCAGAAGATTTAGTTTATGCATATACAAGTAAAATACAAATACAAATATATGTATGTCTGTGTTTCTACATAGACCTACACTTATTAGTCAAACAATAAAAGAACATTTGTTCCAGTTATAGAATGCTCAAGCCAAATTTGTCACACAGTCGAGGGCTTACTTTGTTCTTTGAATCATCTCTGAATGACCTGTGTACAAATTACAAAACCCTAAAGAGTTAAAAGTGTTTGTTTCACAGGAAATTGGAAGAAATTTATGTGCGCAAGTGAAGCTGAAAGGTCGAATGTGTGACTCACATCTATTGACAGATGGAATGAGCATAACATAAGCAGACAGTGACTAGAAAACAAGCCGGTTGTGTGAAAGTATTTTTAGAGACTAATTTCTACCCAGCTGTGTCATCTATGAATGGGAGAAGTTTGAGAAAGTTACCTAGGGATGTCTGAGCTTAATCAAGTGAAAGTTAATGATACTGATTTGGCTTAAATATTCACTTCAAACTTTGATGTGCAAACATCAAATATACCAGTATTTGAACTAATTACCAGGGAAGCTGGATTGTTCCTTTATCAAAATGACATAATTCTTTTTATTAAGACCTCTCATGATACCTGAGTTTTTTAGCAACATAAACAATAATGGCTCATATTTATAAACTCATTTACAATTTGAATAGCATTTTCATATTCCTGTGAAGTTAGCAGAGCTAATATTACCTCATTTTAGAGTAGAAACGTTGAGTTCAGAGTCCCTTAGTCATTAATAAAATTCAGAAAGCTATCAAATGGTAGACATACTATAAAAACCAACATCTACTGGCAACTAGTATAAAAGTTAATGGTGAAGTCTCTGATCTCCTTAGTCAGACTTCCTGGTTACTAAATAAATAAATAATTTTGGACACTTTAACATTTTTATGCCTCAGCTTTCTGTCCTTACCATAAATTGTGAATAATAATATATGTTTCTCTCCAGGGTTATTCATTATTGAGCCCCTCCTAAATGTCATGCATTTTTCTAGGTCGGGGATAAAAATCCCTGCTCTCATGCAGTTTATCGTCTAGTTGAAAAAGAATAGACAATCAATCAGCCAATCAAAATAAGTATATTAGGTAATGATAGATGCTATGATGATAAAGCAGGAAATGCTTTATTTATGAAAAGTTCTACCCAAGGAGTTGTTGCAATTTTAAATCAATTTAGGAAATTGACACCTGCTTGACTAGTAACAGTATAGTCCATGAAAATTAATATTGACCTCTGTAGTAGGCCTGGCTAGTTAGAGTAATTCATTCCCCAGGCAATATTGACTGACTAATAGATGAGAGCATAAAGCCAAACGTTCCAATTTCTGTGAATTCGGGGAGTTGTACTGGAACTACTTGGAAGATTCTGGGAAATCTGAATCTGGAATAACTCAAGACTTAAGACTTTGGCCGCCATGTTAAGACCTTGTATAACCTGAAAATAAATGCCACAGAGAGACAAGCAGAATCAAGAATAGAGATGATTTTCTTATGACACTATTGGAGTTCCCTCTTAAATCTTAACATATTTACCTTAGATTTTTTTTTTATGTAAGACAATGGGTTCCCTTTATTGATTGTTTTGAGCTGTGCTTGTTATCATTTGCCACCAAAAGAGCTTGACCAGCATAAGCATAATGAAGGGTGGGCAAGATTTCCTGACAGAAGATGCATCTTAGTCTCACCAAGTAGATCACTGATATTACTTGCAAGGAAGTGAACGCATTTTTCCAAATATGTGTCACTACAGCATGGTTAAAACTTCTTGGCATTTTCCCTTGGATCTCCTAAGTTATGTCAGTAGACATTTCAAGTTACTTAAAGAGGACTCAAAAATGAGAAAGTATTTGCGCTAAAATGGAAGTAAAAATTGTTGAATCCAATTAGGAAACTGAGATTTATAAAAATTAGAGACATTGTCCTCAAACTACTGAGTTATTTTGTAGCAAAACATATCTAAGCTTTCTGTCCTCTGATATATTGTTGTTTCCACTTCAGTATTAATTCTACCTCCATTTTCTCCCGTATTCACTTCCCTATCATAGCAATATATAGCACTATTTCTCTTGCTAAATTATATTTCCATAGAAGGAGGAACTTTGAAAAGAAAACACAATGAGTAACCACTGATACCACTTATGTTATCTTTTGTAATATGGTATTAAAACTGACTTTGTTGTAATGTACATCTTCATACGACTTCCTTATCTACTTGATTAGCAATCAACTGTACCTTCTCTGTTATGTTACATTTTCTGCAAGAGAAAATTTTAAAACTCCCATGATTTTCCTTCTTTGCCACTGATTTCGTGGTTTTGGAAACTCATCATCTTCCTAAACAATAAGGTATTTATCTCTTTTAGGTCCTTCAATCAAATAAAACATTCTTTTATTCTTTTGATTATGAAATAAGATACTTTTGATAGAGAAACAATACGAAGTACATTCTTCACCCAATGGTTGTTTGTCATGGCACATACTTCTTTACACTTTTGAGATTCAGTTTCCTCATCTGTAAAGCAGAAATAATCATGCTGTCCTTTTTCCCTATCAACCATCCATTTTTGCTGTGAGGTACAAAAAAGATACAATATAGTGTATAGTGAGTTTATAAGTGCTATATAAACTCAGTTCCTCATTATGATTAATCACTGAAGAACTGTTAATTTCTTACCATTGTTTTAAAGTTATGAATGGTGGTTAAGGTCCTGATGAACCATTTAAAAACATAGTGGAACACTTCAGTGTTTGCACAGAGTAAAATCTCCGTGCTTAGGAAACTTTGATAAAGAAAGCACTTTAGCTATTATTTTTGTCTAGCATTTAAAAAATCTGTGCTTCTTAGAGCTCTCACAAGTTACTGTAGGAGGTAAGGAGAAGTCCAATAGGACAGAGTTCCACGTACCCCTGCCTCCCTTTCAATCAATGTAGCTCACTTTAATCAACTTCCTCCGCTTGAGGAATTCTCCTGAGATATAGTTGCAAGAAAGAGCTTCTAGATATTCTGACACCATCCCCCTTGCCCCCCCCGCACGCAAACACACATACAAAGATTGAAAATTCTGGATGGAGTCTTCTTCATTTAAAAGATGAAAAAATTGAGGCCCCAAAGAGATGAGTAATTTTCCAAAGTTATCCAACTCCAATTCCATTGGCAAAGTGAGGATTAAAATCTAGGTTCTGATTCCCCTACCTTCACCATCTCATCATGCAGCATCTTCCTGTGACTAGGAAGTTTTAAGATTCAGCAGTGCCGCTTCTGGTTTTATTTTGTTTAGGAAGACATGGTATTATATATGAACTTAATTAGAGGATTGAACTTTTGGGACTAGCAATCCCAAAATTTTAGCCTCAAAATGATTCTCCTCTCACTGTTACTTGCTTTCACCAAAATGAATGTTAGTAATTATGCAGATCAGAGCATCAATCTAGAAGTTTCTATGTAGAAAACATTCCTCACAATTAAAACTCAGCTAAGTTATTGTTTTGTGGATCATCAGCAATTTCTTTCTTCTCTTTTGCACAAAAGGTAAAATTATATAGAATTTAATTTTTCACATTAAACTTTTCTTTTAACTTTCCCAGTCTCTCACTAGTAAGATGACCATAAGATTCATTGCCTAAATAAGGATGGTTTTAAGAATTAAAAAAGACAGATTTCATAATTACTCTGAAAATACTGATATAAATTGGAGCTTTTCTAAAAGGAAAACTGGTATGATCACCTTGTTCATTAACTATCCTGTAGATATATTTGAAATCAGGGTAAAATGTCTATTAATTGATGTTACTTCACTCATAAGTATTTAAAAATTGGTACTAAGTAATCTTTCCCCAGAAAAAAACCCTGCAATAACAGCAATACCAATTTCAGAACTAAAACATAAGAATAAGTGAATTCATCTTTCTCTGTCTACACACACACATTCATTTTATTTCTGAAAATTTTTCCTCCTCATTTTGTATATAAAGTATAAAAGCAATTCATTTATTCTGAGAAGCAGGACTACTTTCTCTTTAAACAAAATTCTATTAAAGAATGCCCTTGATACAAATTATATAAGTTTAAACAACGACTAAGATACACCTGATAATGTCCCCATAATTCCTCTTCAAAATAACAACAAAACAAGGCCAAAAACTTTAGTTGACAACAATAAATGATGTTAGTGACATAAAATCAAAATATATGAGTTAATGCTTTGGCTAAAAAGTTCTCCATAGAATTATCAACTATTTTGCTGATACTCATTGCACTTAAAGTACTTCATAAGTTTTAACAACTAAACAAACAAAAAGATACTCATATAACTTAGTCTATCAGAATACATATGCAGTGTCACTCTTGGTGACTTGATGACTGTTTTTTTTATAGTTCAACTATTTTTTATTTTTTATTTATTTTTTTCATGTAGTTTTCTTTTTTTTCTTTTTTTATTATACTTTAAGTTCTAGGGTACATGTTCTCACTCATAGATGGGAATTGAACAATGAGAACACTTGGACACAGGAAGGGAAACATTACACACTGGGGCTTGATGACTGTTTTGATACAAAACTTACGAGACAGTAACATTTATGTGCACAAAGAGATAAGAAAAAACACTTGAAATATTACAGAAATATTGCCTGTCATAGTTATTCTCTACAATTAAACTTTTCAATGCAAACCGCATGAGAGTAAGAAAATTACTCGGTTTACTATTGCATTACCTAGTTATGGCATGACGCCTGTCACATAGTAGGGACTTAGTAAGCATTTGATGAACTGTTGAACACATAAAAACATGAATGAATGATCATAATTAACTAACTCATATTTACTCTGTCTGAGGGTACCAGAATTGCAATCAGTTCTAGAGCAGAGTTGATTTCACCTGAGGAAAGACCACGTCTTGAGTCTTTCAAAGTCATGGCCTTGCAGTTTATTGGACGTATTTCCAAATGTAGACAGCTACTTAATAGCAAGTTTCAATCTAGGGAACTCAGGCGAATGTTTTGCATGAAGAATAGATTAGACTTGGATGTTGTTTATCACAGACTACTTTAAAAAATGTTTTCTTATGTGGAAAAGCCCACTGGGAACACCATCAACTATATTTAACATTCATTGATGCCCCTTTCCCTTTAACTCTGGACAGGATTCATTTATGGGCCAAAGTGACAAAACACATCATCAGATCCCCATTTATAAATGATCATAAAGAGTATGTCCTATGATATCCCAGCAAATGACAGATCCAGTAGGAATGCGCTTTCAGAAATAATAAAACAGGGGCTGTATTCTCTATCCTTTTAACCTTGTTCTTTAGTACTCTTTCTTTAGACAATTTCAAGTTGCTTTTATCTTTTTCCCCTATCTCTCTTCCATTATGCAGAAGTGAAGAAGAGAAAAATGGATATATCTGTAAATAATTTGGTTTTATCACTAAACTTAAGACATCCTGAGTAGACAGTAGATCTTTTTTGTGGTCTCTGTAGGAGAAAGGGTCTGATTTATTTTAAAAGTAAAATAATTTTTACTAACAAATAGTACCCACATTTTATCCAGTTTATATGCAACAACCTTGGTTAATAGTATTACTTCATTTCCTAATTCACAATTTATAATATTTTTCTAGAAGCCCTTTCCTATAGTTTAGAGAAGTGGCCTTCAGACATCTTTGACTGAAAACTAAAATGATACATCGAACTCATATCCAAATACACAAACACACACATACACACACAAATTTGAAACAAAGGTTTCCTGAAGCAATACTTAAATCTTATTATGTACAAAAGTATTCCAGTAGTTCAGATTGTATTCTAACATATAAAATTTCAATTATTTAAAAACACTGTTTTTAAGATTTTAGCTACTAAATTGGTTTATGATCCACTGAGTCATAAAAATCACATCTCTGGAATAATTATTCTAGCTATAATCTAAAATAAGAGTAAAATAACAATATAATTATTTATTGATTATACTCACATGTTATTATTATACTATAGTACTTGTTGTTAAGTACTTTAGTCTTTCAAAAAAAATCAAGCACAACCATAAACAAAACCTGAGGAGAATACAAGACTTTAATTTTCCGGTGTTTCTGTGGGAGATTGGATTTCCCAATGTGGCTACAATAAAATATCTTATTCTCCATGTTCTGCTGCCATTGTGCCATTCACATCCTTTTATTAAAATATGGGGTCCCTGGTCTCTTTGTATTTGTGTAGGGCTCTGTCTATGGCAAGATAGAAACCACGTGACTAGGTCATAAGAGGAGATACAACTTCTGACCAGAAGCTCACTAGCGAAATTCGGTCACCAGACTGTGAAGGAGACAATGTGGAAAGACCTCATGTTCTTTTTTTGTCTGACAGCCCCAGTGAATTCCTGCTAAGAGTCAACATCAACATCTAGACCTATGAGAGGGCGAGTGCTCAGACGGTTACAGTCCCAGACTTCATGCCGCTTCCTATCTTTTAGTCTTCCCTGCCGAAAACTCACACATTGTAGAACAGAGAAGAGACATCTGCACTGTGCCTTTTCTCAAGTCATAAACCACAGAACGTATGGGCATAATAAAATGATTTTTGTCTTATACAGTTAAGTTTGGTTTTGTTATACAGTGATAGCTTACTTTAACAACCTCTAATTCTATTCTATTCTATTCTCAAAATATTATAAACTGGCAATCTTTCTGTAATAGTACTGTTAGAGTGTATAAGAAAAGAATTACCTTTTTAAACTGAACTTTAGGAGTAGACAATAAACTGACTATGACCCATTTTTAAATGCAAAATATCCATTTTCAACTTTTGTTGAATTTTCTTATTTGAATTATCCAGTTACCTTTAGAAGAATCATCTAGGTTTCCTTAAATAATAAAACCATGGAGACAATAAGACATGCAAAATATGTAGTGAAAGAGTTAATGTATAGCCAAGATTACTGCTGGAAATAAAATGTCTGTGTACTTATGTGTTCCTAGTATGCACATCTGGTAAAAACAATTGGTTAATTCAATATCAAGAAATTGTGTCTATATATGCTTTGAAGCATAATCATTGTTAATTTAATAATGACCTGGTTTTGATTGTGTGAGGGATTAAACTGTGTCTTATTCACAGCTGTATGCTTAGTAACTAACACAATAAATATTTATCAAATAAATGAGGAAAATCCTGCCTGAAGCAACCCCAAACCACTTCTCCCTCTCCCCAAGACTGTTATTTCTGCAAGGAAGTGTAACATGGATAAAATGCAAGTGTAACTATAAAAATTAAAATGCTTAATCATTTTGAGTATAAGTGACTCTAAAGAAAGCAAGACATCATTTTAAAAAGTGAAGTTTGCTTATCTATAGATGTACAAACAAGGCCTTAATTTTTTAGCTATTACTAGATTCATTATACTTTTATACTACTTTGCTTAGTCTTTTTCCCTGGCTATATATAATTGTACATAAGCACATGTATCACTTCGAAACCCACAGGTCCTCAAGAAAATAATTATAGCTTAATCCTTGTGATGCCAGCATTTAAACAGAGCATTGGTATTTTTTATATTTTAAAATATGAATTTGATAGTAACTCTTTATATATCAATTTATAAGTATAAATACCCACTTTTAGAATATATAGAAATAAAAGCACTGTATATTATTATTTCAGTTTCTTAATATTATCTGATGTTTTCAACTCTTCTTACTATGCAAATATATTAGACTTTTTCTTTATGTTGAAGAATATGTTTGAATATGAGGGAAATATGAAAACACAAGATGCTGCATTACAGAAATATTCTATTTAAAGCATCTTTTTGGATTGTAAACATCGTACTCCTTGTATGTTTTTGTGTTAAAAATTCTGTTTATAGTGACTGTACAAGGCTATTTTAACAACCGCTTTTTCTTTTCTCTACTGTAAGTCTTTGAGATGCCTTGTATCTACTATCAAATGATTTTTGAAAAGGGATATGTCTATCTGACACCGAGAAGTTTGATCGTTTTAATTATCTGGATGATTCAATTGCAAAGCATTCATTTAAGAAAAAAAAAATACATATCGTATGAGCTTGTCCAGTGCCTGATCTCTGACCAGGAAGTAGAAGGGAGGGAAATGATAGGAAAGCTTATAAGGAACTCAAGTCAACAAAACTGTGATTGTTGGATTAAATGATTGTTTTAAATGACTGGAATATAATTGATTTGCTTTGCCTAAAAATAAATTCTAAGTATTGCATGCTCAGATTTACACTGATCTAATGTACATTCATAGCTTGCGTGGCATTGTTCAATAGAGAAAACTTCCTCAAATATTTTTCACAATAGGGTTAGTGAGAAATAAACTTCCAAATTATCTAGTATGTAAGTTCTTTATATAACAGAGGAAATTAAGAATGTTTCTGTATTTCTAAAGGCCCAGAAAGGAGAAGATGAGGAGGATGGATGGAAAGAAGTGTTTTGAATAGTGGAGGTAAGAGAGGTAGAAGCTTCCACCCAAGAGAGGAAGTTTTAGCCTCTCCTTACATTAAGGAGAAGACAGAGACAGGGTGGCAGAGGCTGGTGGTACGTCCCTGCATCCCAGATGTGGACTATCAGGCCAATAGGAAAGATTATTTAAGGGTCATCTCAGAACCAGCTTAGATCAGAAGTTTTGTTCTGTTTTTTTTTTTCCAACTTAATTGAAGTATAATTGACAAATAAAAGTTATATACTCCATGTACTGCATAAAGATGTTTTGGTCAATGATAGACTACACATATAATGGTGTTCTCATAAGATTTTCATATCGTCTTTTTATCATACCCTTTCTATGTGAGATATGCTTAGATGCACAAATACTTACCATTGTGTTACAATTGCCTATAACCTTCAGTAAAGTGACATGTGGTACAGGTTTATAGCCTAGGAACAATAGGCTATACCATATAGTATAGGTGTGTAGTAGACTATACCATCTAGGTTTGTGAAAGCACACATGATGATGTTTGTGCAAAGACAAAATCAACTAACGACAAATGTCTCAGAATGCATGTCTGTAGCTAAGCAATGCGTGATTGTATATTTAAAGTATTCAAAATGATGTTTTGATATATGTATACATTGTAAAAGGATTACCACAATCAGGCTAATTAACATACCCTCACCTCATACAGTTACCTTTTATGTGTATGTGTGTGGTGAGAATACTTCAGATCTACTCTCGTAGCAAATTTCAAGTATATAATACATTATTGTATACATGATGACTGTACTCACTATGCTGCATATTAGGTCTCAAAAATTATCACATATCTAGAAGTTTCTATCCTTTGGCCAACATCTTTTCATTTTTCCCACTTCCCCAACTCCTTGTAACCACCCTTCTACCCCGTTTCTATGAGTTGCACTTTAATTTCACATATAAGTGAGTTCATACGGTATTTGTCTTTCTGTGCCTGTTTTGTTTCATGTAGCATAATGTCCACCAGGTTCATCTATGTTGTTGCAAAGCTGGAAGAACAGCAGTTTTCAATAGCCAGAGGGCAGGGACTGCCAACTGACCACGGCATTATAGGGTAACAGGAGCAATTTTTAAAATGACAGCCTCCATCAATTAAGATTTCAGTCACCTCCATATTTAAATACTGGTAAGAAAATAACCCAAAATTACTCAAAATGAAATTCCTGTATTTCACTGGTAAGAACGCTGAGGTATTAAATCTACTTTAAAGAGAAAAAAAAAAACTATGATATCTCCTGCTTCTTCTGATTGTGGACTGAAATTCATACCTCCTACATATATTCACATACATATCTACATCTGTACTTTTCTGGAAATATGGTTAAAAGGTAGATATATAGAGATCTTTAGCCTTGGGTAATAAAAATGTAGGCCACTATTAATAATAAGGATTCCTCAGAATATAAACGTAAAAAATACTTCTGTTCCTAAAGTTGTTTTTTTGTCCTACTGTGAGTGCTAGTCGTAGCTATTTCACTTTAGACAGAACTATTCATACTATTTCTTTAGAATTTATTTTCATACATTTTATTATTTATCTCCAACTCAACTATATCCCAAGGCAATTTTATTGCTCCAAGGGGAGCCATTAGTCTACCAAGGCTACCAAAAAATTAGAATTCAAATATCATACAAAATCTGCAAAAATATAATTCCATTAATTGATATATGCAACATGTCATATGTCAAACATAATATAAACAGATTTTTAAATTCTAATTTGGAGAAACACTTAAAGGCAGGAACCCTGTTTTGTTCAGGATTACATGCTCAACAGAGTATCTTTCATGAGTGAATTAATTCAAAATTATTCTATGTTGAAAAAGAATAAGTTACTTTCTACATTTCCAGAATATTAAACATGCAGGGACTCATTTTATAAAAATCAACACTAGCATTACTATAGATCTTTGCAACCCTTACTTTTTCACACGTGCATTGTTTGACAACCTGAGGTTTCTTTATACACCCAACATTGGGACTTCCACAGGGCAACTCCCAAACGAACATTTAACTGTCCCATGCAGGTGTTGTTTTTTCTGGCCAACAAAACAGTTTGATCCATGTCACCAACTATGGCAATGGTGTCTGTGTAATTAAGTGTTTTATTTATGTTTTGCCATTAAATTTAAAAAAAAATAAAGGAAAAATGAAGGTAGAGGCTAGAAATAAAATAGTAGGTTCCCTTATCTTAATACAATAGAGACTAAGGTGAAAGTCATTAGGCTTGCTGAAAGAGATGATTCTTTAGCCTGATTGAATTCTCATTGAAGTTATGCTGGTTGACAGTATTTGATTTTGGAATTAAAAGAACAAATGAAAGCACATGTATGAAAAAGTATTTCTAAATTTAAGTAAACATTCTATGTTTTAATTCTGAGCACGTAAAAAGTCTCTAATGACGGGCACGTCTGTCATCTACTTGACTTTACTACATGCTTTTAAGTCATTGAGAAGGTCGAAGCTGCCAGTTTCTCAAATTATCTACCTTAATCTAGTACATGCAGTGTCAACACTGTGGGCTTTGAAGTCAGGAAACACTTGGTTGCAAATTCTGATTCTTCTATTAATGTGTTATGTTGGCCATCCTCAAGAGTGTCTATGTATAAAGTTTGCAAGGAGTTCTGGGGATTCAAGGAATGTTTTTAACTGCCTTGCATCCTACTTAAATGTGAGTCAAGACAAGTATTGTCTTTGCACTGAAGGCTTACCTGTGTTTCAATGTGAATAGAATCTCTTCTTTCTTTCTACCTATCTAAATGCCACTCATTTTGAAGAGATTCAGGATCATCCATCTTCCTTTTGAAATATATCTCAGACCAAACATACACAGGCACATAAATCTTCTGTACTTGTGTGCATATATATATGTTTATATATTGTATATATTTTAAATGTTCTCCTTGCCACTTCTACAATATTGATTGACTATACATTCATTCACAGAATCAAAATAAAATATTTTACTTAACTGTTATCTTTGAAGGTTATGTTTCTATAGCTTATCTTACCAAAAAACCTACTAGTTCTTTGAAAGACATGTGTGTGTCTTAGCCAATGACTTGTCTTAGGCACATTGGCTGACGAAGCTTAGCATTAAACCTAGATGTCAGAGACCAAAGTCAGCTCTTCATGATGCAAGGACTTCCTGAGGGAGGCAGAGGACAGGTGTTCTCTGTAGACATTTTTATTCACCAAATCATGGTGATTTGGCCAGACGTGCATGTGAATAATTCCTTGAGTTTATTATTGAGGAGTCCTTGGAGTATGCTATCATTTTCAGTACAGTTTGTCCCCAAATATAGATACCAACCTGAAAAAAAGGGTTGACTAATTCAGTGAGAAAAGTTACAGTTGAAGTAATTTTCAAAAATCCTGAAATTTTCTGGCTTATTTATCCACCCAGTCCATGTTGAGAGGAGACACAGCTAGGATTCCATTTCACCTGCCCAAAGCAGGGGACCTGGACAAAGAGGCAGGGACATGAGTTTGGATTTGATTATGAGATGACTCAGCCCCAACCTCAGCCTTGGCTTTTGTGGCAGTGCTTGAGTGACTCATTTTTCTGGCATTGTCTTTGTTAACTCCTGGGATCCAAAGTGTCCTGTTTACATAGCCTCACATATGGCTACTCACTCTGCTTTTTGTTTTAAAAACACTGTCGGCTTCCATCCTGCAACTGTTTGGTGCTGTTCACTGATGAGGAAAATGACTTCGTTATGCTCCCCCTCCCACTCAATTACTTACTCCTCTTCTTGCCAAACAGCTGAACTTTCCGCTCACCTTTTCCCTTATTTGGTCAAGGTAAAGGTATATGTATATTTTACTTTCAAAGAATGTGTTAGAGGCCTTGATTGTTTACATCGGTCCCTGTAGCATGTTCTTAGTATGTAATTATTTCCTAAGATACAAGAGTGGATATTAACCGAATCCCCAATTCTTGTAGTCTGAAGAGTGTCATTATTTTTTAAAGAAATGTTTCCTATTTTTCAATTCAGATGCCATACAAACTTCAGAACTCTATCTACTAAAGTAATATTCACTCTGGGAATGAGTAACAAGCTGGCAGCAAGGGGGTCTCTAAGGACGGCACCATTAAACAATCTAGTCAAGGAAATAATTAAGATCCCTCCCCCAGCCCTCCCCTCACAACCTGCTCTCCCCAAAGCATTCTGAATTTGCAGTTCCTTTTCCCCACACACACCCTAATGGAATAAAAATGACAAGCAGGAAAGTGCTCCAAGGCCCACCCACCTAGAGCAAACCACCTCTGATCATTGTAACTCACAGGCATCCAACATTGGTCTTTGGGGACCCTCTCCCTATTGCAAAGTCATTATTCAGGCCCCCTGTCGCAGTGTTTCCAAGGTAAAGAATAGCTTTCTCCCTGAAGCTTTGGACAAGCTGTCCTGATTCAGCAGGAGAAATCTGAAAATCGTGATGTTTGTGTACTTCCTAATCCATTATTCAAATCCATAGACACTCCTAGCATTTAGAGAGGCGCCTCCTCCCTGCACCCTCTGGAGAGAATCACTCATTCAAGTGACTGATGTAAAAATCAATCCCTTCACTCTTTTTAAAATATGTCATTTTTTCCCCTTTCTGGCTTCTTTTGTGTTCTGATGGTTGCCAACTGCAATTGGTTAAAGGTACAACTTAAATAGCACCATGTGTTTGTGGCTATTGGATACCCTGATGTTCTAAAATCCACACCATCACCACCCTCACTGTCACCACCCCCAATAGCCCTTTAATTAAACTGCAAACTGTTATGCTCTATCAGAATAAGAGAGTGCAAGTGTTAATGACAGCCTGGTTTCAGCATTAAAATCTGAGGAATAAAGCTGCAAATGTGTGATCACACAGCAACTCTAAGCAACCCCTGTGTTGTAAAAGGAACATAGATCATTTATAAAAATTAGGCTTCTGCTTAATTAATCTTCCCTGTAAATATGGCTCATGGAGGACAGCAATGGTCAAGTACCATGTCACTGTAAGAATATTTACACACAGGTAGCATCGCACTCATACATACAAGCAGGCAGATGCTGCATGCACACGCGCACACACACACATACATACACACACACACATACATACACACACACATACAGCGCTTTGACAATTGCTAGGATGCTGTTTAGCATACTTTCAAAGAGTTAAAAAATAAAAAGAGTAGAGTGGAGAAAATACAGTTATACTCTTACCTAACCATGGAAAATACCACCTGCTAATTAATGTGAAACGAGGGTGGGTTTCTTCAGTGTGAATCTAGAGTGAGTCATTTCTTTGTCTCTCTCCAGTCCAGCTCCAACAATGGAGAAACCTGTGAGAAGTTGCTTTAGAGCACACATGGAAAATGTCTCCCTGCTTAAGAATCTCAGGTTTTGTCTCGAATTTGTTTCTCTTCACACCAGCCTCAGTCCCTTTTCCTTGATCACTCTTTAACTGGAAAAGATTACCCATTTCTAAAGAAATGATGGAGGACCACATGATACCACCTTTTCAGTTGTCTCATACTTTTTACCTGTTTAATTCATTTATATTTTTATGACAGTGATCAGTTCTTGCTGGAGGAAGAGTGCTGCCTTCTCAGCTGATGACGGTATTTTCTTCTTATCCTTTACTGCTACCATCTTGTGTTAAAATAATTAAATGTCTTGCTTTTGCTTCACTGACAAGCATTTCTCCTAGCTGACCAGGCAGGGTAGAAGCCCTCCTTAATTCTGGGAAATTCCCAAAGGGAAAGAAAAGCTTATATGTAATATTTCTTGAGTACAAAGAATTCATCAGGTTGTTCTTCATTTCACACACAGGCTTTACTGAAATGAAACAATTGTATTTTCTAGAGAGGAAAATGTAGATGACAAGAATGGAATGCTTTAATTACACTCATTCCGTAAAGTAGTGCCCTTTGTGGTGATCTAGAAAACTCCTGAAATGTGAATGTACAGGTTGCCTGGTTAAACTAAGATGGGTATTGTGAGATTGTGTGAAGTGAGGCTGCATAGGTGTAAAAACGGACACAAGGACAGGTCTTGTGTTTTCTAACCCGCTATGCACCATAGTCAGGTTTCTGTTGTTGTTTGCCAATATCAGCTGAATGTCAATGTCAGCTTGCTTAGTTAAATAGTTCTTGCTTATAGGGATTTGTGAATGTATCATTACTTTTGTGACTAATTTTTAAAAATCAGACAATTGAATTTATTATTTTTCCTTTACTTTTTAAGTGTTCTATCCACTTGACTATAAGGTCCAACCTCAACATCCTGTAGAATTTTATCATTTTCTATTTTAATATCTTACCGCACGTTTACCTTATCTGATTGTAAACCTAATTCTTCTTTAATAAAGGTAATTTATGTTGACCGAAATAATGAACCAACACAATCACACACTCTTCTCTGATTTTGTTATACTACCTAACTGGCTAATAAAATATTAGGCACGGGCACTGTAAAATCACACAGTCAAGTTCTTGTATCTTTTTGTTGTTATTTCCTTCCTAGAAATTTTGCAAGAGCTGCCTCCCTTTCATTGCTCTTGTATTCTAGGCTTATTCAGTTGCTTCTGGACTTATTTCTTACAAGTCATATTTTCCATGTGGAAGTTTATTTTATTTCAATAAAAGAAAACCAGAATAGAAAAGATAAGGACTTATGGAATTTGGTTGCAAATAGAAGTTGAAAAATATCTAAAGAATCATTTTAGAAATGGTTAGGTAGCTAATTTGGCAATAGTGCAGAAAACAGGGATTCTCATTTCTTGTTAATGGAAATAAATCTGTTACAGTATTTCTGAAGACAAATGTGACAACCCATGATTAGTATATCGAACTTGCATACCTCTTGATGTAGCAATTTATCCTGTACAAATCAATCCTAAAGGCGGCAGGAAGGCTTTTTACAATTATATGGCTATAAGGATATTATTGTAGTTTACTTCTTGTAATAATAAGATGATGAAAGTAAATTTAATGCCCAGTCATAGAAAATGTATTAAATTATAGCAGTCTCATATTATGCAATATTATGCAGCCTTGAAAAATATTTTAAAAATATTTTTCCATGAAAAATACGTGATGTCATGGAAAGATAAACATAGTGTATCTTATTAAAGAAAAACAGTTTACAATGTAATATTATCATTCAATCCAGTTTTATAAATAAAAAAGATTACATTTTCATAAATGAAAGGATAGAATGACATAAGAAAAATAAAATGTTAGCAACAAGTATTTTTCAATACACATATGAACACAGATTTATTTTTATTCATATCTATATTTTAAAATTTTAAATAAAAAAGTCATATTACAATTATAATAAGAAAATTAAATTTTTAAGTGAGAAAAAAGAACTGATTGAGTAGCAGAAAGGTTTTAAGTTTAGGTTTTTAAGATATAAACTGTTAGTACGACATATTTGTCCCTTTTTATCATAAGTATACATATACTATTTCAATTGCAGTAATTATACACTAAGCCGTCTAGCTTCAGAGTATACTAACATACATTTAAAATTGTAATGTTAAAAAAAATAAAGGAGAAAATGGAGATACGGCATCATTTATTAACATTTGACCCTAATTAATTAAAACTTGCAGGTACACCACGAATATCCCATATACTTATGTATGTATAATTTTTAATTGGAAATATATTTCTGAATTCCCCATCCTTTGTTTGAAGCAATTGTACAGGTTTCTAATTGCCTAGATCTATTTTCTTTCTTTTTACTCATCTAAGTCTGGGTACAACTTTTAGACACGGCTCCTCCTTTGCATCTCAGTGGCTTATTGGCTGGCATCCTAAGCAATGAGAAAAGCATAAGCAAGGCATCTACTATTGGAGAAAACTGAGTGAGGAAACAGAATAATATTTGGTTGTTTGGATTAAGGGTTGATGTGGGGATAGGGTAAAGGATAGATCTGAAGGAAGATCCTAACTCAATTTGTTCCATTACTTTCATAATAAGATCCAAAGTGAGAAGAACCATGGCTTATTAATATCCACATCATGGACCGTCTGAGTTTGCATCTTATCATTAAAGTAACAGGTTTAATCATCAGAGTAATTAGATCCTATTCATTTTCTAAGACTATCATGTTGGCTACAGCAAGGAGAATCCTTTGATGATTGAACTGAGGAGAACCTGTAAGGCTATTGTCTTAGTTCATTAGGGCTTTTATAGCAAGAATACATAAACTGAGTGGTTAATAAACAACAGATATTTATTCCTCCCACTGTGGAGGCAGGGAAGTCTATGATCAAGGCACTGACAGGTGCAATCAATGTCTGATGAGGACCCTGTTTCTGGTTCATAGATGGTGCCTTCCAGCTGTGTACTCACATGGAAAGGATGGGCCAGTTCTCTAGGGATGCTTTTATAAAGGCACTAATCTCAATCATGAGTGTTCTACCCTCATGACCTAATCATCTCCCAAAGGCCACACTTCCTAATATCAGCATGAAAGTTAGAATTTCAACATATGAATTATAAGGACGAGGTGGAGAATGGGCACAAACATTCAAACATAGAAGCTATTATTTAAATGTAACTTGAAAATAATTGACCCTTTTAAAGCAATAAAGATTGAGGCAAGGATATAGATATCAGTGAAATTAAGAAGTGTAATGATATGCTTTTGCAACCCACCTGATGTGAGATGATGAGGGAGAAATTTAGATAAAATTGCCAGTCATCTGGCTTAGGTAAATAGTGTGGATAAATGGAAGAAAATATTTCCATAGTCTAACCATTTTAAACATATAATTTTTAAATGATTTAGTATTACATACCCTCTTGATTTTTGCCTCTAACTTTTGCTAACACCCAAAACTTTGTATATTTCAATATCTACTTTATTTATAAAGAAAGCAAATAAAATAGACTAACCAATTATACAATATTTGTGCTCCATAAAATATCCAAGTTATGGGTGCTTTGTAAAAAACACTTGACTTACCCCTCTTTGACTCTTCATTCACCTCCCTGGGGCAGCTACTCCAAGCTTTCTCCGTTTGCCTCAAATGCTAACTGAGAATTTCCCAAATGTTTTTTTTTTTTTTTCTCATTAAAGTTTGTTTTAATGGTTCTTAAAACTCTGTGACAGATTTTTGGTTAAGTTGTTTCCATTAAAAAGTACCGATTTTTAAAATGAATAACTTAAAATGACCACATACCAGAAAAAACAAAAATGGTCCACAAAACATTCTTTCCTTCTGAAGGTTTAACAATGCATTGTTATAATTAATATGTCTGTTACTATTAAATTTAAATGACCAACTGAAACAAACAGTTCTGAGAATGTTTTCTACCAATGACTAAGACTGGGGTGGCAGGTATTAGGGATAACATTCCTTTAGCCTTCTGAGCTTTCTGAGCAGACTTGCAGACCTTGCCAGCTCCTTGGCAATACCTTGCCTTCTTGTCCACTGCTTTGATGACACCCATAGCAACTGTCTGTCTCATATCACAAACAGCAAAACAACCCAGAGGAGGCCAGTCAGAGAAGCTCTCAACACACATGGGCTTGCCAGGAACCATATCAAGGATGGCAGCATCATCAGCATTTAATAAATTTAGGATCATCTTCCACCTTCTTACCAGAATTGCAATCAATCTTTTCCTTCAGCTCAGCAACCTTGCAAGCAATTTGAGTTGTGTGACAATACAGTACAGATTCACAGTCAGCATTGATTTGGCCTGGTTGGTTCAGGATAATCACCTGAGCAGTGAGGCCAGCTGTTTCCACTGGTGGGTCATTTTTGCTATCACCAGCAACATTGCCACAATGAACATCTTTGACAGGCATATTTTTGACATTGAAGCCCACATTATCCCCAGGAAGATCTTCACTCGGAGCTTCATGGTGCATTTCAATAGACTTTACTTCAGTTTTAACATTGACTGAAGCAAAGGTGACCACTATGCTGGGTTTGAGAACATCAGTCTCCATTCAGCCCACAGGGACAGTACCGTTCTCGCCAATTTTAGAGACAGCTTGGAGAGGCAGCAAAGGGGCTTGCAGTTGGATGAGGTGGTATGATGCAGTATGTTCATGCTCTGCTGTCAGTTTATCCAATACCCAGGCATACTTGAAGGAGCCCTTTTCCATCTCAGCAGTCTCTTTTTCAGCTTTTTCAATGTTTCTTTTGTCAGTGCCACCACGTGTGTGTATCAGATGGCCAGCAGTGGTGGACTGGCCCAAATCTATGTGTCCAATGATGATGATGTTGATATGACTCTATTCTTTTCCAGTTTGGCTTTTAGGAGTCATCTTCAGGACACCTGTGTTCTGGCAGCAAACCCATTGCAAAAAGTCCAAATTGTTTCTATATAACACAAGTTTCAGAGGACGCTTTGTAACAAGAGTTCCATGGAAAAACAAGTTTGATAAATACTGTATACATGATGAAATATGGTGACATGCATGGCAACTTTTAGAGAAATTCTTCTGTTATAGATATTGGCTTATCTCGGTGTTTTCCGAACTTATTTAATTTCAGTTCTTGTATATGTATGTACATGTGTATATATGCATATGTGTATAAATATGCATGTGTATATTTAAGTGTGTCTATTGGTTAGGGTTCTCAAGATACAGAATCCATAGTACACACATACATATATATATATATATATACACACATACATTCACACACATATATCCTACTGATAATGATAGGTAGATAAATGGACTGATACATAGGTAAAGAGAGATGGAGATACAGACAGAGACAGAGGTAATGATTTTAAGAAATCGGCTCACTTGAGTAGGGGGGTGGCAATTCTAAAACCTGAAGACAGGCTAGCAGACAGGAAAATCGGGCAGGGGTTTTAATGTCACATTTTTGAGGCAGAATTCCTTCTCTGGAAAGCTTCAGTTTTTTCTCTTTAGGTCTTCAATTCATTGAATGAGGCCTACCCACATTATTGAAGGTAATCTTGAAAGACAACTGACTGTAGATGTTACATCCAAAAAACACCTTCATAGTAACACCTAGACAAATATTTAACCATCACTGTGTATGTGAATGTAAATAAAACTTACATCTACCTTGTGGGAACCATTATTTTGAAAAGCATACTTTGTACAGTACAACTGAAACCAAGCTGCCCCTTGACGGTGAAAGTCAGCTTCACCTGTTCAGATCAAAAACTTGCAATAGAAAGTTTTTATTTTTAATATTGTCAATCTCAAAACATTTCTCTATCTTCATATTCTCATTTTTGTTTTCTTTATATCTCTTAGGACTTACTTTTGCATTCTTTTCTGTATCCTTAGAAATTTATAAAGGGAGTGACTAGTCCTACTTTTTAAAATGCTCTGATGTAAAATTTTATAAATGTTCAGCCTGAAATCTTTAACAAGTAGGCTACTTTGTAGAAAAAGTTTCTTATTTTTTAACTAGGTTAAAATACATGAGACCTACCTGATGGTCATAGGTATTTTCTATCATGTTCTATCAGAGAACAGGATCTAGAGAGAATGGGCCAGGCTATATGCAATGGTTGAGTTATTCATTCCTAATAACTAACCACTCAAAAATTTAGCAGCGTGATATGACACCATTTTATTATACTCTGTGGTCCAGAATTCAGATTAAGCACACCAGGGATAGTTTGACTTTGCTCCAAAACATCTGGGACATGAATTGCAAAGTCTAAGAGATAGGGTGACTGACATGCTATGAGTTCAAACATCTGAAGTGGGAGGATCCATATCTAAGTTGGCTTCTTCACTCACATGTATGCTCCCTGTCCTGGGGTTACCCAAAGCTTTCCTCAGCTAAATAATCTATTGATCAGAGTCACTACTCCTGAACTATTTATGTGGCTTAGGCTTCTTACATAATGGAGCCTGACTTCTTAGATGGAATATCTCCAGAGGGAATGTCTAGAAATGAGCTTTCCAAGAGACCAAGGCAGGAGCTACATGGCCTATGATTTAGTCACAGAAGTCATATGACATCACTTCTGACAAATCAGTCAAAACAGCCACAAGCCCTCCTGGATTCCCAGGGAGGGAACACAAACCTTGATCTTGAAGACAAGGCAGTCAAAGAATTGAAATCTGTAATTTAAAGCTTCTACATATACTCTTCATTGGCATTAAGTTTGAGGTAAGAGTAGAGGTTAACTAAGGTGGAAATTTCAGGAAAAATAAGTTATTGTGAGATCATGAAAAGTGTAAAGATCCCGGATACTTTTAGAAAAAGGACTAGAAAGATCTCTCAAGATAATATCTAATCTGTTCTTGTGAATGTCTTGGCTATTGAATTTTCATATGCTATAAATGGTAAAATACAGTATTTCCAGCCCATCCAAAAGCACTGAACAAGTTCACCAAATAGTACTAAAACATGCTTTAACACTAGGAGTTCAGCATCAAATACTGCATTTAAAATGCCAATTATCAAATTATTTGACACTTAATGAACTCAGGTATCTGTACAGTGGGTTGCAATGTTGTAGAGTACCAGATCTGAATTAGGTTTTCTGTCTTCCCTAATTGAAAAGCTGTTTAAGAAATGTTTATATAAACAAGCAATAAGATAATATTAAAGATGCTAAAATTAAGCAAATTGAAACTGGTTGGTAGTGTCCCCAGACCTGGCAGAAGAAATACCGGAGACCCATGAAGAATAGCATCTTGGAGGAAAAGATGAGGATAACAATGACACAAACATGCTAAACATAAAGAAGTAAATGATATCAACTGGAAAAGCACAACTAAGTTATGACCGCAGACAACTCAATATCCTTTTGCCTGAACTTGAGGGCAACTGAAATATTTTTCTACTGTGACCATGTGAATCCATTAGAGCTGATTTTCATTTTAGATAGTAAATATTCAATAAAAACATTTGCAAATCTTTAGAATTATTTTAAAATATACATATTGAGGTATGTCTATATTAAAACCTGGTTTCCCAAACCTGGGTCTTACAAGGCAACTTAGCATATACGAGTTTTGGGGCAAGATCGTCTCCTAAGTTTTTCATTTTAAAAATAAGAGTAGCAGGAATTTTCTCATGAGGATCCTCTTAGTGTTTCTACAATGTCTTGGCACACAGCATATGCTCATCAAATATCCCCAAGCCGGGTGGATCACGACGTCAGGAGGTCAAGACCATCCTGACCAACGTGGTGAAACTCATCTCTGCTAAAAAATACAAAAATTAGCTGGGCATGGTTATGCGTGCCTGTAATCCCAGCTACTCAGGAGGCTGAGGCAGGAGAATCGCTTGAACCCAAGAGACGGAGGTTGCAGTGGGCTGAGGTTGCGCCACTGCACTCCAACCTGGTGAGAGAGTGAGACTCCATCTCTAAATAAATAAATAAATAAATATAAACAAATAAATAAAAAGAAAGAACGTGATGTCTAACACTTGTTCTTCCGGAGTCCAGGGGAATAAAACAAAGAGGTAATTCTTGATGAGGACAGACTAGTGATGCTCAGTGGGGTGATTCTGCTGCCCTAGGAGACATTAGGTAATGTCTACAGGCATTATTATTTATTTATTTATTTTTAATTTTCAAGGAAGAGGATGGTGCTGCTACTGACATCCAGTGGGTAGAGGATGGGATGTGGCTAAACAGCCTGCAAAGCACAGAGCAGCCCTCACAACAAATAATTATCCAGCTCCAAATGTCAATAGTGCCGAGGTTGAAAAAGCCTTGATTAGAAGGTTCTTGATAGGGAATCTTGATAACATCAAAAGCAAATTTTATTTTACGAATCTGTGATTCATTTCTATTAGCATAGTTTTCTGATCCAAAAAAGATAAATGAATCTTGATTTGAGTCTTAGTTCTGCTTGTCTTCAGTCTCTTTCAACATCACAGCTTCAATACCTGCCACCCACCAAGAAGGCTGGTGGTGGTATGCAAAGAGGCGTTAACTGAGTTCTCTTTATGTACCTATTAATTTGTGAATGAAATAGATGGAAACCAACAAGGCAGAAAATGGTTGTTAATGTACATGCCAATGTGCTTAATGATCCAGGAAACAAGTTCAACTGGGGCTTGTCAAATGAAAATTATTCCACTGGTTGGCCTGTCCACAAACACAAAGAGGCTGAGAGACTGCAGAAGCCTGGCCAAATACTGACACTAGCTGAGGAATGACTTCATTAAATAAATGAATGGAAATCCCAAGTAACGAACCTTTGATAAAAAATTATCTGCTCATGTGCTGGTGTAAGAAGCAACTATGCAGTTACTCTAAGCAGAACTTATTTGGAAGTACTACTGGCTCTGTATGTGTCTTCCAGCAATTATTTGAGAAAGTACATAGGTTCAAAAAACAGGACCTGGGTTCAAATTTCACCTTTACTACTGACCAACTTCAATTTGTTACTGGGTAAAATGAGGTTAATATTAATGTGTCATGCCACACAGGGTTATTAACAATATTAAAGGATGTATTAAATGTAGAATGCTTAGCGTTTCTCATCGTTCCAGCCTATAAAAAAGAGTTAAATAAATGATACCACCTCATATATATCAGGTGCTTGATGAAAGTTAATTCTACCCTGCCCTCTCAGAAACTCTCTCCCCTCAGGACCCAAATAATTAATTTAAGATCTTCAGATGTGGCTAGAGCATTCTAAATTATGCTGAAATAAGTGATGCGTTAAAATATTACTATTCAATAGTTTTTTTCTTATTTCGTCTGTTAAGAAGTGTGTGATTTTTGTTCACCCACTATGTATTGGAAAGATCCTTATTAAATAACTAAAAGATAAATGTTTTGTAAATTCAATTTTGTGTAGGCTCAGAGACATGATTTTATAGCACTATACTGCCCTAGTGGAAAAAGCATAGGTTTTTAAATTCCAGAGATGAAATTTCAACTTTAGCTTCACATTTTAATTAAATCTGCAGCTGAAATTCCATACGTTCTCTGAACATTTCACTCATAAATTGTGGATAACATTTACTTCATAGCGTAATTGTAAATATTACAATAGATAGGTAATTAGAGTATTTTCTATGGTGGCAATCATAAAATATTACATGCTTTTTCCCACTGATTGCTTTGGAAAATGAAAGAAGGTTATTAAGTGTAAAACTTCTAAAATAACAAATGATCAAGTAATCAATTGATCAATTTTCTCTTCTTCTTTAGATGTATTTAAAGCATGCTCTTGGCTAAGCACGGTGGCTCATGTATGTAATCTCAAGAGTTTGGGTGACAAATCCAGGAGGATCACTTGAGGCCAGGAGTTCCAGACCAGTCTATGCCACATAGCTAGACTTCATCTCTAAGAAAAAAAAAAAAAAAGGAAAAAAAAAAAGATAAAAGAAAATTAGTCAGGTATAGTGATGTGCACCTGTAGTCCTAGGTACTTGGGAGGCTGAGGCAGGAGGAAGACTTGAGCCCAGGAGTTCAAAGCTGCAGTGAGCTATGATTGCACAGCTGCATTGTAGCCTGGGTGACAGAGAGAGACCCTGTCTCTATAAAAAAATTAAATAAAGGAAAATAAAATAAAATGAAGCTCTAGTTACCTCATATTTTGCAAGTTATCTACAAGATCAAAATCAACCATTGGATAAGTTTATACTATGCCAGTGTGGACAACCCATAGATTTGGTGAATCCAGAAACAGGCCCCCAAAATTCAAAAGCAAAAACATAATATCTTTAAAAAACAGCCCATCAATTGACTAAACTTTTCACATTGCAGCGAGATGTTTTCACATCCTAATGACCGTGTTCAGTCTTGTTTACAATTATTTTTTTCCTAGTCTTTTATTCAATTAATACACTGGGATGGTTTTATTTTTTTTTCCTTTTTGATGACTTCGAAAACAAACATGGAGGTAAGCATAGCAAGAAAGAAGTGATAAAAAGTAAGAGAACCCACATATAAACTACTGGGTATCCCACATGAAGAATGACAGAAAAATTCAAAATACCTCCCAAATGTGGAAGTGAGAATATGGGGGAAAGCTTTTAAATGTTTACATTATATTTTCTGCACATCTTAAGCCCGTTTTATGCAGACACAGAGGAAAACATGGAATTTGTTTTAGATAATTGTAACCAAACATTGGCCAGGCAGGGTGGCTCATGCTTGTAATCCCAGCACTTTGGGAAGCCGAGGCAGGCAGATCATGAGGTCAGGAGATGGAGACCTTCCTGGCTAACATGGTGAAAACCCGTCTCTACTAAAAATACAAAATTTAGCCGGGCTTGGTGGCGGATGCCTGTAGTCCCCCTACTTGGGAGGCTAAGGCAAAAGAATGGCGTGAACCTGGGAGGCGGAGCTTGCAGTGAGCTGAGATCATGCCACTGTACACCAGTGCCTGGGCGACAGAGCAAGACTCTTGTCTCAAAAAAAAAAAAAAAAAAAAAAGGTTGAGAGAGCCAGCGAGGAGCCAGTTGTTATATTCTGGCCAACAGGAGAGGTGTACAGCAGACGATGGAACATTTGCCATGTACTTTTAGGAGAGGTGCACATCAACTATGCCAGAAGAGACCTAAAATGCCCATGTGTAACTGGGTCAGATTTGTTTTTTCTCATTCCCCTTTTCCTTTTCTCCCTTCCTCCCTTCTTTGCTAGATTGAGGCTGGGGAGAAGATACACAATCTGTCCCAGCATCTGTCACTCTGCCTACCCTTTGTTCATTGTTTTCCCGTTCTCCTTTAATCTTGTGACATGTAAAGTAGTTTTACAATTTTTTTCTATCCTAAAAATAACTTAGTTTATTAACCCAACACATTTATGTTAAATAACAGGGCCTCAGCAAAATCTCATTTCCCACCTCTGCCCTCTTATTAAAAGACATTGGAAATGAGATGGAGTAAGGATGACTGTGCTCAGAATCAGCAAATGGAATTACATGAGCTCAAAGTCCAACAGGGCTGGTTTGAAATGCTGGATTTAATACTTAACTGCTGTGATATTTAAGCAATTTTATTAGCCCACCTAAGAGTTGGTCATCTTGTAGCAATACTTCCTTTCTCCAAATTTCATTATAATGAATTAAAAGAATGAATGTAAGTAGAGTTGTCTTATACTTATGAAAGATCAGATACTAAATTAAAAAAAAACTGTATTTACTTTGTCCAGTAATAAATGATCAACTTATTTTGTGAATCCAAAAATATTTATATCTTAATGGTAGTGGAGCTGGTCCCTGAGGAGTTGAGAAAGAGAATGGTAAGTCACCTAAGTGTGTAAGACTTAAGGAATTAACAACTCAGGTTATTTATTTTCAGGTTATATATCTTAACATTTTATTATCTATCTACATTGATTTAGTTGTTTGCCCTAAGTGAAGACGTAAATACTGTATTTTTCAATTCCCATACCACGCCTCACAAAAACAGTAGAGAAATTTCTAGACATGTATAGCAGATTAAATATATATACACACACATCAACTGGCACTATATATATATACACACACACACATACATACACATGTATATACATACACACACATTATATATATATATATATATATATATATATATATATATGTACACACACACACATATATATACATACACATCAACCGGCACAATGCTGCATTTGTGGAGGGAAATGTCTTTAGTAAAAGTAGTGCCTGGCTAGGTGAGTTTAAGCTGAAATAATGTATTTAAAGTACTACATATAAAAAGTATTTATAAAATTTAGAGAGAAGAAGTTAAAAGAGGAGCAAGGATGGGAGAGGATACAGTAGAAATCAGACATGTAAATTTTCTACAAAGCAGATAGTTAATTTCTTATGGTAGACTGATGGAGGGCATTTTATGAAAAAGAAACATTTAAGTTCTCTTTACTGCTCAAGGAAAATACTCTCCATCTCAGAACCTCAGCAGAATCTTCTATGCATCCTGTACCTTTTTTCCATGATTTACACACATGTCACAAAGAGGCCAATTTTCACATGTGAGCTGGCACTAACCAGAAACAAGAAAGAGCTATCTCATGCAAGTGACAGAATCCAGCAAGGTTAGTATCTCAAAACAAGAAAATATTCTGAGAACTCTTGAAGAAGATATTAGACTTCTCAGATAAAGTGAAATGCGGGTCTCCAAGCCATTTTAATTAAATACTGAAAAGTCAGAGAGACCTTAGCTGGCATCTAGAATGCAGATACAATTCTGTGGGATGGTGTGTGTGTGTGTGTGTGTGTGTGTGTGTGTGTGTGTGTGTGTGTGTATGTGTGTGTGTTTTAGACATGCAGTCTTACTTTGTCGCCCAGGCTGGTTTGCAGTGGCATTATCATAGCTCACTGCTGTCTCAAATTCCTGGGCTCAAACTATCCTCCCGCATCAGCCTCCCCAGTAGCTGGGACTACAGGTGCACCACCATGCCCAGGTGATTTTTAAATTTTTCATAGAGATGGGATCTCTCCATGTTGCCCAAGCTGGTCTCAAAGTCTTGGGCTCAAGCTTTCCTCCTGCCTTGGCCTCCCAAAGTGCTGGGATTACAGGCATGAGCCACCATGTCTAGTCTCTTGATAAGTTTTTAAAGTAGAAAATTCGTTGTTTAAAGCAAAATAGTCTCATAACAAATATGATTAGAGTCCACAGTGACAGAGTTTTAATTCCGGAGTTCTATAAAGTCATTGGAAATGTAGATTCTTTCCATTTTTTTCTGGATGGCAACCTCAGGATGTTGGCCATTTCCTTAAAGTTTCATAATGGTTGTTCATTTTTATCAAGCATTAAAATGGCCTTTAGCTTCTCTAAACCCTGAAAGATCTGAATCACTTTTGCTTTCAAGCAATATTTTATTTAAATAGAAACAGTCTAATGAATAATGTGTAATAATTGAGAAGTTCATTTTGCTTGCCCAAAGGATTGCTTTGGTACCATTTATCCAAACTTGAAAACACAAGGTTAAAAAAGTTTTCAGTAACTATGAAACGTCCAAAATGTGACATTTGGTTCTCCAAAGGTAAAGATCAAAATCAAGGGTGTACTTAATACTTAGGAAATTACTAAGTTTACTTATAACTAACTTCAGGAATATTTTAATTCTGGGTCTTCTGGAGAAGGAAAATAACAAAACAAAAAGCAATCTGACAACGCATTGCTAGTCACAGTAATAAGGCCAAAGGAACACCGTAGGAAACACCCCTGCAGCTTAATCAATGATCAGCCCTGGCACATAAGTCAAAGATGCACTCAATTGCTCCAAATTAGGAATAACTGACGTCAAGAACTGGCTTGATTTCTTGCTGGTTTCACACCCTGTTGCCTGCAGTGACAAAGTAATAAACAAATTCTGTTCCTCCCAAGACACAAACTTTATTTTGTGTGCTTTTTTTCTATTCACATGCCTCCCTAATTATGCCACTGGCAAACAAATACATCCAGAGAGACTTTAACAGCAAGGTTAATCTCTATGTTGTTATTAGCTAGAGATGACAATGGTGTAGTAATTAATCTTGTATCATTCAGTTCTTATTCTCTGTGCTACTCAAAGTACATGTTATGTATACCACTGCACCTAATGAGAAAAAGTTATTTCATATACAGTGGAACCAAGTATTTTACACTTTTAAGTCTTATTTTTTTTGTCACCCATAAATTCCTTTGTAATAGTTCTGCCCATATCTTTGGATATCTCAATTATAAAAACAAAGTAATGATTTCTTTTTGAAATGTGACCTTTTAGGACAGCCTTTTAGTGACACCAAATGATGGTAGTTGAGGGGAAAGGGTTATGTGAGAGTCACTGAGTTTGTAGTAAGAGGGAAACAATTATAGCTTTTCCCCAAATATTTGTCTAAAATTCAATATTTAAATGTATGTCTTCCCTTCCCTTCTAGTACCTGAAGAAGAAATGCATTTAAGCCACTAATTTTATATATTTAAAAAAAAATCATGTAGCCAAAGAAATTGTATGCTAGAGGAGACAGAATAATACAGTACTTATTTTAATAGTTACTTCTTTAATAGTTTCTCTCAAGTTGCTGAAAAATATTAACCTCAGCGGGGGAATACATTGTGTTCCTTTTTCTTCAGGGTAGCAAGGAGGGGTTGCTTTAGGAAGGAAATTGTTGATATGAATTAAATGGAAATAGAGTGTTCCCCGTAAACCATCCAGAGTGATTCCTCTTCCTACTTCAGACTTATGGAATTTAAATCATGAGCCCAGGAATCTTAGAATGGGATTATTTATCTTTAGAAGACTGATCCCATTCCCTAATTTTTGAAAGAGGTATCTTAAGAAGAAGCATTTTGAACAAAGACAGGAGCTAGTACAGAAGCTTGCTTGAGAGTCTGAAATGGTCTTTCTGAGAAAATGTCAAGTATTGAAAGTTAGAGTTCTAGAGCAGAACTTCTAGAATATCCATCAGTTGGAAAACACTATGCCGTTCTCAATATTTTTACATGACTATTGATGATATTGAGATATTAAATGATTCTGAGTTGTCAAACTGATTGTACTATCAGTATCTGTGACCTGTGTTTATACCCTCATCAAACTGAGCTACTTAAGGTCAGCATTATCTCCTTCATATTTATATATTTCTAAATTATTATCATTGCATATGAAACATAGCTAAATAATAATTATTTGCTGAGTGAATAAGTGTTTGAATCAACAAGAGAAAGTTTGGTAAATGTTAAGTAGAACTTTCATGTTCAGCGTAGCTGATGTATCCCGATTCTTGGAAGGCTCAAAAGCCTTATATAACGTATGTGGAAACTCAGTCAGAATGTTGACTAACCAGAATGCTTCATTACCTTGCCAGATAACAAGAGTTAGACAGATTTTGCAAACTGGTGACCCACATGCTACATTTGGCCACAGGCATGTTTTGTTTGGCCTAGAGAGGCTTTTTAAAAATTTCAAAGTAGTTGCCAACATGTAAAAATTGGTAGTTTTCGCATTTTGAAGATCCAGATTTCCTAGTTCTCTTGGAAAACTCAGAATAACTGGCAGTGCCGGGCAATGTTTCTCCATAGCAATAGTTGCCTGGAGCCCCAAGACTACCTCACAGTTGAGATGGGTCATGAGACCCCAAGTTCTCCACAGCCTTATTTATCCAGGTTATCTGCCTGATTTGTGTAAGCATCTAAGTTTTCAAATGCCTCAGATAGAAGCTGTATCTCTTTCTCAAAAACGGAAAGTGGTAGTGGAGAAGGGAAGACAAGAGAGAAGACCAATTTTGATTTGTGCTGTATTCATTTTAAAAATCCAATCTAACCCTTACTCAAACTGTTTTGTTTAGGAATTCACTTCAACACATACATTCATTCCATCTCCCTTTGATTCTAACCTAGTGAAGGTTCTCCTGTATATTTAGCTTGAGCTATGCAGAAATCTCCTATCTGGCATTTCTATTTCTTGTTTCTTTGTGCTACAAATTATTCTACAAGATAGGTCTTGCTTGCCACAGGCCCTCAGAGATTTCCCATTGCTGACAAAATTAATTGATAGCCTATGGCTTGCATTCAAGTTCTTTCACGATCTGCTTTAACCTATGTTTGTAACTACATCACTCATAATGTCTTCCCATGTACAGTAATGGAACTATCCACAGTTTACACATCATTTTGCTTACATTCTTTTATTTATCCATAGGCTTTTCTCTTGACCTCTCAACATAGCATGCCTAAGACTATCATAGTTCCTGGAAATTTTTTACCACCTCTCAGCCTAAAATATTACTTTAAAAAGTCCTATAATTATTTATAGATCTCTAATTGAATCACTATTTTCTGTTTTGTATTATAGTCATTTGTATACAGATCATATGTAATAACAATAATGAGAATGACTATTCTTATTTTTAAAAGAGATAGAAAACACTCAACCAGCATTAATTACAAGCCAAGCACCATTTAAGTCCTTTGCATACATTAACTCCTTCAGTAATCATAACTTTCCTGTGGGATTGGTATTACTATCATCCTCATTTCATACAGAAGAAAACTGGAGACACAAAGCAGAAAACTGTCTTGTTAAAGAACAAGGGATAGAGATGACCTGATTTCAGATTTTATACTCTTTACCACAAAATCATAATTCTCATTAACAAAGCCCAAAATGTGCCAGATACCACTGCTAGGAACTTTATTAAGATGATCTAATGTGATCTTCCATATAAAGGAACCATCCACAGAGGCCATAGTTTGCCCAAATGCTCATAAATTTAGATGATAGAGTTTGGATTTGAACTCAAGCCTGGAATCACGAGTCTAAATTACTACAAGTTTCTTGAGAGAAGTTTATTGTGTCTGTGTATCCAAATATCTAGCATATTTTAAAATGAACAAATAAATAAACAAATGAGTAAACAAATGTATAAACATCTAAGTACCCTCACTCTTGGCTGGCTGAGTGGGCTAAAATGGCAAATTCATCTAAGTATTTTCACTTAAAAAACTTTGCACCTCACATCTCACTATTCCATTTCTAATTTTTAGCAATATGTAAAGATTACAATGGGGAACCTTTACGTCCATTGGCTTTCAATCTGGCTTGGATTTAATCCTCTTTTTTTTTCACCCAAATGCTGGGAGGTTGAGAGGGTATGCTGGCTCCATAGTGTCAGCTTAACGCTTCATATCTAGTAAGGGAACAAAACCATTTCACATAATTTTTGAGAAGACATTACAGTTAATGGGTAAAGACGGGTAAGTATATGACAGGTCAAATTTTGCTGGCACTAGTTCAGCATAAAATAATCAGAAATCAGGAACAGCATTCTTGTTGATTATCCACATTGCCTTAAGACAGGACTAATAAAAGAAATATCAAAAATAGTATCATCAAGAAGCACAGTTGTCCAAGATGTACAAAATATAAGTCCTTCTAACAGTCAGTTACTCCCTGGCTGCCTAGAATGATAAAAGTAGAAATGTACTTCTTATGATTTTAGACTTCAGAATAACTTTGTTCACTATAAATATTGTAAAAGATATTTGAGCCATTCTTAACAATTGGAATAGTATAAGTTAACAAACTATGATGGAGAGGGATTGATTTAGTTTAGAGCAGTACTTAGGCATGCTGGTATTAAGGATGTAACACTGAAATAAGGAGAGCACGCATTGTGAAGATGATGCATAGTTTAGTAAGCATTGCCACAAAGCTGACAAAATGCATGTCAATCATCAGAAAGAAAGTCAAGGAATGCCCTGCCCCTGTATGAATGTTTCACCTGCAGTCCAGAGCTCTTCTGAAAACTCAATCCCCACCTGCCTGTGATATTCTCAGGCTCTCCCCACCTATGCATTCCACCTTACCTCAGCCTAAAAGTTCAGCTGGTGACCCAGAGATCAGTCCACCCTTCAACATCACAGCCAGCACTGAAACTCTGGGGTAGCCTGACTCCAGTCCAGCCCTTCAGGACTCATACACACTGTCCAGTAGGCCAACTAGGGGCCTGAAAACTGGGAAACCACTTACCCCATTACAACTCTACTGGCACCTGACCCCTTTCCCCAGTGCCTGAAGTAAGACTGACCCAACCAGCCAATACCACCACAACTAACACCCACTCAACGTGCCCAAAGATAGAGCCTGCTCCTTTACAAGAAGCAGCAATGCTATCACATTGGAGAACAGGTGGACCATAAAGCAATCTGTATCATGTTGCATGATGAAGTTATGCCCTGAATCTATTCCCACAGAATCACCAAACAGGTGTTTCCTGTGGTTCTCAGCCACACTGTGGTTTGGAGATAGACTACAGTGTGTGTCTGAACTGGGAGTCACAAGCCCTGGAACAGTGGTGTGATAGAGAAACAGATCAGGCTCCTGCCTATCTAGGACAGGGAGCTACTGCAGCCCCCTGACCTTCCTGCAGAGACCTTAGCACACTTCACCAGAAGCTTCTCCTAGCCATCCTCATCAGGACTGGTTCCTGCACTTGACATCAGGGCATTCATGGGCAAGACAGGAGCTTCAGATTTGCCCAGTGGGGTCTTCCCAACCCCACAGAACAGGAAGCTCAGGGCACTAGGCACTCCACTGTCCAGCCCCCTTCACCTGAAGCAACAGAAAATGACTCCCAGTAAACAAAGCTGAGGTACATACCCATCTGCTAGTGTCACAGCTAGCTCTTACTCACAAGCTTCATCTACTGGCCTGTAGGTTGAAGTGTACAGTCCAATATAAAACCTGCCAACAGAAAGTACATGGGGCTATAGAAGTAACACCAAAAGACTCTACCCAATACACTCCTCTTCAGGTGATAAGGAACCAGCATAAGAATTCTGGCACCATAAAATATCTGATTGTTATGACACCATCAAAGGACCATTCTAGATCTTCAGCAGTGGTCCCTAACAAAAAATGGAAACTCATGAAGACAGATCAAGAGTTCAAAGCACAGATTGCAAAGAAGCTCAATGAGATTCAAGACAAGGTTGAAAATCAACACAAAGATATTTCTAAAGCAATCCAGAAAATGAAGGAAGAGATAAACATCTTTAAAAGAAATGAATTAGAGCTACTGGATATAGACAACTCACTTAAGGAATCTGAAAATACATTGAATTTTTTATTAATAGGCTGGACTGAGGAGAAGAAAGAATTTCGGATCTTTAATACTGGTCTTTTAAATGACCCAGTCAGACTAAATTCAGGAAAAATAACTTAACAAATGAACTAAATCACCAAGAAATATGAGATTATGTAAAGCCTGCAAACCTACAAATTATTGGCATTCTTGAGAGACAAGGAGAAATTGTACACAACAATAGTTCAGGAAAAATGTTTCTAATCTTGCTAGAGAGGTAGACAAAGGGAACCTCGTCAGACTAACCATTGCCTCCTCAGCAGAAACCTTACAAGCCAGAAGAGACTGAGGACTTATTTTCAGCATTCTCAAAGAAAAGAAATTCCAGCCAATAATTTCATATCCTGCCAAACTAAGTTTCATAAGTAAAAAAGAAATAAAATCCTTTTCAGACAAGCAATTGCTAAAAGAATTCATTATCACTAGACTAGCCTTACAAGAGATCTTTAAGAGAGTTTTAAACATGGAAATGAAAGAACAATATGTGTTACCACAAAATCACACTTAAATACATAGCCCTCAGATCCTGTAAAGCAACTATACAACAGAAACTGCAGAATGACCAGCTAACAACATCATAGGACCAACATTTCACATATCAATATTAACTTGGAATGTAAACAGTTTTAATGCCCCACTTAAAAGGCACAGATGGTCAAGCCCGGATTAAAAAAAAAAAAAAAAAGATCCATCCATCTGCTGTCTTTAAGAGACCCATCACAAATACCACCACCCATAGCTCAAAGTAAGGAGTTGGAGAAAGACCTATCACACAAACAGAAAAATAAAAAGGACAGGGCTTGCTATTACATTAGATAAAACAGACTTTAAACCCACAATGGAAAAAAGGACAAAGAAAGGCACTACACAATGATAAAGGATTCAATACTACGAGAAGACTTAATTATCCTAAATATATACACACTCAATATTGAAGCACTGAGATTTATAATAGTACTTCTAGATCCATGAAAAGGCTTAGACAGTCACACAATAATAGCAGGAAACTTCAACACCTCACTGACAGAATTAGATAATTGAAACAGACAACGAAGAAATTCTGGACTTAAACTTGACACTTGACCAATTGGACCTAATAGACATCTACAAAACACTCCATTCATCAACCACAGAATATGCATTCTTTTTATCTGTACACAGGACATACTGTATGATGGATCATGTGCTCTAATCATAAGGCAAGTCTCTATAAAATTCAAAAAAATCAAAATCATATCAACCATAATTTTGGACCACAGTAGAATAAAAATAAAAATCAACACCAAGATCTCTCAAAACATACAAATACATAGAAATTAGACAGCTTCCTCCTGAAAGACTTTGGGGTGAAGAACAAAATTAAGGCAGAAATAGTTTTTTTTTGAAATAAAGGAAAACAGAAACACAACATATCAAAATCTCTGGCATGCAGCAAAAGCTGTGTTAGAGAAACATTCATAGTACTAAACGTCTATGTCAAGAAGTTAGAAAGATCTCAAATTAATCTAACATCACCCCATCACCCCTAGTGGAACTAGAAAAATGAGAACTAACCACAAAGCTAATAGAAGAAAAATCAGAACTGAATAAAGCTGAGACCCATGACTCCATAAAAAGGATCAATTAACCAAACCTTGTTCTTTGAAAGGATAAACAACAACTATAGATTACCAGGTAGATGAACAACAAAAAAGGGAAGAATCATGTAAATGCAATCAAAAATGATAAATGAGACATTACAACTGATCCCATAGAAATACAAAAGATCCTCAGAGATTATTATGAATAATTTCATGCACACAAACTAGAAGATATAGAAGAAATGGTTAAATGCCTAGAAACGCACAACTTCCTAAGACTGAATCAGGAAGAAATTGAAACCCCGAAGAGATCAAAATTGAGTATTTAAAAAAAAAAAAAAAAACAAAAAACTACCAACCAAAAAGAGCCCTAAAACAGATGGATTCACAGCCGAATTCTACCAGACATACAAAGAAGAGTTGGCAGCAATCCACTGAAAATATTTCAAACGCTTGATGAGGAGACACTCCTCTTTAACTCATTATATAAAGCCGGCATCAATGTGGCAAAGACACAACAAGAAAAGAAAACTACAGACCAATATGCCTGATAACATAAATACAAAAATCCTCAACAAAATACCTGCAAACTGAATGCAGCAGCACATAAAAACTCACCATGATCAAGCAGGCTTTATTCCTGAGATACAAAGTTGGTTCAGCACATGGAAACCAATATATGTGATTCACCACAAAAACAGAATTAAAACAAAACTACATAATAATTTCAATAGACACAGAAAAAGCTTTCAATAAAATTCAACATCCCTTTATGACAAAAAAAGTCAACAAACTAGGCATTGAAGAAACACCTAAAAACAATAAATGCCATCTATGACAAACTCACAGCCAACATCATACTGAATAGGCAAAAGCTGAAAACCTTCCCCTTGATAATTGGAACAAGAGAAGTGTGCCACTGTCATTCATCCTGTTCAACATAGTACTGGAAGTCTTAGAGCAAACAATCAGGCAAAAGAAGGAGACAAAAAGCATCCAAAAAGTAAAATAAGCCAAATTATCTCTCTTTACTGATGATATAATTCTATACCTAGAAGAACCTAAAGACTCTGCTAAAAGGCTCCTTGAACTGATAAACAACGTCAGTAAAGTTTCAGGATACGAAATCAATATGCAAATATCAGTAGCATTTCTATTCACTAATAATGTTTAAGCTGAGAGCCAAATCAAGTACACCATCTCATTTTCAATAGCCCCCCACAAAAGAAAACACCTAGCAACATGTCTAACCAACAAGGAGAAAGATATCTGCAATGACAACTACAAAACACTGCTAAGAAAGCATAGATGACGCAAACAAATGGAACAATATTTTATGCTTATGGATTGGAAGAATCAATATTATTAAAATGGCCATACTGCCCAAAGCAATCTATAGATTCAATGCTATTTCTATCAAATCTCCAATGCCATTTTTCACAGAATTAGAAACAACTATTTTAAAATTCATATGGAACCAAAAAAGAGCCTGAATAACCAAAGCAACTCTATGCAAAAAGAACAAAGCTGGAAGTATCACACTACGCAACTTCAAACTATACTACAAGGCTACAGTAACTAGAACAGTATAGTATTAGTATGAAAACCGACCCATAGACCAACAGAATAGGATAGAGAACCCAGAAATAAAGCCACACACCTAGAATCATCTGGTCTTTGGCAAATCTAACAGAAACAGTCATGGGGAAAAGACTCCCTATTCAATAAATGGTACTGGGATAACTGGCTATCCACATGCAGAAGAATGAAACAGGACCTCTAACTTTTACCATATACAAAAAATTAACTCAAGATGGATTGAAAATTTAAATGTAACACCTAAAACTATAAAAGTAGTAGAAGAAAATCTAGAAAATACCTTCTGGACATCAGCCTTACCAAGAATTTATGACTAAGTCCTCAAAAGCAATCATAACAAACACCTGAAATAAAAGTGAAACCTAATTAAACTTAAAAACTCCTTTCTGCACAACTAAATAAACTATCAACAATGTAATAAGACGACCTACAAAATGGGGGAAAATATTCGCAAACTATGCATCCAACAAAAATCTAATATCCAGAATCAATTTAATATAATGAACTTAATTCAAGAAGCAAAAAACAAACAAACATAACAAACAAAAAAGCTGACCTCATTTTGAAGGGGTCAAAGGACATAAACAGACATTTCTGAAAAGAAGAGATACATATGGCCGGCAGACATATGAAAACTTGCTCAAAATCACTAATCATTAGAGAAATGCAAATCAAAACCACAATGAGACACCACCTCCCACTAAAAAAATAACAGATGTTGAGGTTGGGGAGAAAAGGAAACACTTATATATTTTGGTGGAATGTAAATTAGCCACTGTGGAAAGCATTTTGGAGACTTCTCAAAAGAACTGAAAACAGAACCACCGTTCAACCCAGCAATGCCATTACTGGGCATATACCTAAAGAAAAATAAATTGTTCTACCATGAAGACAACTGCACTCAATTACAGTACTATTCCCAATAGTAAAGACATGGAATCAACCTAGATGTGTATTAATGGTAGACTGGATAAAGAAAATGTGGTACATATAAACCATGGATACTACACAGCCATAAAAATAATGAAATAATGTCCTCTGTGGCAACAGGGACGTAGCTGGAGGCCATAATCCTAAACAAATTAATGCAGGAATAGAAAACCAAATACCACATGTTCTCACTTGTAAGTTAGAGCTAAACATTTAGTACACATGGACACAGAGATGGGAATAACAGGCACGGCAGACCATTAGAGGGGAGAGGGAGAGAGAGTGCAAGGGTTGAAAAACTACCTATTGGGTACTATCCTCACTAACTGGATAATGAGATCATCCATATCCCAAACTTCAGCATCATGCAATGTACCCATGCAACAAACTTGCATATGTACCCCTTGAACCTAAAATAAAAGCTGAAATAAACAAAGAAAAATGCCAAGGCAATGGTGGTGTGTTTTCCAGTTCTGTATAAGATTACACAGGAAAGAGTGCACTAATGTCTCAGTCTGTGGTGGTTTGCATGTGAGCAAGTTCACTTCTGTTTTTCCTACCATCTTGGCCTTTCAGTCTTTAGTCCCACATGGGAATACATTTTATTTTAGTGCTTTGCAACTTGAGCTCAGAACTAAAACATCTTGTCCTTCCTGACTTTCAACCCAGTCTTAATTATCCAGGTGGTAGCCCATTGCCAATCGAGTGAATACTTTTTTTTACAACGTATGCCTATAGTTCATACATGGTTCTATTTATTATTTTTGCTGGTAGTTTTCCTAAAGGCTAACAGAGAGCTTGGATGATTTATCCTGTGTGACACACCTGTTGTCTTTTCATCACAGGTTCAAACGTTGCCCAGTCTCTGGGGAAAAGCAAATCAGCAGCAGCAGATGCTGTTTTCATTCTACTCATTCCAGTTTCGACACAATTGTTCAGAATATGTGCCAAATGTTAACCACTAGCTCACTTTCTTTCCAAATCCATGGTAAGGTTTTCAAAACTGTACTCTTCATTTAGCAATCTTTTGTTAAAGCTATGTTCCCACCATCTTATTGGCAGAAGAAGGAAAGAGCTAGTAAGCATTCTTTTTCTAACTGCAATGGTCTTCCCCTGGAATTCTATAAGGTTCTATCTTATGCAAAATTCTATATTTATTTTTTAAGAGGAAACAAACTGGCTTGTGGAAAAGTAGTAGTACCACCTTAGGCATTAAATTCAAGGATAAATTGAAGAATATAAATACATTTGTGTAAGAAATAAGACAATATCACAACTTCATCAGTTCTAGTATGATCTTTTGCTGGATATCCCTAGTTTTGATCTTTGCCTTCCATATTCCCTGCTTCCTCTCCGTGCTGCATACCCCAGGAGGGGCTATTCCAGAGGAATGATCCTCAGGGACTGCTTCAGTTAACTCATTTGTCACCTAGCTTCTGGTTGAGTGCAGCCAATAGAAAGCATAGGTATGGGATTAGTGGGTTGGAGAACATTTGGTTGGGGTATTTATTTCCATTGAAATTTTCTCTTCATTTAACATGGGAAGATAGTTGCATCCCGCTTCAGAAATGGTATTTGTAAGATAATGGCTAGATTTACATAATAAAAACTTTTACCTCCCCTGTTAAAACATATGCACCATTTTCTTGAAACCTTGCCTTCACCTGTTTCATTGGAAAGTTATTTAATAAACTAATACATTAATGACCTATAACTTCACAGTCCTTTCTCTGTTATTAATTACTTTGGTGGCAAAAAAATGGAGAATGACCAGTTAACTTTTGTGGGAGGGGAGGTCTTATTTTCTCAATGTCAAGTGTAACAGTGGGATGGAAGTTAACTTTTTTGGGGTGTCTCATTTTTTTTTTCAAATGTGAAATTTAATTATAAGAGTGAGGTTTTCTAGACTTCCTAGCATTTTGTTATGGGTCTTGACCAGTCCCTATGCATTTATGTAATATAAATACATGTGCCATGCTAAGGCTATCAGTAAAGAAGGGCATAAAACTGAGAATATTTGCCTTGTATTATTCATTGGAAAATCTTTGGTTGAGGATATTTCTTGGTTAGAATTATATCTTGGCTTTACTTCACAGATATACTTTATACACATCAGACAACATCTGATTGACTTTATTATAATATAATTTGATTATTACATTATGGATCCAATAGAAAAACATTAAATAATACCAGAAAGAGTGAGAAAGATAGTCTAGGTGTTTGGGGATCTCTTAGTAATTCTTATAACAACATTGATTGGTAAAGATCAATTTTGCATAGGTTACAAAAATATAGTTCTATAATCAAGACTGACAATAGTCTTCTGCCTAAAATAGATATACTACTAGATAGGTTTCAAATTGATTTTACTGGCTTAGTGGTTTTATATACATATATTTATATATAAGTAAATATATATATTTAAACATAAATGTGTTGTTATATAAAAATATATTTACATATAAATAATATATAACCAATTCATGTGTTCATATATATACATAAATATGTAGAGATAATTATAAATATTGCTATATATTTTATATATTTATAAATATTGTATAATATATATAAATTTATATACATTGCTATATATGCATTTATAAATATATAAATATATACATTTATGTATATATATGTATGAACACATAAATGAATTGGTGATAACAAAGCAGAATATAAGTCTCTCCCTTTTACCTGAAAAGTTTAACTATCTCTTTCAAATTACTGGCTAATAGTTTATAGAGCTAAAGATGTTTCTCTGTTACAATTTAAAATTTACAGCTTTTATGATAATCTAAGCCAATAATCATTCTAATGCTTGAGCCTCTTTTAAACTGTCTTTGTTCAATGATTATATTCTACAAGCTTATGAAAATAAAGTTTGAAGAGAACTCAAAATCAAAGTTTCCAGTGATGAATCTTTTAGATACAATATATATGATTTTCTGGAAAAATGTGAGATCAGTGTCATGTATAATCAATAAAATAAACCAATTGAAATTTGATAAATGTCAATTTGGTCTTCCAAATTCAATGGGAAGAATTCATTGGGAAACATATGGAAATACACATCTGGTATGCTGGAGAGGTGTCTTTAAATGCTGTTCAAATTAGTAAATGTTTATGTTTATGACTAAGAGAAAAGTCATGTATTATAAATGAAATATGAATACATTCATCAATTCTTTGGCATCTGTATTTGTCCGTACTCACATTGCTATAAAGAACTACCTGAAACTTGGTAATTTACAAAGAAAAGGGGCTTAATTGGCTCATGATTCTGCAGGCTGTACAGGAGGCATGGCTGTGGAGGCCCCAGGAAACTTACAATCATGGCAGAAGGCAAAGGGGAAGTGAGCACATCATCACATGGCAATAGGAGAGAGAGAGAGAGTGCAAGAGCGCGCGAAGGGGGAAGTGAAACACACTTTTAAATAACCAGATCTTGTGAGAACTCACTCACTATAATGAGAACAGCAAGGGGATATCCGACCCCATGATACAATCATCTCTCACTAGGTCCCTGCCCCAACACTGGGGATTACAATTCAACATGAGGTTTGAGTGGGGACAGAGAGCCAAACAATAACACCATCCATTTCTTTTGTGCATCTCAAATTGGACTAATTATTTGATTATGTTTTTAAACCAAAGTATAAACCCAACCCATCTTTTAGAATGGTAGATCATATCCAAATCAGCAATATTAGTTCTAGATTAGATATAATTTTAGTCATAATATGTTAAATTCCTTTCTCCATGTTCTAGCCCAGTCATCTTGGTTCAATTTGTTAACCTCATTAAGCTTCAGTTTTGTCTTCTATGATTGGCACAACATATAGTGCACACTTAACAGAATATTTTAAAGATTAATTGAGAAATGGACACAAAACTCAGAGTACAACACTTGGCACATAACAGATATTCAAATATTGGTTTTGTTGCTGTTTTAGTTTTTCATTAATCTGGTCCTAGTAATAGAATAAGATTTGTTTTTAAATAGTTTATTTTTTAGAGCAGTTTCAGGTTCATAGTAAAATTTAGCAGAATGTGCAGAGACTTCCCATATTTCCCCTGTCCCTACACATGCACAGCCTCCCCATTATCAAATTTCCTAACAGGGTAGTACAATCTTTACAAATGATGAACCTACATTGACACATCTTTATCACCCAAAGTCCAAAGCTTACATTAAGGTTTACCCATGGTGTTGTACACTATGGGTTTAGACAAATGTATCCACCATTATAGTATCATACAGAGTAGTTTCACTGACCTAAAAATTTTCTGTGCTCTGCCTATTCATTCTTCCCTCCTTCCTAATCCCTGGCAATCATTGGTCTTTTTACCATCTCCATAGTTGCACCTATTGCAGAAGGTCATACAGTTGAAATCATATAATATGTGGTCTTCCCAATTTGTCTTCTTTGACTCAGTAATATGCATTTAAATTTATTCCACATCTTTTTATGGTTTGATAGCTCACTTTCTTTAAGCACTGAATAATTGTGTGGATATATCAGTTTATTTGTACATTCAGCAACTTAAGGACAACTTGGTTGCTTCCAGGATTTGGTAATTATGAACAAAGTGTCTATAAACATTCATGTGCAAGTTTTTACATGGACATAAGTTTTTACCTCCTTTGGTAAATATTGAGGAGCACAATTGCTGTATTGTGTGGTAAGAGCATGTTTAGTTTTGTAAGGTACTGCGATACTGTCTTTCAAAGTCATTGCACCATTTTGTATTCCTTCCAGCAATCAATGAGAGTTCCTATTGTTCCACATCCTTGCTGTATTTGTTGTCCATGTTCTGGATATTGGCCATTGTAATAGGTATGCAGTGATATACAATGTTGCTTTAATTTACATTTCTCTGATGGCATATGATGTAGAGAATCTTTTCATATGCTTATTTGCCATTGTATTTCTTATTGGGTAAGGTGCCTATTTAGACTTTTGGCCCATTTTAAAAATCTGACTTTCTATTGTTGAGTTTTAAGAGTTTCTATATTTTGGATAACAGGCCTTAATTTTATTTATATATATATATATTATATATATATATATATTATATATATATATGTTTTGGAAATATTTTCTCCTAGCCTGTGCCTTTTTAGTGTCTTGACAGTGTCTTTTGTGGAGCATATTTTTAAAAAATAATAAAATGCAGCTTATCATTTTTTCATGGATTGCTTCTTTGGTGCCGTACCTAAAAATTTGTTACAAAACCCTAGGTCATCTAGATTTTCTCCCATGTTATCTTCTAGGAGTTTCATAGTTTTATATTTTATGTTTAGGTCTGTGATCTATTTTGAGTTATTTTGTGAAGGGATTAAGATCTTTGTCTAGATTCACTCTTTTCTTTCTTTTTATGCATATGGAAATACAGTTGTCAAATCGTCCTTTGTCAAAAAGACTATCTTTTCAACACTGTATTGCCCTCGTTCATTTGTCAAGGATCAGTTGACTATATAAATATGGATCTATTTCTAGGCAGTTTATTCTGTTCCATTATTCTATTTGTCTGTTCTTCTCACAATACATACTGTCTTGATTACTGTAGATTTATAGTAAATCTTGAAGTGAGGTAGTGTCAGTCCTTCAACTTTGTTCTTCTTTTTCAATATTGTGTTGGCTATTCTGGGTCTTTTTCTTTATAGATTGGAATTGCAATGACTCTGTAGATAAAGTTGGGCAGGATTGCATCTTGACACTACTATCTTCCCATCCACAAACATGGGATATCTCTCATTTTATTTCATTAGCACTTGATTCATTTCAGAGTTTTGCAGTTTTCCTCATATAGAACTGACCTATATTTTGTTATACTTAAGTGTTTTAGTTTTTTATGATCATACAAATGGTATGGCATTTTAATTTCAACTTCCACTTGTGCATTTTTAGTATGTAAGAAAGACATTCACTTTTATATATAATTTTGTCTCCTGAAAACTAGCTATAATAATTCATTAATTCCAGGAGATTTTTGTGAATTTATTCAGGTATTCTACATAGCCAATCATGTCATTTGTGAACAAACACAGTTTTATTTCTTTCTTCCCAATCTGTATACCATTTTTCTCCTTTTCTTGTCCTATTGCATCAGCTAGAATTTCCATTATGATGCTGAAAAGTACTGATTGTTCCCAATTTTAATAAGAAAGCTTTGGGTTTTTTACCTTTAAGTCAATGTTAACTGTAGGATTTGATATTTGATATTCTCTATCAAATTGAGTTTATTCCTCTCTAGTCTTAGTTTACTGAGAGTTTATTTAGTTATGAATGGGTGTTGGATTTGTGAAATACTTTTCTAGCCTTTATTGATAGGAACATGTGAGTTTTCTTCTTTATCCTGTCAATGTGATGAATTACAAATTGATTTTTAAATCTTGACTCAGCTTTGCATACCTGAGATAAATACTATATATGATGTGTAATTCTTATTATACATTGTTGGATCTGATATGCTAATATTTTGTTGAGAATTTTTACATGTATGTTTATGATAGACATTAGTTTGTAGTTTTCTTGTAATTTTTTGTCTGGTTTTGCTGTTAGGATGATACTAATGCCATAGAATGAGTTAGGAAGTATTCCCTTTGATTGTCTTCTGAAGGATATAATAAAGAAGTGGTATAATTTTTCCTTAAATATTTGGTAGAATTCATCATTGGACCTATCTGGGCCTGACACTTTTCTTTTGGGAGATGATTATTGATAAAATTTATTTAATAGATATAACTGATTCAGATTGTGTTTCTTCTTTGTGAGTTGTAGCAGATTGTATCTTTCAAGGAACTGGCCCATTACACCTAAGCTACCAAATTTGTGGACACAGAGTTGTCCATAAAAGACCTTTATCCTTTTAATATCCATGAGATGTGTAATAATGTCCCTTCTTTTATTTCTGATATTAGCAATTTTTGTCCTTTTTTTCATTTAGCCTGGCTAGATGCTTTTTGGTGTTATTGATCTTTCCAAATAACCAGGTTTAGATTTCATAGATTTTCTGTTTTCAATTTCATTGATTTCTGCTCTGATTTTTTTTCAGCTTCATTGGATTAATTTGCTCTTCTTTTTCAGGTTTCCTAAAGCAGAAGCCTAGAGTATATTTTAGATCTTTCTTCATGTCTTTTATGTACATTCAATGCTATACTTTGCCTTCTAAGCACTCCTTTCGTCACATCCTACAAATTTTAATCAGTTATTTCATTTTCATTTAGTTCAAAATATTTTTTAAATTTTTCTTGATATTTATTCCTTGACTCATGTGTTTAGAAGTGTGTTGTTTAATGCCCATGTATTTTGGAATTGTCCAGCTTTTCAGTTATGATTTCTAGTTTAAATCCATCATGGTCTGAGAGACACATTATATGATTACTCTTTTAAATTTGTTGGGTGTGTTCTATGGTTTAGAATGTGGTCTATCTTGGTGAATGTTCCATGTGAGCTTGAGGAGTTGTAATCTGATGTTATTGAATGAAGTGGTCTATAGATGTTATTTGTATTCTGTGTGGGTGGTATTGTGTTCTTATTGATTTTCTGCCTGTTAAATCGCTCCATTTCTGATAGAAGGGCATTGAAGTCTCCAATTATAATACTGGAGTTATAGATTCCTTCTCGCAGTCCTGTCTGTTTTTGCCTTGCATTATTTTGATGCTCTGTTAGAAGGGATATGCATGTTAAAGACTGTTATGTCTTTTTAGAGAATAGACATTATCACTATTCAGTGCCCTTCTTCATCTCTGATAAGTTTCCTTGCTCTGAAGTCTGGTCTGTCTGAAATTAATAAACTTGCTCATGCTTTTATTTGATTAGTGTTTACATGCTCTATCTTCCTTCATCCATTTTCTTTTCATCTATATGTGTTTTCATATTTAAAGTTGGTTTCTTATAGATAACATATGGTTGGGTTTTATTTTTTGATTCACTCTGACAACCTCTTTTAATTAGTTCACTTAGACCATTAACATTCATTGGTTAGTGAAATAGTTGGATTATTTGTTGATGTTTTCTATTTGTTTCCCTTGGTCTTTGTGCCCATTTTTACCTTTCACTCTTTTTCAGTCTTTCGTTTTGAGCATTTTATGTGTGTTCGTTTTATCTTCTTTCTTAGTATATCAATTATTGCTTTTAAAAACTTTTTCTAGTGATTTCCCTAGTTTGCAATAAACATACACAACTAGTACAACTAATCCAAGTCCATTTTCAAGTAACACAATACTACCTCACTGGCAGTGTGCGTATCTTATAGAAACAAAATAACTCTAATTCTTTCCTCTCATCCCTTGTATCATTGCTGTCATTTATATTAGTTACACATAAGCAAACACACAAACACATAGATTACTACATTGCTATTATTTTGAAAAAAATGTTATATGTTAGGTAATTGAATAATAGAAAATTTACAAGTTTTTATTCTACATTAACTTATTTCTTCTCTAATTATTTGTCTTTATATAGCTCCAAGTTTCTGACCTGTGTATTTTTCCTTCTCCCCAAAGAACTTTTAACATTTCTTACAAGGCAGGTCTACTGACAACACATATCCTCAATGTTTATTTTTCTGAGAAGCTTTTATTTCTTCTTCACTTTTGAAAAATAATTTTTCAGGCTACAGAATCCTAGGTTGGTGGTGCTGTTTTTTTTTTTTTAATTGTTACTGTTTTTCTCTCCCAACTCTTTAAATATTTTACTTCACTCTCTTCTTGCTTGCATGGATTCTGAGAAGTCAGATGCAGTTCTTCTCTTTGTACCCCTTATATAAGTAAGGTGTTTTTCCCTACTGGCTCCTTTCACAATTTTTTTTCTTCATCTCTGATTTGCTACAGCTTGAAAATAATTATGCCTAGATGAAGTTTCCTGGCGTTTATCCTGCTTGGTGTTCTCTGAGTTTCCTGGATTTGCAGATTGGGGTCTTATTTCAAAAAAAAAATAGTAATTATTGTTTCAAATATGTCGTGTATTTTTTTCTTCTTTCTTCTCATTTTAGGCTTCCCATTATGTGTATGTTACACCATTTCTAGTTGACCCTCAGTTCTTGGATATTCTGCTCTTTATCTCAGATTTTCTCTTTCTTTTTGATTTTTCAGAGGTTTCTATTTTCAGAGATATCCTCAAGCTCAGAGATTTTTTTCCTCAGCTGTGTCCAGTCTACTAATAAGCCCATCAAAAAATTCTCCATTTCTGTTACAGTGATTCTGACCTTTAGCATTTCTTTTTGTTTCCCTCTTAGAATTTCCATCTTTTTGCTTACACTGCCCATCTGTTCTTCCATGCTATCTGCTTTATCTGTTAGAATCCTTAGCATATTAATCATAAGTTTTTTTAATTCCCAGATAATATCAATATATATCTCCTATCCGAGTTTAACTTAGATGCTTGCTTATTTTTTACATACTGAACTTTTTGCCTTTTAATGTCGTTTAACATTTTATTTATAGCTGGACATGATAAATATACTACGTAAAAGGAACTGCAGTAAATAGGCCTTTAGTCATGTGGTGGTAAGGAATGGGGGAAAGGAAGCATTCTATAGTCCCATCATCAGGACTCAATGTTTTAGTCAGCCTGTGCCTCTAGATTGTGAACTTTAGTATGCTTCTCATTCCTGCCTTAGATGGAACATGTTGACTGGAGCCAGCTAGAGTTGAGTTTTCCTCCAGGTTAGTTAGGCTCTGATAAATCTCCAGCAGTTTAAGTTCTGGTTAAATAGTATTGTCCCAGGGTAGCTCTTGTAAGGAAGGAAAAAATGCTGTGGTGTATTTTAAAATGATCCTTTGTTATTTCCCTCTGCTGGAAGCCTGAAGGGATTTTTCTCTGATATTTACAGTGAGAACCTGGTCAAGTTCCTGGAGGTAAAACTCAAAAAATGTGTCCCTCCATTACTGGATCCCCTGGAGTTTTTAACTCTCAAACGTGTCCATGCTGAACTTCTAGCAATTCATCAATTACAGTTCAGGTTTTTTTATTTGGGCACTGGTTCACACAGAAATCACTGCTTGTGGGTTTTGCTCAGGTAAGTTGAGATTCTCTGTATTGGCTTCTCTGTCCCTCCAATTTTGAGGGCAGTGGTGGGCAGTGGTTGGCCCTGTGACCTTACTTCTCTGGCAAACCTGAAATGAGTTGCTTATTTTTCAGCCTGTTCTTCTTTCTACTGGTTGTTAGGATGGAGTGGAACTTTCAAGTTTCTCACATACCAGACTGAAAACCTAAGTAGATTTTTAGAAATTGAAAATGCTTCTATTTCTTTACTAGTCTGGAAACCCAAGATTATTGAAAATTCTTAGTGTATCAATTTACTCATTTGATATTGAATAGAATGTGGTTTTCTTCTTGGCCAGGAAAAATGTAGCACATTCTGTAATATATCTTAGGGGAAAATTAGTTCCAAGGGAAAGATCTGTCTTTTATGCATAAGGAAGGTCTGGCTAGCATTTGGGCTCTATGTAAAATGTGTTCATACATCTTTAGCTAGGACAAAGTCTACACAAAATGTTAATAGCAAACTGCAAAGTCATGGAAACTGTAGGACTTGCACGTAAATATGCAAAATGTTCTTGAAAGGCACAGTACTTGGATGGGTTTAGATTCTTGAAAACAAGACCAAAAAAATGTAATATCTTTATACCTTGCAGACGCAGATGGGTCATGGGAATTTGATTTATATTGCTAGAGAAAAAGGTAGTGATAGGATTAGGTTTTTCTCTATTGATTACTTCTGTTTAATTAGACTGCTTGAAAGACTTCTTCTCTGCGAGGCATTAGAACTCCTTTGGAGTTGCTTAATTTCCTCAGGAAAAAAAAATAAACTTAATGGATGGTGCCAAGGAATTTGCCGTAAGTTCAGAAAAATTATAAGAGCTCCAATATGTAAAAATAAAAAAAAATACACTACAGAAATAAAGTATTGGACCTTCTAATTTTGAAAGGATTATGGGAATTGTGGATTTTACATTTCTGAAGTAGAGGAATAATCAGATGATGAGTTACTCATGGGTTTTTTTCTCATAAGCAAAGAAATAAGAAAAGGAAGCAAACACTTAGTTCACTGCCTGTGCTGGGATCTGAGATGCTAAATTTAATGTTACTTGTTTAAACTTGTAAACAACTATGTGAGTAGGTAATATTATCACTACAAGAATATTACTAAAGATGGAAAGATAAAATAACTGGCTCAGGGCACATAGCTAGCAGCTGACTGAGCTGGTATTCACTTGAGTTTACTTTATAAACTCTTTCCATTGATAAACACCACAGTACAGTTCAATCTCCCTGAGGAAAACATTGGGAAATGCCAATTTGGTCTTCTAAAGCTTCTTTGGGAAACATGGTGTCTTCGTTTGCTTTGTGCTCCTATAACAAAATGCCAAAGACTGGGTAATCTATATTCAACAGAAATGTACTGACTCACAGTTTTGGAGGCTGAAAAGTTTAATACCCAGTTGTTGGTATCTGGTGAGGAGCTTCCTGTTGCGCCTTCCCATGGCATAAGGCAGAAGGGCCAGAAGGCAAGAGGGGGCCAAACCCGCCATTTTATAATGGCACCAATCCCACCCATGAGGGGAGCCCTCCTGGCCTAATGACCTCTTTAAACTTTCATCTGTTAATAACATTATTATGGCAATCAAAGTTCAATAGGAGTTTTAAAGAGGATAAATATTGAAACTGTAGCTTTCCACTCCTGGTCTCTCAAAACTCATGTCTTTCAGACATACAAAATGCATTCTTTCCATCCCAATAGCCCCAAAAGTCTTAACTGATCCCACCATTAACTCAAAAGCTAAGTCCAGAGTCTCATCTAAATCAGATATGGGTGAGATTCAAGGCACAATTCATCCTGAGGCATATTTCCCTCCAGTTGCGAGCCTATGAAATTAAACAAGTTACGAGCTTCCAAAATGCAATGCTGTAACAGGCATGGAATAAACATGCCCATTTCCAAGGGAAAAATAGGAAAGAGAAAAGAAATAGGTCACAGGACGTACAAAACCCAACAGGGTGAACAACCTAAATCCTAAAGCCTGAAAATAATCTTTGACACTATGTCCAGCTTTCCACACTCACTTGGATAGGGATTGGGTCCCCAAGGGCTCAGAAAGCCCGGTATCCACGGCTTTGCTTGACTCAGCAAAATGAGTAGCTCTCCCCAGCTGGTGTTGCACATGGTAGCTTTACTGTTCTAGAGTCTCAGGAGCAGCTTCACCCACATGGCCCCAGTAAGCACTGTCCTAGTAGAGGTTGTCTGCAGTGCCCTCCTACCACAAATCTCTGTCCCAACCTCCAGGCTATCCATGACATCCATTGAATCTAGGTAGAGGAAGCCATGTCCCCACAGGTATTGGATTCTGTGCACCACAAAATTAGTACCACATGGACACTGCCAAGGTTTACAGTTTGTAACTTCCAGAAGGGCTGCTCAAGCCACACCTGTACCTGCCTGAGCGATAGCTGGGGTAGATGAAGAGTACTAGAATGCAGGGAGTGGAGACTTGAGGTACCCCTGAGCAATGTGCCCCAAGGTCCTTAGTGTACTTTTGACCTCTCTTTTGGCATAGTTTATTGCCTCAGGCCTTATCATTCTGGGCCTGTGATGGAAGGGGCCATATTGGAAATCTCAGAAGTGCCTTTGGGGTCATTCTCCCATTCTCCTGATGAATAGTCTCTGGCTTTGTTCTTCTATCTGTACTAATCTTATCAAATGGTCACTGACAGTTTTCCAAATCTTTATGCTGTGTGGTACAGCTTGGAGGTATGTCCCTGCCCAAATCTCATATTGAAATGTAATCCCAATGTTAGAAGTGGGGCCTGGTGGGAGGTGATTGGATCATGGGGATGGATTCATATGAATGGTTGAGCACCATCTCTCTTGGTATTGTCCTCACAATAGTGTGTAACATCTCTTCTCTCACTCTTGCTTCTGCTCCAACCATGTAAAATGCCTGCTTCCCATTGACCTTCCACCATGATTATAAGTTTCCTGAGGCCTCCCCAGAAGCTGAGCAGATGCCAGCATCAGGATTCCTGTACAGCCTGTGGAACTGTGAGCGAATTACACCTTTTTTCTTTACAAATTACCCAGTCTCAGGTATTTCTTTATTCCACTGTGATTCCCTTTTAATTATAAATTCTCTCTTTAGTTTTTCTCTTCCTGTATTTTACTCTATGTGGTTAAAGAAGCCAAGTAGCACCATGAACATTTTGCTGCTCAGATATTTCTACTTTATCAGTCTTAAATTCTGTCTTCTATAAAATCACCAAACCAATGGACACAATTCAGCCAAGTTCTTTGCCACTTTATAAGAAGAATGGACTTTGGTTCAGTTCCCAATACCTTGCTCTTCCTTTCCATCTGATACCTCATCAGAATTGCCTTTACCATCCACATTTCTACCAACATTCTGATCATAGCCATTTATGTAATATCTAAGAGGTTTCAGGCTTTCCCTATAGCTATTTTCTCCTTCTGAGCCTTCACCAGAATCACCCTTAATTATCTGTTCATGGCAAGCTAGGTCTTTTCCAGCATTCACTTTAAACCTCTTTCAGCCACTACTCATTACCAGATTCCAAGCTGCTTCTACAGGTTTATATATCTGTTACAGCAACACCCCACTTTTCTGGTACCAATTTTCTTAGTCCATTTGTGCAGCTACAACAGCATGATATAGACTGGGTAATTTATGATGGACAGAAATTTATTGGTTTACAATCCTAAAGGCTGGGAAGTTCAGTATCATACTGCCAGCATTTGGCAGGGGCCTCCTTGCTCCCATGGTAGAAGGCAGAAAGGCCAAGAGAGGGCAAGAGAAGGTCACACTTCTTTATAATGGCAGCAATCTCACCCATGAGGATAAAACCCTCATGGCCTAATCACCTCTTAAAGGCTCCACCTCTTAATACTTTAAAAATGGCCATTAAATTTTCAAGAGCTTTGGAGGAGATATTTAAACCATTGCCCATGGCTAATAAAATAGATGTGTAACACATACATATCACTAAAAGTTGTTCAGATTGGCAATTTGTATGACTAGGAGAAAAGTGTATTCTCAGTAACACCCATAGAGTATCCTTTTTTATCATTCTAGCAAAGAAATCTGGTGACCAGAAAAGGAGATCAACTTTAGAGAGCAATGATTGAGGAACAAAATGAGCAGCATGGGTGGGCTCTGAGGCAATCCAACTACCTGCTTCATAAAGAAAGGGCCCTACTAAGTATGGCTCTACCTGTTTGCTCAGGAGGCTTTTGGCTGTAAGTGACAGGAAATTCAAATCAAACTGGTTAAAAAATTTAGGAATGTTTTCACTAATTTAACAGAAAGTTGAGAAGTGATCTGATGTTAAAATGGACTTAATCAAGTGGCTCTGGCTCAATGTCCTGTGAGTTGCTTGTTTCTACCATCCTCAGTGTGCTGACTTCATTCTTAAGTGGGTGAGAGGATGATACCTTTGCAATCCACATCCACTCCTCACAAAAAGCAGAATAATAAAGGTTCTCTATTCCTGCATCTTTCTTGAGGGTGCTTGCCCAAAAGCTCCCAGCAAACTCTCATTCTGGTTGATTCCAGCTGGGCCAGGTCGTTTTCTCAATCTATGGCTGTTGCCAGAAGAAGGAAATGTTAGGTGCACATGTCAAATGGGAACACCACTGGATAAAATCAGGATTCTTTTGGGAAGGAGGAAAGGATTAGATGATCAACATTTTTTCATTGCTGACCACACAGAACACTGCATATGTCCCAGAAGGTTTGAAAAGAGAGCTCAAATTCAGTAAATTTAGATGGAACTTATAATCTAGGTGAAGATGTAAAATTAGCACTAGAATTTGAAGCTGAACAAAATACATAAGGCAGAATTTATAAATTCAGAAGTGAGATCATTGCTACAGAATTATCATCTGGTAAATACAATTTATGATCCTGATATCCTGTCAAAATTAAGATGAAAAATTTTTCATAATTCTTTTTCTAAAACATGATAATCCACTTTATCTAATTTGCTGATTATTTACTGTTAGATTTTAAAAATGATAACTTTACAGATATTTTCAATTTTAGAAAAAATCTAAATATCTAGAAAGAAGTTTAATTATATATAGAGAGAAGTTGAATATAATTCAACTTCTTATATATAATTATTTATATAATTATATATTTATTAATATATTATATATATTTATATATAATTATTTATATATAATCATATATATACACACACACACACACACAACTTCAACTAAGTAATGAAATCATTACTTATCTTACCATCCCTGAGATAAGCATTGGTAATATTTTAAGTATACTTTTAATCTATTTTTAAATATATATCTATTTTTTGAGATGGAGTCTCACTCTGTCTCACAAGCTGGAGTGCAATGATGTGATCTCTGCTCACTGCAACCTCCGCCTCCCAGGTTCAAGTGATTCTCCCCCCTCACCCTCTCAAGTAGCTGGGATTACAGATGTGTACCACCATGCCCAGCTAATTTTTATATTTTTAGTAGAGATGGGGTTTCACCACGTTGGTCAGGCTGGTCTCGAACTCCCGACCTCAATCCATCCTATGCCTGCCTTGGCCTCCCAAAGTGCTAGGATTATAGGTGTGAGCCACCGTGCCCAGCCTTTAAATATATTTTTCTTTACAGAGCAATTTCAATCACACTATTTATTTTGTTTTGTAAACTTATTATAATCATTTTTTCATACAATAAAAGAATTAAATATATATTTAAATATATTTTCTAATTTGTCTAATTTTCTAATTTGTCTCTTTTATAGAGCTATGGTTAGAGTTTCAACACAACAGAAATTGCTTTGAAGTGGTAAACCTATTTCCAAACAATTTCTTGTTTCAGTAAGGTATTGCCACTTATGATATCATGTGATAATAATATGATACCACAGGGCAGGTCACATGTTCTAGCTAAACTTTTCTAAAATTCTAATTGTTAGATTTTTTTTCTCTTAATAATAGAGTGGAATATTAGCACTTTCATCTCATAAACATTGATTCTCATTCATACCTCCCCTGAAGTTTGGAAACAACAAAATAATAGGCAATAAATTCCATATGCATCATGTTTGAAATATCTTATAATTTACTAACCAGAAAATAGCTTCTGAACCAAACTGGTTACTATAAACTCATTTTCAATTCAGGACCCACCTTTATTTTCATAAGTATATTCTATCTAAAAGAGTTTTTTGCAAGGCAATTATTTGATACATCACACTCATCTGAGATACATCATCCAAAGTGGAGTAACCATTATCAAGACAATGCATTAATCACACTGCTTCTCCCTACCATACTCTAGTTCTTTACTTAATTCTGCACCCAGTCTCTGTTCTTTACATGTAAGTAGTAAGACATATCTCTGAAATCCTAGTATTTTTTAATCTATTGTAGGAAAAACAGGTTAGAGTTTCTAATGAAAATATTTAAATTCCCTTTGATTCTCATATTAATTATAGCCATGGGAAAACTATTTTCAAAAATAGTAAAATGAAATTCTATTAATATGGTTATCCATATATTGTCACCACAGTTATCTCATTCTACCTTGCATCGTAGATATTTTCTTAAATTTCATCTTCCCTGCTTGACTATAAACAACTCTAAAGCAGTGGTCAGGTATTAGTTATTATCCCTACTCTCCTATTTCTAATAGTGTTCTACAGTCAAAATAGCATTTGTTAAATTAATACAGACAAAGGACAGAGGAGAAAAATTCATAGCTACACAAGTTTATCTCAAAAGTATTTGTGATTCTCTATCTGTTACTTTAAGACTCAGTAGATCTACTCAAATTCCAAATTTAGTTTCTTGATTTATTTTTAGCATCCCTTCTATATCATTTTAATTGGAAACAAAAAGTCCACCAACTTTCGAAAAACAATTTGAGAACACTTAGAGTAAGGCTGCTAAAAATAGAATTAATCACACTATAATGTATGAGACTTCAACATCTGTCTCTAATGAAGTAATGGAGACTGGATTTATTTTTGAAAACACACACAACAGAGAAAAATCAATAAAAACAAGACTTGATTCTTTGAAAAGATCAATAAAATGGATAAATCTTTGGTCCAATTGATAAAAAAAAAAAAAAAAGGCTGGGCGCGGTAACTCACGCCTGTAATCCCAGCACTTTGGGAGGCTGAGGCGGGCAAATCACGAGGTGAGGAGATCTAAACCATCCTGGCTAACACGGTGAAACCACGTTTCTACTAAAAATAACAAAAATTAGCCAGGCTTGATGGCAGGAGCCTGTAGGCAGAGCTTGCAGTGAGCCGAGATGGCGCCACTGTACTCCAGCCTGGGCAACAGAGCGAGACTCCGTCTCAGAAACAAATAAACAGACAAACAAACAAACAAAAAACACCCAATAACAACAAAACGGAAGAAACATATTACCAACGCCAGAAATGAAATAGACAACTTTACTATTAGGTCCTACAGTTGTTAACAGTATAAGGTACCATAATGAACAAATTTCATAAGTTTCTTGATAGATACAAATTATCAAGTCTTCTTAAAGAAGAAAGAGATAATCAGAGTAAAGCTAGACATATTAAAAATGAATTTACAGTTAAAAAGCTTTATGCCAAGAGAATTCCAGGTGCATATGGTTTCATTAACGACTCCTCTCAAAACTTTAAGTAATTCCAATTCTAAACAAAATCCTCAAGAAAATTTAAGACTTTCCCACTTAACTCATGAGATCAGCATTCCCCTCATAAAAAAATTCAACAAAAATATTACGAGAGTAAATGTAAAGAGCAACATCACTCATGAACATGGACACAATACCTAACACATTGAATACAGGAATATATTAGTATAGTAACACAATATAGGAAAAAAATCTATATGATCATTTCAAGAAATATGAAAAATTATTTAACAAAATTCACTACCCAGACATTAGACTAAAAAAAAAAAAATCCTCAAACTAGGATTAGTAGGAAATGTCCTCAAATTGGCAAAGCTCATCTAGGACAAATTTATAGCTAATATTAAACTTAATGGGAATAAATGGAATCATTACCTTTGTAAGATCAGATCCACGGTAAAATTAAAACAACGGCAGCGACAATAACAAAAGATTATGTTGGAGGTCATAGCCAATGTACATGAAGAAATAGAAACACATAATTAAAAAATAAAACTATATTTGCATAGTGAAGGTCACTTTCATAGAATAAACTAAGAAATCTACAAAAGTGCTTCTAGAACTAATACATAAATTTGACAAGGTTACAGTATAAAAAGTCAGAATGGGAGTAATATTTGCTAGAGGTACTATATCCAAAATATGTAAAGAATTTTCAAAATTCAATACTAAGAAAACAAACTCTGAATTTTTTAAAATGGGCAAAAGAGTCTAGCAGAAACTTTACCAAAGAAGATATACAAAGAGTAGATAAAGTTTATGAAAAAATGTTTAACATTGTTAGTAATGAAAATGCAAATGAAAACACAATGAGATAGGACTACACACTCACAAGAATGACTAAAATTATAACAAACAGCTGACAAAACCAAGTGCTGACAAAGATTTTATTAGCTCTAGTTCTAAGAATTAGAATAGCTTTGAATTACACAAATGGATGCAATTTTCATAATTATGGTCTCAGAATATGTAGAGGGGTCAACAGGAAATGGTTCTTCAGAGTCTGTCTCCAGTGGATATATAATATGGGTATTTGCAGATTTCTTAGTTTATTCTATGAAAGTGACCATCACTCTGCAAATAAAGACAGTTTTATTTTTTAATTATGTGTTTCTATTTCCTTCATCTACATTGGCTATGACCTCCAAAATAATCTTTTGTTATTGCTGCTATTGTTTTAATTTTATCATGGATCTGATCTTACAAAGAGAATGATTCCATTTATTCCCATTAAGTTTAATATTAGCTATAAATGGGTATGACGGGTATGATGTCATCTCCAATGCAGTGGCTTTGCTGTTTGCTACTATCAGAGATAGTGCTGGCATTTTCAGCCCCAGATGATTTCCCTCACTCATCTTGTCATGGCAGGGACTTAGAAAGTAACCGCTCAATACACATTCATACTCACACCTATAGCACACTAAAGGGGCTATTTGCAAGAGCAATCACATCTGAGTTTTTGTCTGCCCAGGCAAAGTTTTGAGCTTGGTTAGAGTTCCTGAATTAGAATCATAAAAATCACTGTCACAGTTTCGAAGACAGAAGAGATAGCCTGTGCTACTATTGGAAAATTGCTTTCACCTATGACCCAGATCTCATTAGTAGCACTATATAGACATCTTCCAATAGCCATTTCTCCTGCCTTGTTCCAACCAGACAGCATCTTTGTTGGCAAGTAAAAAAAAAGGCCACATTCTGACCCTGACTTGTTTTTAGAAATTCCACTAGCTGGTTTTCATTTTAATATCTATTTCCTATCACTTCACGTAAATAAAATGCGCAGAACAAACACTCTCCACTCTTTGGATGCAATTTTATCTGTAATCTTTAACTTCTTGCTGCTCTTTCTTTTTGTTTCTAGTCAGCATTCCTGGAAAGTCACAGATTGATATACAGATCTGGACTGTTGAATAATTGATTCTTGCATTTGGAAAATATGCATTGACATTCTAAGTTTTACGCTGCCTATTCAAAGACAAATAATACCGTTACTATCCCTAAGAATCCTGAACTGTAGTAAGGGACATAGACATAGAAACAAAACATTATAAGACCATACTGCAAAGTTCTAATAGATACTTCTAATAATTATGCTAATAGACAAACAGCTATTGGACCACAACAGCTAATCCAATCCACAATACACTGAGGGAGTTGGAGGTTTCATAGTGTAGGTAGCAGCAGAGGTCTTATAGTGGGAATTGCTTTCCAAGCAGAAGGAACAACTTGTATACGAATAACAAATTAGAGAAGTACCTCTAGTATGTTCAGAAAATAGTGAAAAATTATGTGGCTGGAGCTCAGGGTACATTTATTCATTCATTTATCCTACAGTATTTATTGAGCAACTTCTCTGTAAAAGGCATTATTCTATATTTTCATCACACTAGTGACTGAACATAAAAATTCCTGTTCTTCCTGCTCTTGTGGAGTTTATATTCTAATTGTGGGTGTAAAACAAAAAAAAAAATAGAGTATATCAGATGGTAAAAAGCTCTATGGATAAAATTAAAAGAAGGAAAGTATATAGCTAGGAGTGTTGGGCATAGTGAAAAGGATGGTCAATGAAGACAGTATTGATGAAGTGACATGATCAGAGGCCTGTAGAAAATGAGGGGGAAAGTCAGGTGGATCTTTCGAAAAACATGCCAGGCAGAGGAAACAGTCCAAAAGTTCTGTGACTGAAATATGCTTATTGCATTGGAAAAATAGCACAGGGGCCAGTATGGCAAGAGCAGAGTGAGAGAGGGGGAGTAAGAATAGAGTGAGACCGAATAATGCCAGATAATGAGGGCCTTGGATGCAGTCGGAAGGAATACCCTTTTATTATGAAAGAAAGAGGAAGTTACTGGAGAGTTTTAGGCAGAGGTATTTACTGATCAGACTAAATGATATGGTTGTCCTATGGAAAACAGAATATAGACGCAAGAAGGTCTTGCTAGGCAAAAAGCAATGGTAGCAGCAGTGGAGGTGGCAAAATATCTTTGGACTCAGAGAGTGTGCTGGTCTCAAGATACAAATTTGGGGATTTTTAACATTTTAATGGCATTCTAAGTAACAAGCGTTGATGAGAGCATTATGCGATTTGAGAGAATGACAGTCAATTAATAGAGAATACGGTAGAAAATAGAGATGAAGTGTAGTTTGGCTCTAACCTTAGTCTTTGGCCAACGTCCCATCAAGAGTATGAAATCAACTAGGGGTTTAAAGGCAAAGAGCGACAAGACCTGATATACTTTATTTTAAAGAGAAAATCATTGGTAAGGGGATTCAGAGGAGAGGAACCTGGAGAAAGGAGATAAATATATTGCAATGGTCCAGATGAGAGATGGGCAGTGTTAGTAGTGATGAGGAAGAACTGCTGCATCCAGACATTCACTCTGAGGTAAGATTACAGGCTTTGATAACTGACCGCATGTGGAGAAGCTACCGCAGAGAAGTAGTTTGCAAATCACTTAGTGTTCCATGGACATATCCTAAGGACAGTAATCAGGGTGAAAGTGGGAGGCAAAAATGATGAGGCTTTTAGTCTCTAAAGCCATAAAGAAAAACTTTTTATTTTTGTCTATTTACTATGCTGATAAACATTATTTTTTGAGAAACTCTTCTTTAGAAAATGTTTGAAACTCACTTGAGTAGATGGTAACTCCAGTGGATTCTAGTTTAGAAACTGTGCTTAAAGCGACATCACTGACTAACCTCATACCTGGGGTAGATGACAGAGAAGTAGACTTTGGTTTTGCATAGTGTTAGATCCAGTAGGCCATTATGCCAGAGCATTCCTCAGTAGTAAGGAAGACTATCAACTGTAATCCTAATACGATATTTTGCAGGTGGTTCCTCAAGAAGCGTCCCTGCCTTATTGTTGGGGAAAATAAAAATGACAAGAGGTAATCAAAGATGATTGTATGAAATCCTATGAAGGAAATGCTTTCACGGTGGATCTCCTTTTCAAATCACTGATACCTGTCCTCATAACCTATAAAGTTATTTAAGAACACGAGTATCCATTTAATCAATGTTTTCATCTCATTTGATAGAATAAACAAGTTAACTACCAGGCTGTGTCAGGCCATTCTTGCATTGCTATAATGAAATACCTGAGACTGGATAATATAAAAAGAAAAGAGGTTTAATTGGCTTACGATTCTGTAGGCTGTACAAGAATGACACTGGGATCTGCACTCTTCTGGGGAGGCCTCAGGGAGCTCTAATTCATGGTAGAAGGGGAAGCAGGGGCAGGCATATCACATGGTGAGAGAAAGAGAGGGAGGGGAGGGGCCACACACTTTTAAACAATCAAATCTCACAAGAACTAACTCACTATCTCAAAGATCACAAGCCATGAGGGATCCGTCCCCATGACCAAACACCTCCCACCAAACCCCACCTCTGACATTGGGGATTACATTTTTTTTTTTAAAGGATTTAAAAATTATTTATTTTTACTTTTATTACAATAAATAATTATCAATAATAGAATTAAACAATTTTCAATTAAAACCTACTGCATTACTTTGGGGTTTCACAGCAGCAGAAACAAACATAAATCCAGTTGAAAGGGCAAGGCTTCCAGAATCCAGTGACAAGAAACAGTCTGGTCTTGATTATTTGGGCTAGCAATGGGAAATACTGATACAGATAATGCAAAAACAATGAAATGCATCGGCATACTCTCTTTGTACATCACATTATCTGACACTTCAAAATATTCCAGCTAAGTAATTTAAGCAAGCCACGAAGCTCTGTTTCCACAAGAGTTAGGGTGCTCCCCCAGCAAGCCCGCGGCACAACTGCTCCCAGAGCCACCCTCTGGCCAGAAACGGGCCCCATCATCATGCAGACCTAGAAGCCTCCACCCTGGTGGAAGCAGCCATCTTTCTCAAAGCTCTTTCTGGCTCACACAACCAATGGTTAAAGGAAAATGGGAAAGTAACATATTTAAAGGGCCTTTCTCGAGGACTGAGATGAACTGGAAGACAGACAAACTGTGGCTCCAGATCAGGAAGTGGCTTCAGAGATTACATTTCAACATGAGATTTGGTGGGACAAATATCCAAGTTATATCACATGCCAATAGAAAAGTTGGGAAAGAAAAAGTAAAAAGCAAAGTGACACAGAAGACACATTAAAAAATTTATCAATATGTGTGTATCATTATTCCAACATATGAAAACATAGCCTTAGGGACTTTTGCAAGGGACAAGCCTTATTCAGAAGGAATTATTAAAATAAAGAAGTGATATTGCTTGCTATCTTGAATAATATGAGGAATGCAATTTGGGAGGAAAGAGTAGGGTGATGGATAGGACAAGAACTGTTGTAAACATTTCCAGTGATATTTATAAACGCAGCACATACCTAGAATGGTCCTTCAGATAAACCATTTGGAAATTAGAACTTTAATAGTTTCCAGTCTTCAGGTGTGTTAATTTCTGTTGGATGATGGTGTGTAAGGCATAATAAAATCTGAGTCATCCTATGCCATCTAGTAAGGCAAAGCTTTATAGTAATAGTGGTTTTCAACTATGGCTGCGTATTAGAATCACCCGGGGAAGAAAAAAAAGAAAACGCTATGGAGTTGGGCCCAACTCCAGAGCTTTTGAGGTGGGCAAAGATCCCCAGATGCTGCTAATTTTCAGTCAGGTTTGAAAAAACTGTCCACTGAAGCACCTTCTTAAGTAACTTAAATTGTACCAAGTATTTGGCCGGTTTGGTTGCAGCTGTTCTCCATTTATTACTTCTGATGTTAATGATGTCAAGGTGAAGGATTTTCCCAGTTTTATCAGGGAGTTGGAGAGTAGGGAAATGCATAGAAGGGCAATCAAACCAACCTTCAATATTTTCAGTGAGTTCCCTTCATGATTACAAACCTGAACATCTAAATGCCAACACTATTATTACCTCTGCCTTCCAGGTCAGTAAATATGTTGGTGTTTTATGTGCACAGATGTGGCAGGAAGCAGGTGGAGAGAACAGATTCAGAAAGAAGGGATGTCTCATGGTCTTCTGAGACATGAATTTTCATCTCCAAAGTTAGAAGCAATTTCAATCAGTTGGCCAACTTCCCACTGATTCAGACAACAGCTGATGCCCCTAACTGATCACATGAAGGCTTATTCTTTGGTATTCAGTATTTGTGGAAGGAATTTGATCAACACAAAGACAATGCAGCTAAAAAGAATTATTACTGGTATGTTTCCTTTGGGAATTTCTTGTTGCAATAGAAAGAAATATACACTTTATTACTTAAACATGATCTGGCACCCGTGTCCACTCTGATTTCACTTCCTACAACTCTCCGCCTCAGACTTTAGGCATACTGGCCTCCTTGCTGTTTCTCACACATAGCAAACATCCTTAGATTTTAAACTGTTTAGCCATGTCTCTGTTTAGAACTACCACCTCCTGATGCCTTTTCCCTCAAGGCTCATTCCCTCACTCTCCTTCGGGTGTTTCTGCTCGAAAGTCACCTTATTTGAGATTATTTCCCAGGCCATGCTATACAAAATAGCACTTCTCTAATTCCCAACGTTTCCTTTCCCCATTACATTGGTTTTCTTTTTTCCCTAACACAATAATATTTATCATCTGACATGGCAGATATTATTTTCCTCTTATTTTATTCAATGGAATATCAGCCCCACGAGGGCAATGACTATGTGGGGGGTGTGTGTGTGTGTGTGTGTGTGTGTGTGTGTTTACTGTTGAACCCTAAGAAGTGGCACATAGTAGGCATTCAATAAATATTTGTTGCATGAACAAAATAAATGTTCAAACTGTTTAGAAATAATAACCTGTGACTGTGGCAGATTGTCCTTTTTAAAAAATGGCCAAAACAACGTCTCCCAACCCACATATTCTTTTTACAATGTGGCTCAGACACTTCTCCCATCCAGAGGCAGGGTCAACATTTCATCCTCTTGAATCTGAGGGACAGAAGTGACACCATGTGCTTTCAGAGTTAGGTCATAGAAATCAATACATTCTCCACTAGGTTCTCTTGAGATACTTGTACTTAGAACACAGACACCATGTAGTAAGAAAGTCCAACCCACCCAGAAGGAGGCCCATAGCCATGGCGGAGTCCTCAAGTAACAGCATCAATTGACCAGCCTTGTGAGTGGCCCTCCTAAAACCCAATTGTTTAGCTCCAATCAAGCCACCCCAGGTTATGCTGGTTGAGCTGTCCTTGCCAAGGGAAGAGCTGTCCTTGCCGAGCACTGGCAACATTTCAGGTTTATGAGCAAAATAATTTATTGTTATTATTTTAAGGTGCTACATTTGGAGTGTTTTTTTATACAGGTCATTAAGACACAATTTGATTGTTAGTGAGGGAAGTACATTGAATGCAAATCATCAGTATTACACACATACACCTCAAAATGAGAACTGATATGACACCACAAGTGGAAAATTTTACATTAACCTCATGAGATGGGTTACAGTTAAAACTTTGTTTCATGCACAAAATAATTATATGTGTTGTAAAAAATTACCTTCAGGCCATGTGTATAAGGTATATATAAAACATAAATGCATTTTATATTTAGATTTGGGTCTTGTCCCCAAGATATTTCATTATGCGTATGCAAATATTCCAAATTCGGAAAAACTTTGAAATCTGTAATACTTTTTGTTGCAAGCATTTTGGATTAGAAAATACTCAACTGTATTCAGAAATCTAGCTTCAGTGTTATATATGGGCTTATATAGTCAGTGCTTTTTATTCACATTTATATCTACATTTCTATAAATGAAAACATAAATGCCTAGTTGTAGATGTGTCTTATATAGTGAACACACACATACATAAAAATATTACTTACAAAATGGTGCAGCTTCTATGAAAAACAATATGACAGTTCCTCAAAAATGTAAAAGTGGAATTACCATATGGTCCACAAATTCAATTTATGGATATATACTCAAAAAATCGAAAGCATGGAGATGAATAGATATATATATACAACCATGTTCATAGCAATATTATTCACAATAACCAAAAGATAATAGCCAAAAGGCACTAGCAACCCAAGTATACATTACAGATACGTGCATAAAGTGTAGTATATACATAGTGAAATATTATTCTGCGTTAAAAAGGAAGCAAATTCTGACACATGGTCCAACAGACATGAACCTCAAAGACATTATACTAAGTGAAATATGCCAGCCACAAAAGGACAAATACTGCAAGAATGCACTCATATGAAGTACTCTGAGTAGTCAAAATCATACAGACATAAAGTAGAATTGTGAATTCCATGCGCTGAGGGTAGGGAGGAATGAGGACTTACTGTTTAATTGGTACAGTGTTTCAGTTTTGCAAGAGGAAAATTTCTGGAGATGGATAATAGGGATAGTCGCACGACAATGTGAATGTACTTAATGCCACTGAACTGAACACTTAAAATGGTAAACTTTGCTATGCATTTTTTATGCAATTAAAAAATATTGAATGCAAACACAACATATCTGTAGTGTTGTGCACACTTCCTGTATGGTAAATATTTATACACATATCTCTAATATGATAAACATAGTCACACTTATCTTTAGTATTTTATATATCACATACTTTCAACATCAAATATAAATTCATATGGATATTTTCAGTGTTAACAAGTAGGACTCACAACTATATTTCAAATGTTTTATGAATATACCTGTATATCGTGGGATATATTCACACCTATGTTTTAATGTATTATATATAATGTATTTTCATTGTATACATAAAACATTTTGTATCACTGTATATTGAATATTTACATAATATATATACATACAACACATACATTACATATAAAATATCCACACACCATTTTCATATATCCACATAGAATTTTGGTATGTTGTAAAAATGCCCATATAAATTTGTAGAATGGCAATGTAATATATATATTGACAATTCTCTTACATTTGGACACATACGGTATCTGAAATATTTGATAAATGCATGAAACTTCATATATGTGTGTATATATATGTGTACATATATATATATATCTTGTACAACTTTGTCTACATTTGCAGTTCTGTAACACATTTTTGGCAATCACACATTGCCAGACTATGCTAAGTTCAGCATAGTCATTCTCCAAAAGTGGACACACACACACACACAGACACACACACCACATACACACATATCACCTATTGAATACACAAAATAGAGTTCTGTACACAAACAGCCACATTTCTAGTGTTGTATATACACATGCAGTTCCAATGTTGTTCACACATACATGGATGTTTCTTTAGTATTGGATATACACATATGAATACTCAGAGTTTTTCCTACATATAACACACACATGCACACATACCCAGTAATGTATACACATTCCCTGTATATCCATAAATTTTCAGAAATGCATATGCATATACATCTCTCATGTTATACACAAATTCACACCAATATCCTCTATAACATATATACACAGTCATCTCCAGGGTTTTATACACACACAAATACACAGGTAGCTAATCTCATATACACACAGACAGGCTGTGTCATGAAACCCTTTTCCTCCTGTGATTTGTGGTATCAGCCTCATTACTTTATAATCTTAACTTGTGTACATATAAATTTTTTTTTGCCCTGCAGAAAAGGTTTTAATTTAATCAAAACCTTGGAGATTAAATAATTAAACCTGTCACCATCCACAGTTTTCATTGCTAATTAGTCATGGTGAGGTGCCATTTTCATAGGATGCAGAGTTCCTAAATTTAGCAGTGGAATATTACACTGGTCACACACAAAAACAGCCTCGAGTCTCTGGGGATCAACTGCACGTCAGCGAGTGCGTTGTGGTTGAGTCCACCCTTCACCTATTAAGGGGGTGCTCCTGGAATTGTCGGGAACAATCTGCTTGTTCTCTGGCTGCACATAGCAACCAAAAAAAAAAAAAAAAGTCTGCCATCCTTAACCCTTTGAGGGTCTCACACTAGCAACTTGGAGAAAGATGATTCTCGATTAGCTCTGGGCTGCTTGCCTGTCTCCTTTGCTAAACTAAGGAGCCTGTGTCCTGCAGAAAGACAGCTGTTTCTCTGTCCACAAGCACAGGCTCTCTTGCCTCCCTTTCTTATAAGATGGAGAAAGGGAAATAACTAAGCATGTTTCCTTCTCAGTGGACCAGATTAGGTGATTCTTTTTGCTCTTCTTCAAGGAAAGAATAAGTAAAATGCGTAATGTGAGGCTTTCAAACATCCTAACTGCTGCATTAGTGTGTATGCATATTCTGAGCCTGAAGAAAGGTCTTCTAAACGTCAATATTAATTAACACAGTCTCAAAATTCCTCCAAATGCTCTTTCTTTAATTGCGGTTCACCCTAGGTGTGCATCCTGCTGTACCTGAACGAGGCAGGGCTTTGGGGACAAGCAGACACGGATTTAAAACCAGTTTTGTTACTTAACCAGAACGATGATATCTTAATTTCTATTCTAGCTAAAACCTGTTTTCTCATTTGTAAAACAGGATGTTATCAGCATAAAGTAGGTTTCCACTGATTGTTTATTCTGTTCCCCTTACAACCATGGTGTGTTGGAGAAATGCCTTTCTTTGATATTTTCTCAAGTGTTTCTACCTCATTGAGATGGAGAAATTTAACTCTATTCCCTGGCTGCCATCAACACCATTTAGTAATAGAAAGGGCTCTTCTTCAGTGCACGGGGTAATTGGGAATAGTGACAACAGTTGAGCCACCAATCATAGCTTAGGTTCATAAATTACAGTTTGTAGGTGTCTTATCTTGCAGGTAATAGCTACTGAAGATATTTAAAAAACGAAGTATTGCTGGTTGTCAATGAGGTATTAACACATAAGAGAGGAGACATTTTTTATGTTATTTTCTTCTGTTCCTAGATACCAGAAGCATCCTGGGAGTGGTGGAGTAAGGATACTAAGAGTGGATAGAGAAGGCACTAAACTCAGAGAGAGGCTAGAAAGGTGGAAGTGGTATTAGTTATTCCCTGTGTTTTCTCCTCTCACATTCTTTGGCAACATGCCTGCTTTTGAGTGTGATGGTGTTGCACACTTCTGGGTACTCAAACCTCCATCATGCTTAGCGTTCCCATGGCATTGATCAGTTGTATGTATTTTCCCCACTTTTCCTACAGTAGAAGTCATTCAGTGAGCTGCTCTCTCACCTTCTGGTAAAACCCATTAATGCTTCCATATGAATGATTACAGTCGACCACATGCCAGGCAGTATTCTAAGCCCTGGGCCTAAAACAGTGAGCAAGATATTTAAGGGTCTTGAGCTCATGCAGCTTTCATCCAAGTCAGAGGGAAGTAGAATATAGACATTAATAAGATAATGCTAGAGAGTTGTAAGTTGCTACTAAGAAATGAAATAGGCTGGGCATGGTAGCTCACAACTGTAATCCCAGCATTTGAGGAGGCCGAGGTGAGAGGATCACAAGGTGAAGAGCTCGAGACCAGCCTGACCAACATGGTGAAACCACTTACCCCCCCACCCCCAGTCTCTAATAAAAATACAAAAAAATTAACCATGCGTGGTGGCGCACACCTATAATCCCAGCTACTCAGGAGGCTGAGGCAGGAGAATCGCAGTGAGCCAAGATTGTGTCACTGCACTCCAGCACTCCAGTCTAGGAGACAGAGAGATACTGTCAAGAAAAACAAAAACAAAACAAAACAAAAACAAAACAAAAAAAACCGAAATACTAAAATGAGTAGGTGAGATCGGGAAGCAGTCAGAGGGTGGATCATGTGGGATTTACGGTCTTGTAGGCCACAGCAAGAACACACTTTCATTTTATTTTATTTTTTTTTTTGAGATGGAGTCTCACTCTGTCACCCAGGCTGGAGTGCAGTGACACGATCTTGGCTCACTGCAACCTCTGCCTCCTGAGTTCAAATGATTCTTCTGCTTCAGCCTCCTGAGTAGCTGGGACTACAGGCACGTGCCACCACGACTGGCTAATTTTTTTGTCTTTTGAGTAGAGACGGGGTTTCACGGTGTTAGCCAGGATGGTCTCGATCTCCTGACATCATGATCAGCCCGTCTCGGCTTCTCAAAGTGCTGGGATTACAGGTGTAAGCCACTGCTCCCGGCCAAACACACATTTTATTCTAAATGGCATAGGGGCCTCACTGTAGGCTATAAACAGAGTAGTAATGTTGTGAACCAATTTGCATTTTTAAAAGATCAATCAAACAGAGACTACATGGAACACTGAGAGTAAAGGGATAACATTATATAACAACAAAAAGGGCAATTAAAAAAGCATTTTGGAAAGGGATATAGAATGATGTTGGACATTGAGGTATCATAGGAAATGGAATTTGGAACCAGAGTGTTATCTAAGTAAACTATTAAGGAATAAATGGATAATCCACTTTTAAGAGCTAGAAGTTGATTCTGATAACACAGATAATTCTTACATTTATACAGAAGAAGAGACAGGAAGAGGCGGGGCCAAGATGGCCAAATAAAAGCAGTGGCCTTCAGAGGCTCTCATTGAAAAAGATCCTAATAAGCATGTGAATCCTTCACTGGCAACCAAGGTATCCAGGTTCTCTCTTCAAAATTGACTAGAAGGCTGGCGTGACCCATGGAGAGAAGGAAGAACAGTATGGTGCGGTGGCCCACCAGAGAGTCACGCAGGGCAGGGGAGTCCCCTACCCACAGCCAAAAGAGGCAGTGACTGAGCATACCAACCAGCCAGGGAAACTGCTTTTTCTATGGAACTCCACAACCCAAAGACCAGAAGATCCCACTTGCAAACCTAGCATCCCAACCCCAGAACCCGCAGATTGTTACAGCCTCTCAGCTGGAATCTGCTTAAGCCTGCAGAACTCCCAGAAGCAGGGGCATCCAGTATCGGCCTGCAGCTGGCTGCTGTCTAAGCGATTTGAGCTCCTTGGGGAAGGGGCAGCAGCCAGCCCTGGGACTAGCAACTGCCTTACAAGCTAAGCTCCCTGGGTTGGGGAAGGGTGGCACACATCTCTACAGCTCCAGGCTGTGCTTTTCCCCAGCTGGAGCCAAAGAGGCTGGATGGCTTGGTCCCAAGACTTGTCTCCCACAACCCAACACACTGCTGTGGCAGTCTCTGGCTAGAGTGACTCTTCAGGCCTGACCCTGACCCATCCTTCCTCATTGGGTGGGGCTTTCCCTGCGGGAACTCCAGTAACTCCAGCCAGAAGCTCAGGGACAGTACCTGGATCTTCCTGGGCCTGAGCCCCTGGTGGGAGGGAAGGCCACAGTCTGCAGACCAGCAGACTTAGCCTTTCCTCCTGGTAGTTCTGACAAATCTGGGCAGCCCAGACAATTGGGTTTCCCCCCAGCAAAGCACACCCCCTCCACCAAGACACAAAGTGCTTCATTGAATGGGTCCTGTTCCCCATGCCACCCAACTGGGTGAGACCCTCCAACAGAGGTTGTCAGATTCTCTATATAGCAGTGATCCTACTGGTATCAGTTTGGTTCCCCTTGAGGTCAGAGGTCCCAGAAGAAGGAGCAGACACCCATGTTTGCTGTTCTCCAGACTTTTTGAGTGACATCTCCATGCACGGAAGTGAATCAGATGAATAGAGCCTGAAGTGAACACCCAGCAAACTGCAGCAGCTAGGTAAGAGGGACCTGACCATTGGAAGACAAACAAACAAGCAGAAAGCAACAATAACAGGATCAACAACAACAACAACACAAAAGCCCCCCACAGAAACCCCATCTGAGGGTAAGCAGCCTCAAAGACTGAAACTAGACAAACTCACAAAGATGAGAAAGAATCAACAAAAAAAATGCAGAAAACCCAAAAGGCCAGAGTGCCTCTTCTTCTCCACATGATTGCAGTGTCTCTACATCAAGGGAGCAGAACTGGACGGAGGATCAGATGGATGGATTGACAGAAGTAGGCTTCAGAAGATGGGTAGTAGAAAACTATGCTGAGCTAAAAGAGCATGTTATAACCAAATGCAAAGAAACTAATAGCCTTGATAAAAGGTTAGAGGAATTGCTAACTATAATAACCACTTCAGGGAGGAACATAAATGACCTGATGGAGCTGAAAAACCCAGCACGAGAACTTCATGAATCATATCCAAGTATCAATAGCCAAATCAACCAAGTGGAAGAAAGGGTATCAGAGTTTGAAGATCACCTTGCTGAAATAAGGCATGCAGAAAAGAATAGAGAAAAAAGAATAAAAAGGAATGAACAAAGTCTCCAAGAAATATGTAACTTCATATAAAGACCGAACCTACAGTTGATTGGAGTACCAGAAGGAGACAGGGAGAATGGAACCAAGCTGGAAAACACACTTCAGGATATTATCCAGGAGAACCTCCCCAACCTAGAAAGACAGGCCAACATGCAAATTCAGGAAATACAGGGAACACCATTAAGATACTCCACAAGAAGATCAACCCCAAGACACATAATCATCAGATTCTCCAAGGTCAAAATGAAGGAAAAACTGTTAAGGGCAGCTAGAGAGAAAGGCCAGGTCACTTACAAAGGGAAGCCCATCAGACTAACAGCAGACCTCTCAGAAGGAACTCTACAAGCCAGAAGAGATTGAGGGCCAATAGTCAAAATTCTTAAAGAAAAGAATTTTCAACCTAGAATTTCATATCCAGCCAAACTAAGCTTCATAAGTGAAGGAGAAATAAAATCATTTGCAGACAAACAAATGCTGAGGAATTTCATTACCATCAAGCCTGCCCTGCAACAGCTTTTGAAAGAAGCACTAAATATGGAAAGGAACAACCGGTACCAGCCACTGCAAAAACACACCAAAATATAAAGATCAATGACACTGCGAAGAAATTGCATCAGCTAGTGTGCAAAATAACCAAATAGCATCATGATGACAGGATAAAACTAACACGTAACAATACTAACTTTAAATGTAAATTGACTAAATGCCCCAATTAAAAGTCAGACTGGCAAAATGGATAAAGAGTCAAGACCCATCGGTGTACTATATTGAGGAGACCCATCTTACATGCAAAGACACACATAGGCCCAAATTAAAGGGATGGAGGAAAATTTACCAAGCAAATGGAAAGCAAAAAAAAAAAAAAAAAGAAAGAAAGAAAAAAAAAAGTAGGGGTTGCAATCCTAGTCTCTGACAAAACAGACTATAAACCAAAAAAGATAAAAAAAGACAAAGAAGGGCATTACATAATGCTAAAGGGAACAATTCAACAAGAAGAGCCAACTATTCTAAATATACATGCACCCAATACAGGAGCACCTAGATTTATAAAATAAGTTATTAGAGACCTGTAAAGAGACTTAGACTTCCACACAATAATAGTGGGAGACCTCAATACCCCACTGTCAGTATTAGATCAACAAGACAGAAAATGAACAAGGATATTCAGGACTTGAACTCAGCTCTGGATCAAGTGGACCTAGTAGACATCTACAGAACTCTCTATCCCAAATCAACAGAATATACATTCTTCTCAGTGACACATGTCACTCATTCTAAAATTGACCACATAATTGGAAGCAAAACACTCCTTAGCAAATGCAAAAGAACTGAAATGATAACAAATAGTCTCTCAGACCACAGTGCAATCAAATTAGAACTCATGATTAAGAAACTCACTCAAAACCATAAAATTACATGGAAATTGAACAACCTCCTCATGAATGACTCCTGGGTAAATAATGAAATTAAGGCAGAAATAAAGTTCTTTGAAACCAATGAGAACAAAGAGACAATGTACCAGAATCTCTGGGACACAGCTAAAACAGTGTTAAGAGGGAAATGTGTAGCACTAAATGCCCACATCGGAAAGCAGGAAAAATCTCAAACTGACAACCTAACATCACAATTAAAAGAGCTAAAGAGGCATGAGCAAACTAATCCAAAAGCTAACAGAAGACAAGAAATAACTAAGATCAGAAAAGAAGTGAGGGAGATAGAGACATGAAAAACCCTCTAAAAAGAGAAATCAATGTTTCCAGGGGCGTTTTTTTTTTTTTTTTTGAAAAAACTAACAAAATAGATAGACCACAGATAGACTAATAGAGGAGAAGAGACAGAAGAATCAAATAGACAAAATAAAAAATGATAAAGTGGATATCACCAATGGCCCCACAGAAATATAAACTACTATCAGATAATACTATAATCAACCTCTACGGAAATAAACTAGAAAATCTAGAAGAAATTGATAAATTTCTGGACACATACAGCCTCCCAAGACTGAACTGGGAAGAAATCAAATCCCTGAGTAGAGAAATAACAAGTTCTGAAATTGAGGCAGTAATTTATAGCCTACCAACCAATAAAAGCCCAGAACCAGATGGATTCACAGCTGAATTCTATCAGAAATTCAAAGAGGAGCTGGTACCATTTCTTCTGAAACTATTCCAAACAATTGAAAAGGAGGGCAAGGTCAGAAGATCGAGACCACAGTGAAACCCCGTCTCTACTAAAAATACAAAAAAAAATTAGCCAGGCGTGGTGGCGGGCACCTGTAGTCCCAGCTACTTGGAGAGGCTGAGGCAGGAGAATGGCGGGAACCCGGGAGGCGGAGCTTGCAGTGAGCCAAGATTGCGCCACTGCACTCCAGCCTGGGTGACAGAGTGAGACTCCGTCTCAAAAAAAAAAAAAAAAAAAAAAAAAAGAAAAGAAAAGGAGGGACTCCTCCATAACTCATTTTATGAAGCCACGATCATCCTGATACCAAAACTAAGCAAAGACACACAAAAAAAGAAAACTGCAGGCCAGTGTCCCTGAAGAACATCTATGAGAGAATTCCCTATAAAATACTACCAGACCAAATTCAGCAGCACATCAAAAAACGTATCTATCATGATCAAGTCGACTTCATCCTTGGGATGTAAGGCTTGTCCAACATAGGCAAATCAATAAACATAACCAGAACCACATAAACAGAACCAAAGGCAAAAACCACATGACTATCTCAATAGATGTGGGAAAGGCCTTTGATAAAACTCAACGTCCCCTCATGTTAAAAACTCTCAATAAACTAGGTATTGATGGAACATATCTCAAAATAATAAGAGCTATTTATGACAAACTCATAGCCAATATCATATTGAATGGGCCAAAGCTGGAATTATTCCCTTTGAAAACTGTTACAAGACAAAGATGCCCTCTCTCACCACTCCTTTTCAACACAGTATTGGAAGTTCTGGCTAGGGCAATCAGGAAAGAGAAAGAAATAAAATTAGCCAATATGATTCTATATTTAGAAAACCCCATCATCTCAGCCCCAAAACTCCTTGAACTGATAAGCAACCTCAGCAAAGTCTCAGGATACAAAATCAATGTGCAAAAATCACAAGCATTCCTTTACACCAACAATAGGCAACTAGAGAGGCAAATCTTGAATGAACTCCCATTCACCATCACTACAAAGAGAATAAAATACCTAGGAATACACCTAACAAGGGATGTGAAGGACTTCTTCAAGAAAAACTACTAACCACTGCTCAACGAAATAAGAGAGGACACAAAGAAATGGAAAAGCACTCTATCCTCATGGATAGGAAGAATCAATATTGTGAAAATGGCCATACTGCCCAAAGTAATTTATAGATTCAATTCCATTCCCATCAAACTACCATTGACATTCTTCACAGAATTAGAAAAAAAAAAACTATTTTAAATTTCATGTGGAATCAAAGACGACCCCATATAGCCAAAAAAAAACATAAGCAAAAAGAACAAAGCTGGAGGCATCATGCTACTTGACTTCAAACTATAATACAAGGCTACAGTAACCAAAACAGCATGGTACTAGTACCAAAACAGATACATAGACCAATGGAGCAGAATAGAGACCTCAGAAATAACACTACACATCTACAATCATCTGATCTTCAACAAACCTGACAAAAACAAGCAATGGGAAAAGGATATCCTATTTAGTAAATAGTGCTGGGATAACTGGCTAGCCATATACAGGAAACTGAAACTGGATCCTTTCCTTACACTTTATATAAAAATTATCTCAAGATGGATTAAAGACTTAGATGTAAAACCCAAACCAATAATAACTCTAGAAGATAACCTAGGCAGTACCATTCAGGACATAAGCACGGGCAAAGACTTCATGACTAAAACACTGAAAGCAATTGCAACAAAAGCCAAAATTGACAAATGGGATCTAATTAATCTAAAGAGCTTCTGCACAGCAAAAGAAACTATCATCAGAGTAACACAACCCCCAGAATGGGAGAACATTTTTGCAATCTATCCATCTGACAAAGGTCTAATATCCAGAATTTGCAAGGAATTTAAACATTTGCAAGAAAAAAAACATCAAAAAGTAGGCAAAGGTTATGAACAGACATTTCTCCCAAGATGACATTTTCGTGGCCAACAAACATGAAAAAAAAAAACCCTCAACATCACTGATCATCAGAGAAATGCAAATCAGAACCACAATGAGAGGCCATCTCCTGCCAGTCAGAATGGTGATTATTACAAAGTTAAGAAGCAATAGATGCTGATGAGGCTGTGGAGAAATAGGAATGCTTTTACACTGTTGATGAAAATGTAAATTAGTTCAACCATTGGGGAAGATAGTAAGGCGATTCCTCAAGGATCTAGAAGCAGAAATACCATTTGACCTAGCAATCCAATTGCTGGGTATATACCCAAAGGACTATACATTATTCTACTATAAAGACACATGCACATGTATGTTTAATGCAGTATTATTTATGATAGCAAAGACTTGGAACCAACCCAAATGCCCATCAATGATAGACTGGATAAAGAAAATGTGGTACAAATACCACCATGGAATACTATGCACCCATAAAAAGGAATGAGATCATGTTCTTTGCGGGGACATGGATGAAGCTGGAAGCCATCATCATAAGCAAACTAACACAGGAACAGAAAAACAAACAACACATGTTCTCGCTCATAAGTGGGAGTTGAACAATGAGAACACATGGACACAGAGAGGAACAACACACACCAGGGCCTGTTGGGGGGGGGTGGGGGGCAAGGGGAGAAAACTTTGAAGATAGGTCAATAGGTTCAGCAGACCATCATGGCACATGTATACTTATGTAACAACCCTGCCCATTCTGCACATGTATCCCACATTTTTTTTAGAAGAAATGAAACAATAAAGAAAAAAACATATTCAGAGAAATAGATTCCTAATGGTGAGATATTTGACAAAGTGAGATGTCTATGGAGTAGATATCTGGAAACAAAGAAGCCCTCTTACAGCCACAGGAATAATATGTGATAGTCAACTTTCTTTTGACTGAACTCATTGGAGAGGCCGTACACAAGGAAGAGGCAGACAGGTTTTCTCTTTTGGAACCTGTCTGCGTATCTCTGGTGAAGGAACAGTACTCTTCCCACCTTCCATTTTAGGGCTGGTCTATATAATTTGGTCTGTGTGGGAGAAGGTAACAGACTGGGTCTATTCTTTTGACTATTAATTTTCCCTTCTTAACAGAGTACACTGTATTGACAGATAAAACAGACACACATCAGATGTCTGTTGAGGTATAAGTAAAGGGATCTGTTTAATAATAGTTAAGTTAAAGTCTCAGAAGGTGGTAGTAATGTTGGGGTGTTTTTGAAGAGTTGTTAAAAAACACTTTAATTCTTCATATTCGTCAACTTATTTATTCATTCTGAAGTCGTACATTGTGCTCCTACTCTAGGTTGAACATGTGTGGACAATGAGAATTCAGAAATGAACATGGCACAGTCCTTACTCTTATGGGGATCAAACTTTGGTAGGAAGATGTAAAGTAGAGATTAACATTGCCACAGGATGGTGTGGGACTTTATCCCTGGCTCACGAAAGTAAACCTAAAATAGTCTTCATAATAAGCATATCTTTGTTTAACTGGAGGCCTTGGGCCATGCCAGATAGCCTATGCTAACAATGTGATTTATGACAATGGGCCTTGGGCCACATTGTATCAGCTCCATCTCTGAATGGGCTGGAGACTTAGATCAGTCATGAGGGTGATCGTCTGTGTCTACATGGCTGATTCACAGTAAAAACTCTGGACTGAAGGCTCAGTTGAGCTTCCTGTTAGGCAATACTCTGTGCAGGGAGAAGTAAGTGCTCTTTGCACAACCCCGGTAAAGAACAACTGGAAGCTTGTGCTTGGAATTCTCCTGTACACTGCCCCATGTGCTTTTCTTGCTGCTAATTTTAATCTGTATTATTTATTGTAATAAATCCTAATATTATGATGAATTTTCTGAGTTCTGTGAGTCTTTCTAGCAGATCATGGAAACTGAGAGTGATCTTGGGACCTGCAGAACCCTCAAAAGAACAGGCATATAAATGGCTGATTACAGGGCAGTTATTAACACACCAATAAGTACATTCCCTGGTTCTATAGGGTGCAAAGCAAGAGCACAAATCTAATCTTAATGGTCTGAGGGAAATTTATCAGAACAAGGAAAATACAAAGTGAATCTTTAATATGAGTAAGGAAGAGGAAACATTATTCTAGACAGAAGGAAAAACAAAAGCAATGTTGGGGAGGAAAGACGGAAACCTGGGAAATTGCAAATAGTTTTAGATAATTGAATAAATTGACATGAGATACAGTGAGAGATGAGAAAAGAATGAGAGAAGGCAATAGTAGAGATCTTTGACATCTCTTGTCCCACATGTGATAGGAAGGTATTCATTATAGGATGTTAAGAATGGAAGCAGCACATTCTGATATCATTTCAGATGGATCATTCCTAGCAATGGTGGGAAGTAAAGATGTGACACAAAGAGATCACCAAAGAGGATACCATAATACTTTAAGTTAGAATGATGAGGGTTTGGATAAAGACCATAGTCCTGGGGTAGAAAAGAGGCATTGAATTCAGGAAACATTGAAGATAAGAAAGCAACACATCTTAAGGTCTAAGTAGATATGGAGATAAAAAGGCTAATCTATGATAAAATCTATATGTTGGGCTTGGGCTATTGAGTAGAGGATGCAGATACTATTTTCTGAGATAGAAGATGCAGTAGGAAAAGCACATTTCAGAGGAAAGAGATGTTCTACTTTGGAAGCATTAAATGTTAAGCACCAATGGTCTGTCAAGTAGAAATCTTCAGTGACACTTACGTGTACAGATAAGGAATTTAGACAAGTGGTCTAACCTGCAGAGCACATCAATGTTGACCTCAAAAACCATTTTCAAAGTTCCATTTCGAAGAATAATTAAATCACAGGTCTTCAGCATTAGAAATCAAACATCTCTGTAAAAAATGACTGTGGAGTGTGTAGAAAGCAGTTATTTGAAATGTGCAATATATTGTAATCATTGATATGGTATATCTCAACTCTAAAAAAATAAGTTAGCAGATTTTTAAAAAACTATGTTCATAAGTGAAACAAATGAGAGAATAAGGATGACTTAGGAAAGATTATTCCCCATACCTAGCGAAGCAAAATTCACACTGTAGTTTCTGCTGGAGTAAAAGTTATCTCACTGTCCTACCGCATCTCTTCCAATGCCAATGAATATCTTCCCTGAAATTCTAGCAAATTCCCATTTAGTGAACAAATATGGTATAGTGAAAAGAGAGCAGTTCTCGAGTCAGGAGGCCTAGGTATTAGCATTAGCTGTCAGATGTGAAGTTAGAAGAAGTGAAAGGCCTTTCTCTGCAAGTACCAGAGATTTATATCATAGGAATTGAAATGTGGATCTTCAAGGAATAATTCTTAATGATTAATTAATTCAAATACCCCAGAACTTCTGGTCTTCCCATGCTATGCATTATAATTATATAATCTACGATTTGACCATGGGCAGTGCTGCTTTTCCTTATCCTATCACATTTTGTATATTTGATCATCTGAACTTAATATGTGATTTCATTTGATTCTTGGGGACAATGCCAAAACTCTGCCTCTTCTTCCCATGCTTTAGGATTTCTCAATCAACTACAGTATTCATGGAAACCTTATCCCTTATGAGGTCTGGTCAGTATGCCAGTTGAAGCACTCTCTTCCTATGTGACCTGGGGTAAATTACATTGCCTTCCTTAAATGTTTCTCATCAGAAAGAGATTTGGACCAGAATTATTGAGATCTCTTCCAGTTCTATCATTTTATGAGTCCATGACACGGGCAATAACATTTGAGTTGACACTTAAAAGATAAATTTGAGTTTTGCCAGAGAGAAAAGGAATACAATAATTTTGAATAGAGAAGTATTAGGTTGATATGTTGTAAATAATATATACATGATGGTGTAAATAAGAACTAGTGGTACTGAATGATGGAACCTAAATGAAGGATGAGTGTGAGATGAATGGAGACATGAGGGACTTGGGCAAAAGTAGAATATGAAACCCTCTAATCATCAAAGATTCAGATAGGAACCTGATTTCCCATACCAATCCATAGTCAGAAGTCCAAGGGATCAAGGCCAAGAATTGCACTAAAGAGAGACACCCTAATATATTTCACACCACTTAGAGTTCAGTGGTCAATTCAACCTGGAAAACAGGCATTTAATGTCTTCCACCTGAAATTGCAGAATGCATTTTACCATTTTAAAGATAACAGAATTTCTGCAATAAAAAGGCCCATAGCTTTGTTTAGCTCAGCATTTCCCAAATTATTTAGCATTATAATACCTCTTCTCTATTTATTTGTATTCCATCAATTAATACACTAGGGCATGTCCTCTTTTGGTGTCGTGGAAATCTGAAGTTTAGGATCTAGGGCATTTGAAATGTCAGGAAACGTAATTAGGTATCAGGTGCTAAGGCAGAGAAGGGTCATTGCCTCGTTGTTCAGGGCTTTCTCTCAAAGGAAAACTCTTAAAGATGGGAACCCGCCCAAGTGAGTTGTTCCCAAAAGAGCCTCTGATTCTATATCCTCTTTCCTTATATCTTCCAGGTTAGGGATGTAGTGGCAGTTCAGTGTCCTAGAATAGGAAGTGGCATCAGCTGTTTAAAGAAAGGGCTTATTGAGTATAAAGTGGCAGGTGGAGTCCTGATAAATACATTTCAAGCTACTTTAGGCAGACCACACAAAAAAGCTGCTTTTACAAAGTTTTAAAGTTTGCTGGCCTTTCTCTGTGCGATGCACTAACATAACAGGTTTGACTCACCAGGAGATGACGCAAACAGCACTGGGAGTTTAAAAAGGCACTGCTTAACCTTGCTAAGAAATGCTGGTTTTAAGAACAGCTGGAATATTGCTTTCTGATCCTCGACCATCAGCCCAGCAAGGACGAGAGATGTTTTGATGAAGAACAAAAAAAAAAAAAATACTTCACTGGGCAAATAAATCTGGTGAATATTGACAGCACTGAGGAAAACAACTTGACTTAAAATAATCCTTTTGTATGTAAGTAAAGGTGGCACCATAACTGCAGGAATCTGGAGATGCATATTGTATGAAGAGACCATTTCAAAGCATCTTTTCCCATTGACATTTTGAAGAAATATTTTTAATCTGCTCTTGTAAAATCTAGTACTCATCCTTTATCACCAACAACTGAAACAACAGGTTGAAGTTGCACATTATCAATCTGGTGACTCAAACATGAATAGACTTACTTCTATTTGTTGAATGAAGTGCTTGAGGTAAGAAACAAAGATAATATTGACCTCTGTGGGCAAATACTGGACTAATTATTGGAAAGGAGGAAGTGTAGGTTGTAAAAAGATAAACACAATGCCATAGATTTATTGAAAAATAATAATTTCACGATGCCCTACTATGTGCAGAGCACCTGGGCAGATTTAAAGAAAATGAAGTAGTAGAGAATTTAGTTTCTATGGTTTCAGTCAAAGCTGATTTCCTCAAGAAGAAGAAATCCACTTGAGCTAGGTCAAATAAGGGGGTTCCATTGACTGGAACACAGACGAATGACATATAACACCAAGGACAGAAAACAAAGTACAAATCAGCCTTCTGGAAACTGGAAACTGTTAGGAACAAAAGAAACACCTCTCCGTATGGCTAACATTTCTCCTATGCACCTATATCATAGTCTTCGTTCTCCTATAAGAATGGGTAGCACTGACTTTGCCTTATAATGGTGCTGGTTCCAGCTTTGGCTTCATACAAACATTAGGTCAGAGGAAAATGTGTCACAGTCTTTCATTTGAAATTCTCTCTTCAGAGAAAATATGATGGTTTCCGGACAGAAAATAGACTGAAGGACTTTGGGCAAGGTGCCTATCTGTTTCCAGACAGCAGGGGCTGAATTGCAAATGTGCCTGGTTTGGTCTCTAATATGTATCCCTGGTCTCTCTCTGGACTATGAAAGGACTAGGTCTTTAGAAAGAGATGTAGTTGGAGCCACTGAATATGACCATCAAATATGTCTATTATACTGATCCTTAGAAAGCTTATATTCACATCAGAAAAGAAGACAAAAATAGCAGGGAAATAGATGTTAACTACTAGGTAACACAGATAATAACACCCTACGGGATATGGATATGGAGCTATACTTCAAGAAGGATCTGACTTTGGATTTGGAGGAGAGGAGGCGTTAAACAGATATAGAAAAATGAAAGGGAGAGTGTTCTGGAGACAGGAAATAATATGAGACTAGTCATACATTGATAAACTAATGAACAAAGAGTCTTAAGAGAAGGTATTGTTTCATTTAGGTAAAGCAAAACTTTTTTAGAACTTTGTCTTTTCTGGATAATGCAATATACATTATAAATATTACATCACTTTAAAAGTATTTCTTGAGCATCTGCTTTGTGCCAGACACCATTCTAGGGACTAAAAACACATGAGCAAAACAAAGTCTTTTCCCCCAGGGACCTTTTATTTTAGCAGAGGGGGATAGAAAATAAAATTATAATTTTTAGGTGTTGTTAAATGGTATATAATATGATTAGGCTTTGTGTCCCCACCCAAATCCTTTCTTGAATTGAAATCCCCAGGTGTTGAGGGAGAGACCTGGTGGGAGGTGACTGGATCATAGGGGCAGTTCCCCCCATGCTGTTTTTGTGATAGTGAGTGAGTTCTCATGAGATCTGATGGTTTTATAAGTGTTTGGTAGTTATCTCTTGTTCACTTTCCTCTCTCTTGCTGCCATGTGAGAAGGTCCAAGTTTGCTTCCCATTCACCTTCCACCATGATTGTAAGTTTCCTTAGGCCTCTCCAGCCATGTGGAACCGTGAGCCTATTAAACCTCTTTCCTGTATAAATTACCCAGTTTCAGGTATTCATTTATAGCAGTGTGAAAATGGGCTAATACAGTATATAATGGTTAGTTAAATGAATAATATAAGCGTAAGCTTTATCCTGCAAACCATTTTCCTCCAAGATGTAGGAAATCTGATTATATTGGTAATTATTGGTTCAATCCTCACATTTTCATAAACTAGAGAGTACAATCTTTTCTGAAAATTCCAGTTAGAAATAGATATAACTCTTAAAGACCTTACTAGAGTCATATCTATTCCTCCCTTTTCTCTTAAACCAAGCTCTGTAGTCAGGAGAATAAGGTGTTATGATTTATGTGTTTATCTCTATAGTAGCTATAGTCATGTGGGTGTCTTTCATCCATTTGCTGGATAAAATAGGAGCTTCTGGCTCCTATTTTAGTAGATCCTCTAAATATGAGAATACTTCCTGGCTCAGCCTTGAGATCCCATCTCATCTCTAGCTATGCTTGCTTCATATGCAATTTCATTAAATTTGAGGGTTTTAAATAATGTCTTAATACTGCTGACTCCAAACCTCATCCTTTCATGCCAGGCTTGCATTTTCTTTAACTTTTCTGGCTATTTTACGGACATCTTAAATATGAGTTCAAAACTGTATTCTTGACATACCTCTATCTCTTCATATAAATAAATGGTCACACTTTCTACTCAAATAACCGGGCAAAATGAAGACTATTCCTTTGGTTTGTACTTCACTGAATCTCCTCTTCTCCCACCAATTCATTAGCAAATCTGTTAACTGTAACTTCAAAATGTATCTTACATTTATTCATTTTTATCTACCTGTAATGCCCCATCTTATTGAAAGCCACAGTCACCTTTCACTTAGAATATTGTTAAAACCCTGTAATTGCTCCCTGTTTCTACTCTTACTTTCCTCTAATTTACTTCCCTAGAACTATAGTCACATCAATCATCAAGTCATATCATTTTCTTGCTTTCAACATGCCATGGTTTTCCTATGACACTCAGAATGAAATTTAAATCCTTTTGCCTGGTTTTCAAAGCCCCTACAGCATTTTATTCGGGTACTGTGTTCATCCAACTGAACACTGATCAGAAGGGAACATTATTAGAGAAGGAAAGCACAACACCATAAGTTAATAGAAATAAAATAAACAAGTAGATTCATGGTGAAATGTACTCACCTGCAAGTCACTCTAAAAAAAAATTAGGAATTACAGAATGTTTACCTTCTTATGATCTCAGATTCTCAGACGGAGAGGCTGGCCAAATTAATCTGAGTTATCTTCAAAGGTTGAATGGCTCATGCTCCACATCTTGTTGCTTTGGTGATGAAGTGCCTGTATAATGATATTTATTCAATAAGTAGAAAAGCCACATGCAAATTCAAGGGAGATCAAAGCATGGTTTATGTAGCTACTCTTTGGGGGAAGGTATATGGAAGGGTTTATAGAAGTACTACATCAAAAAAAAAAAAAAAACACGAATGGGAAAATAATGTAGAGAAGACCTAACGCTTTAACAGTACTCACCCTGACCTTAGTCAGATACTGTAAATAAACTTTTTAGGCATCTGTGTTGCCATTCTACTCTTATCTGATCTATTGCTGAATAAAACTAAACCTTGGAAGGAGTAGAGTAGGAGTGAATAATTTTCTCTGATTTTGAATAACATTCAGATTTCACTTCATACCCTTTTGTAGGTGTCCACATAATTTATTGTCCAAATTAGGCCACAATTGAAAGTAAAAAGGGGTACTAAATACATTGCAACAGGTATAAACTGGGTTTATTCAAGGGAAACAGATATATGTATGGTCCCATAATTATTCTCCTCTTTGGTTAATATGTTTAGATGCACTTGTTTTCTTCTGATTCTTCAAAACATCACATTCTTTCTTGTCTTAGGCTATTGTAGTTAACTGTTCCTTTACTTTGAATGCTTTTCCTCTAGATTGTTACATAAAAAGCATCTTTTGGACATTTATATACCCTAAATCACCCTAATATCACCTTTTAAAATGGTCTTCACTGGCACCCCAATCTAAAGTTTCCTTAAGTCATTATCACATATCATATGATGAATTTTTTCATCATATGCATATTATAACTTTATTTTTCATATGTCCTTTTTGGTTATATCATCCAAAACTTATGTTCTAAGTCTCCCAACAAGTTGAATGGACCCCTCCTCTCAGCCAATGGGATTTCAAAGAATCCTAGAAACAACTAGTTCAGGCCATGAGGGGAAGGAAAGCTTGGACATGGCTCATTATACTTTCCTCCCTTTGGAATTCAGCTGCAGCTGACCAGTGTTACTACAAAAACAGATATCTTAAGACTGACAAAACAGATTCTTTGTAGTGATAAGATACCAAATTCCAACCTAACTCTAGTATAGCAACATATGACAGATAGCAGGCCCTGATGAAAATTGAAGTATTTTACACCCAAATATATTTCTTTGTCATGTTTTAAAGTGATGCTGAGAAACTATCTCTTGTGGGGAAAATCCACATTCTGTGGAGAATTTCTATCCCTTTCCAGGTCTATTTCTGATCCTGAAGAGGTTAGCACAGAATGCAGCACCTTTTAAAGGTCTGAATGGAAAAAACTTGCCATATATTGCCTCTGGGGGTGGTCACCTATGATACTTCATATACTTAATAAGAACCTTGGTCTCTACAACCCCTTATCTTAAAGCAGACACTCCTTTCTATTCATTCCAGCTCTGTAGATAATAACTTTCAGGTGTTTCAACCAATTGCCAATCAGAAAATCTTTTAATCCACCTATGACCTATGAGGCTCTTCCCACCCTGTCGAGTTATCCCACCTTTCTGGACTGAACCAATGCATATCTTACATGTATTAATTGAATTGATTGCTATCGTGTTGCTAATTGAATTGATTGTTGCTAGTTGAATTGATTGCTATCATGTTGTTTTATATGTTTTCCATATAAAACCAATCTATAACACCACCACCTTGAGCATATGTCTTAGGATCTCCTGGGTCTGTTCATACTGGTCATGGTCCTCACATTTGGTTCAGAATAAATCTCTTCAAATATTTTACAGAGTGTGGCTGTTCTCATTGACAGTTTGTTGAGTAGATCTCCAAACTACAAAATAAATTCCTAAGGGCAGTACCCCAGCTATCAGAAGACTAAGTATTTAATGTTTTGAAATAAATGAGTGAATAATTGAAATTAAGTAGTTACTATCATGTTGGGGTCATATTTAAAACAATCATTTATACTTAGTTCCATAATTTTTAGATTTAGTACCCACACTTTTTTTTATACTACAAATTCCCATGATTTTTATTTTTTTTTAACTATCTCTTCTTTGGCTGAAATTTATCTTGAGTATTTTTTTAAGGAAGAACATGTTTGTCCTCATATTTAGGCCTTGTATGACTTTTTTGCTTTTTATTTATTTCCTCCATGAAACAAAGTTTAATTGAGTATAGAAACTCTCTGGAGGTTGCTCCATTGTCTTCTGGAGTTTAAATTTAGGGACACAAAGACGTTATTTTTTGGCCCCTCCAATTTTTCTTCTGTTGTAAGTAATATGTCCCATTCTCATTTTCATTTTCTAGCCTAAGTGGCTGCAGGTTAATTTCTTTATTCTCGATTTTCAAAATTTTCACTGGGCCATTTGTAAGCATTGCTTACTTTATATAACCTTTTCAAATGGGTATCTGTGATTTAGAAAGGGTCTTTTTTGGCTCAGAAAATCTTGACTTTATTATACTTTAATTACCATTTATAAAATTTCTGTGAATATCTTTTTTCTTTAGAAACACACATTTTATCAATTCAATTTCTTCACTCTGTTATCCCATTGCCAACTCTCTGTTATGTCAGTATTACTTTTCTTACTATTCTTATTCTATTTAGTTAGTATTTTACCTCTTTATTTTATAGAAACTTGGCTGACTTATTCTTCACATTGTGTTTTTGTTGTTGTTTCCTGCAGCGTAGATTCTGGGCCTTCTATTTTCTAATGCTCATTAAAATCCTGAATTTTCAGCTCCTTTATATTTTCTCTATATAAGTCTTTTTTTATGTTATTACCTTCTATATCTAAGCTAGCTCCTTTTATTTCATATTATCCAATTCTTCAACCTTTATTCAAATGCTGTATTTTATTCATAACACATAGTGGAAACATTCTAAAAGGTATGTGTTTTTACAGTAGATATTTCTCAAAACTCATGTCCTTCCCTTGCCTCTTAAGTGCCACCATCATTTCTTCCAGTACAATATATTTAAACCTGGGATATTAACCTAGTGGTCTAAAAAAAGAGGGTGACAGAAACTGAAGTAAAAGTAGAAAGAAAAGACCAGTGACCTGGAAATCTCTGATTAGACAGATTAACTTTGAAGAATTTTGAGGCAATGTGGAGATTTCCAAAACCTTTTTAAAATGAAGTTTCTCTACTTATTTAAGTGTGAGTGAAAATAGTGAAGTTGAAGTAAAGATGGAACAGAAACCTCAGAGTTTCTAGAACAGTGGAGGATTATGAGGAATAAAATAAGTTGTGGATTCTTTCAAGATTTCTCCAAATTCAAATTTCCAGAGTCATGGCAGAGATCTTTGTTCCTGGTGGCCTTAACTTACAAAATAAAAATTAAAAAAAAATGTAGACAATGAGGTCATATTCAACAGACGGTAGTGGTAGGATTGCTATCTGGAGATCTCAAGTATCTCCTGTGTGCTGCTAGTTCCAAGAAGTTCAAGTAAGGCGGTGCTTCAATTTTCATTTCAAGGAAACATTCATTAATTGATAATAGATGCACTTTGCCCTGAATAATTTTCCTCTGCATCTTAAAATGCTTCACAACACACATCATACCTTACAATTTATGGATGGGGATTTAAAGTTATTTTTATATAGCTTCCCAATAGCTGTAGGTAAGTTAAACAACTACTACATAAGTTTGTTATAACCTTTAGTGGTCACAATTTAGATTGTACAAACCCTTTTTTGGTCATGTTAAGTAATTCATCCAAACAGTATTCCTTCAATAAAAAAAAAAAATTAGTGGTTACTGTGAGAGAACTGCTATGCCAGATGCTTTTGAAATGTAAATAGAGATTTCTGCCCATTATTTGATCACAGCCTATTATAGAAGGTCGGAAAAGCAGGACGGTGTGAATTTTAAACTGCAAGCAATAAATTCCATAGAGACAATGACATTCATCTTCATATTCTTTATAATAATTTGTGCAGTACCTGGAACATAAATAGTACTCTATAAATGGCAGAATTATATCAATTCCCTTTGTCTAAGCTTGACCTCTAAGGAACTAATGTCAGCCTTTTGAGGCTATAGGATTGATTTTATATTGATATATGTAGCATTTTCCAACTAGCAAATGATTGGGCACACTGGAATTGTTTATTAGATATCTATTTATGGATTTAATGATATTCCAGCAAATTACTTTCTTTAGGAGATCATTCATATAGCATTCAAAGTAATCTGAGACACTATGTCCGATGAGCACACCTACTAACATAAGCTAAAAATCTTGAAAGAAATGATTAGATAGCTTGCCTTTGCTATTTTCAAATATTCAGCTTAAAGTGAAGGTTTTGTGAGTGTATGTGTATGAGTGTGTGTGTGTTGAGAACAAAAAATCGGTTTCTTTATCAACGTTCAAGTCAATAACAATACTCTATGTTGCTATTAAACATTGCTATTAAATATAGTTACCAACATATAAGTTAAATATAGTCAATAATATGTTGTTTTTAAATATAGTCACCCTGATGTACAGTAGATACCTTGAACTTATTTCTCCTGTCTAACTGAAATTTTGTGTCCTTTGACCAACATCTCCCCTATCTGCACACCCTCCAGGTTCTGGTGAATGCCATCCTACTCTCGGTTGCTGAATTTAACTTTTCCAGATTTCACATATAAATGAGATCATGACCACATTTGTCTTTCTGTGCCAAGCTTATTTTGCTTAACATAATGCCCGCCAGTTTTATCTATGTTGTTGCAAATGACCAGATTTCCTTCTTTTAAGTCTGAGTCCTATTCTATTGTGTATCTATACCACATTTTCTGTATCCATTTATCCACTGATGGACAGTTAGGTTGGTTTCATATCTTGACCGTTATGAACAATGTTGTAATAAATATGGATGTAGATATCTCTTCTACATATTGATTTTATATCTTTTAAATATATACCTGCTGGTGGGATTGCTGGATCATATGGAAGTATTTTTTTTTAATTTTTTGAGGAATCTCCATACTGTTTTCCATAATGCCTATCCTAATTAATATGAAGGTTTTAATTATTAAAAAGCTATTATGAGAAAAGTAGAAAATACATGAAATAATTATCTTTGGAATGTGAAATCAAAACACCACATTTGGATAAAAGTGTTCATGCTTTTGCCATTGTTAATTATTGAGAATGTGTTAATGGTGGTGGTGATGAAGCACGTGATGGCAATGATGACTGTGATGTTAATTTAGTGCTAGTGCTAAAATTAACAATAAAAATAGCGTGGCAATGTGGACGATGACGAGGTGCTGCTGGTGGATATTATTGGCAATGTGGCAAAGATATTTGTGATAATAATAGTACTGGGGAGGTGATAAAATGATGACAGATTATGTAAAGGTGGTGGCAATGGGTGATTGCAATAAGAATAAGGAAGGTGATTAATACAGTAACTATAAAGCTATAGGAGTTGGAAGGGCAAAGTGAACTGGACAATGCTGGTCTTGGTTGTAGCCAGTAGACACTAACAAGTAATAGATGGAGGAATACCATCAATGCCTTGAGGTTAAATAAATCATTGAGAAGTTTGCATAGTCCTAGAATCCAAAAATAATTAAGTTTCAATTACTTGCTAAATAAGCAGTTTGTGCACTAAGACGTGAAAATAAAGTGAAAATAAAAATATGCCACTTCTTGCACATTTGCAATTTTGCAAAATTCTCTGTAAAAAGAATTTCAAAAATTGACAGAAACCTAGAATTAATTCAATTAAGCTTAATTTTTAGCTGAATTAATAGAGAAACAAAGGAGGAAGTGACATACCATTATATCCATGTTTAAAATTTAAACATTACAACAGATATTCATAACTTTAAATCATTATTTGTCTTAAGCAGATAAATTGTTCAAATATCTACCTTAAAATTCAATTTAATGAATAATAATACTAACGACAATAAAACTTCTTGAGCACAAAACTACTGTCTGGAATTGTTCAAGAGCCATGGGAAGACAGAAAATGCATAGCTAAGAAAGACCAAAGATGTTAATATAAAATAAACCCTGTGCACTAAACTTGCTTTTTATAAGAAACCACTGGCACCATTGAATGAATTTTGATAGAGTGCCTACTATGTTCCTACACTGCCCTAGACACATAAAAATATAGACATTAGTAAAAATAAATTTCCTCTAAAGGAAATGAGATTAATTTAGAAATAAAACCAGACAGATAATGTATATTATAATGGAAATTCTTTGGATTAGGATTAAGATAAAATGTTTGTTTGTTTTGGCTATAATCTACCATGAGTCTGTTTATAAAAAGTTCTCAGTTTTCTTATTTAGACAATGTATATAAGAGTACTTGACCTGCCTAACTCATAGAGGTGTGTCAGTTTTAAGGAATATTACACATGGACAAATTCTTAGACATTTTAAATCGTAGTACAATTTTTAGGAACTAAGTGATAGAATCTAATTTCTCTTCCCCAAAGTTTGACTCTCTGAATCAGTCCAGGTTCTCCAGATCAATACGATGGACTATAGACAGATAGATAGATTAGATAGATACATAGAGAGAGAGAGAGATAATAGATAAATAGGTAGGTAGATAGATAGATGATGAAAGAAAGGTTTATTATTATAGAAATTGGCTTGTGCAATTAGGGAGGCTGGGAAATCCCACGATATGCCATCTGCAAGCTAGAGAACCAGGAAAGCTGATGACCTAGTTCAGTGCAAGCCTGAAAACCAAAAGAGCCAATGGCATAATTCTCAGTCTAAGGCCAAAAGCCTAAAAACCTAGGAAGCCACAAGACCTGAAGTCCAAAGCTTCGAGACACCTGGAATCTGATATCCAACAACAGGAGAAGATGGGTGTCCCAGCTCCAGAAGAGAAAGAAAATTTGCCTTTTCTCTGTCGTTTGCTCTATATGGGTCCTCAACTGGTTGGACTGTGCCCATCTTAATCAGGTGAAAGTAGATCTTCCTTGCTCAATCCATTGATTCAAATGCCAATCTATTCCAAAAACACCATTACAGACATCCCTAGAAATAGTGCATTTCCTAATATCTGAATATTCCTTAACTCCAGTCAAGTTGATATTTAAAATTAACCATCATATCATATGAGGAGAAATTTTTCTTAAGTCTATGCTTTGACTGTTTCCTGCTTCAATCTTACCTCCACTCAGAGGTTGGAGTGACTTATCCAACTGGTAAAGTTTGCAGAGATACATTTGTGTTGTCTGATTAGCTTTGCCCTTCTTGGGAGCAAATGTTCACAAGGAACACATGTTCTTCACTCCTTCATGCTGTAAATTCTGCCTGGACAGACTCAGCATGCCTACTCCAGTACAGTAGTAACTGATACTGGGTGCAGAAGTGCCTGATTCTTGGGTTTGGTATTACCAAGCCCAATTGCCATCAGATTAAAGTCATATGCTCATATTCAGCTTCTATCAGTTATAAAGGTGATATATTGGCACTCATGTTTAATTTTTGATGTTATATTCATTTTTTTCAGATGCAGGTAGGTAGAAGGAGAATGCAATTTTTTGAAGGCCCTTTTGGAAATCCCCAAATTAACCAGGAATTGCACCATAATTAATATCATATAATAAATTATTAAATTAAGCCAGAAAATTCTGCTATCTCAAATATATTACATAAGTGAACAGTGTAGGTATTATGGTGTAAAATATTCCACTCAGCTAAAACCAGATGTCCAATGAATAAATCAAGCCTTCCCTTCCAAAGAAGGAACTCTCCAATAGATTCAGATGGCAATCAGTTTTGCAGGAGATGAGAGTGGTGACATTTGTGTCACACATTTGCCATCATTGACATAGACAGTAGGCACACTAAATTAGAGTACTAAAAAAGGAAAAGGGAGCATTTGCTCTGAAATATACTTCCATGACTCTGTCAATGCAAATCAACACCTCATGCAAGACCTCATATGGTCCAAGTTACAAATGGGCTCTATTTGGAGATTTTTGAGCTTGACAGGAAAGTCAGGTGGTAGCTGTCTGAAAGGAACCTACCACTCCACAAGAGAATACAAAGATTCAGTAACCCAGAGCAGTTTCTTGGCCTCCGTACATATTTTCCAGTGACTCTAATGATCTGGGGACACAATTAAATCCAATGCAACAGAACTAACATAATTGTGTTTTCCATGCTTTAAGAATAGCTGTGGGGAAACATGTAAGACATGAACTTGACTCCAAAGATCCCACCAGTCTAGCAATTAATTCCAAAAGATCACCAAATGATTATATAAATAATTATTGCAGATATCATATCGTGGGATTTCTCAGCCTCCCTAATTGCATGATTGCCAATTCCTGTAATAAACTCTCTTCTCATCCATCGGTCTATCTACATATTATCTATCTATAGTATAATAAATGCAACAATAATTTTGCAGAAGCTAAAGAAAGAGCATAGAAAAAATGATTTACTCTAAAAAGGTTCATATGTTGGACAAGAGAGATGAAAGGCATTAGAAACCAAAGAAGTAGCAAATGCAAATGCTTGCAGTGAATAAAACAGAATGGCTGGCATCTTCAGGGAGCCACATATATTCTAGCATTGCTAAAATGTAAAAAAAAAAAAAAAAAAAAAAAAAAAAAAAAAAAGCAATGAATTTGGAGAGGAAAACAGGGTCCAAGTTATAAAAGGATTTGCCTGCAATCTTAAAAGATTCGTAATTTATTCTGATATGAGGCAGAGCCATTTGATGGATTCTAAGCATAGAGTTAATATAATATTTTCATTTTATAAGGATCATAGTTAAGGCAGCATAGAGAATGGCTTGAATGGGGTAGAGACTATAAGTCGGAATATGATTGAAAAGTTATAAATTATGAGTAATGAATCTCTCCCCAACTGACATCACCGTCTCTTCTTGTTTACACTTAGTTTTAAATACATACTAATCCTTTTTGTTTACTTATTTGTATTTTTAAAATGTGGATGAGAAGAGAGAAGGAAAAATTATCTAGCAATTTTATTTATTTATTGTAAAAGGGCTAAGACTGGGCTTGGAAATCAAATCGAACTAGAAGAAAAAGTAGCCAATGGGGTATCAAATCCCCTTCAGGGACTCCAGCAATGGAGTATCCAAACTATTGTAGTTTCAAAAGTCAATCTGTGATCATCTGATCAGTCAGTGACTTGTGATAATTCGACCTATGAAGTGTTCATCCTGATGCTTAAACAAGGAGCTCACCATAGCATCAGGTTCCAAAAAGTAATTAAAGTGACATTCCTATGCAGAAATGGATTTCTGAAAGACCCCTACCTCATGCTGCTTTCTGTCCCAAATGAGTTCTCCAGGTAGGCAAGTCTCCTCCATTGCTTGCCTTGCCCTTGAAACTTGCTGCTATCTATAGAAGCATTTGTCTTCCTATGTTATTTGTATAGTCATCCCCAGGGTGCCCTGATTTGGCTTCTTATCAGTTAGGCTTCATTTCTAAATGTCTCTCCTGGCTAGTCATGGCCTTCTTCAGAGTCATTATATTGCTATTGTGATTATCAGATCAAATAATTATAATGTTCAATAATATATGATATAATTATTACAGTGATACTATATAATATTTTAATGATGCAATGTTTTCTGTTGGGTAGCTCTGGCATAAAGAAAAGGGCATAAGGTTTAAAGTCAGACTTATCTGAGGTATAGTATACACTAATTTATTTTTAGCTGTATCATTTGTGCAGAAAATACCACTGAATGTATTTTTCACATATAAATTGAGAATAGGAGTACCTATCTCAGGGGAATTATGCCAGGGGAGCTGAGGAGTTCAGCATAGTACCCAGCACTCTTTAATCATTCATAGGGTCATTTTACCTGAAACCTTTCCCCACTGGGATTTAAAAAAATACTGAAAGCACTATGTTGAATGCTATGAAAAGAAAGCATCTGAATTATTACAGCAGTTAATGCTCTACTGAATATTACTCTATATTTGAATAATCTACTCTCAGTTCCAAGATTTAAACAAAAAAAAAAACTATTTCTCAAGGAATATCTTATTTATGTTCATGTTTTCAAGGCTTTAGAAATACCTCATATTTTTAAAAACATAATTGTTGACTGCAAACAGGTGGTATTGTTGGCTATAGAATTATACCTTTTACAACATTCTTTATTTTTAGGATACTTGTTAGGAGGTCATATCACTAAATTATAGTGCAATGATAGGATAGGATTTTGAAAATATTCACTTATTTCCCCAATTGAAAAGATAAATGGGAGAATACTAAGCACATCTATTTGTTCACAGAGAAATACTTGACTTTGCTATGAGACTTGCAACTAGCAATAAGGAAATGCTGTGAATTTCAACTGAAAGAGGCCCTGGGAGATTACAAGAAAGGTAAACATGACAGAGAAACGCGAGCAAAAGATTTGCCAGTCAGCTGCATGCCTTTTTAAACCATTTCAGGAACATGACATATTTCCCTCTTCAAATTGGATTGTTTTGAAAACGTTAGGGGTCTCTCTCTGTCTTTTTCTACTCTTCGTTTGAGCTCATCTTAAACTCTCCTCTTTGATATCAAGTCTGTTTCGACTTCCTGTTAAGGGAGATTGGGAATTGAGAGCCAATGTATGGAAAATTCTGGCTATCAAAAAGAGAAGCTACAAATGGCCCCAGAGCCTTCCCAGCCCATAATGCTCGGGATGAGCATAAACAGGAAAGCAGCTTGGATGACAGCGACTGACTCACCGTGTGCGCCTGGGACTTGTTTTGCAGTTCACCTGGCAGGTGCAATTATGTCGGCAAAGAAAGGGATAGAAAAATGACCTTTGAAGGTAGCTCTGGGGTGTGGGAGTTATATGTGGAAACCTTATTAGACATCGGAAGCAGAGCTTCTGAAATAATAATCCAAGTGTAAAATAGCGCCTCTGCATAATTGTAGCATAACACAATAGTTTTGGCAGGAAAATTTGAAAGAGATACCGAATAAAATGTGAATTGAAACTTTACATTTCTACTGGAAGTTCATTTAACTCCCTGAGACTTTTCTCATTTAAAAATCCAAGAAATCTGGTTGAATTTTAATTAGCTGCATTTGATGCTAAGTTTTTTTGTGCATTATATTAGTAAAACCAAATATTTGGTTGACCTAATCAAACAATATATATTGTATGTCTGCTACACAAAATACACTGGATTAGGCAATATGATATTATAGAGGTAAAATACTTATTTATAAATTACCTATTTGTAAATTTTATTCATCTAGGTCCAAAATTTATTTTGCAGTAATACACATATCCTGTTTCCTTAATAAAATAGATATATTACCCAAATTATATTGAAAGAAGAGGAATAATTTGTACCACTATCCTAGCAAATATTATTGTTTTAGAACATTACATTTTATTCTGGTCTTTCTGACACATCTAAAGTAAAGACTGTAACAAATGATAATGTCATTTCCATGACCTGACTAAAGAAAACATACAAGTTTTTCAGTAGAGGTCAGATTTTCTATGATAATTAGTTCTTAAAAGATTTTACTCTTTGTTGCCCTCTGTATAAGAACAAGAACAAGACAAATTCTCAAACCACATATAATCTAGTGGCTGAATTGAGTAGTTTAAGAGTGCAGAATCTAACTACTCTACTAGGCTCATATTTCTGCTCTACAGCTTATAATTAATGTCTTTATGTTTTAGTTTTCTCCTCTGTAAAACAGAATACAGTAATAATAATAATTTAATAATTACCGGTATTTGTAGAGTGCTTACAATGTATTAGCTTTTCATCTAAATATTTTTATATATTCACTCATTTAATTCTCGCAACAGTCTGTGTGGTTAGAATGATCATTAATGCTCATTTTACAATAAGAAAACTGAGGTGAAAACTGATTAATTAATGAACACATATCACAGCTAGCAAGAGCTAGCAAAAGAGATTTTGGTAACTACTTCATGGAGTTATTGTAACATTTGTATGTGATGTGTTTAGGACAATGTTCAATATGCGGTAAACATTCAATAAATGTTAACTATTATTTTCATTATTATAAAGAGACAAAAGAAAAATCAACTTAGAGTACAATTCAATAATACAAAATACATTATACATTCTCATTTCCAATATACTGATACCAGTTGAGAAAGAAATTACACTGCTCATGATAGTAAACAAGAAGGTGACAGGACTTGAGCTAGCCCTTGGTAACTGAATTGAATTTTGAAAGGCAAGGCAAGGTGGTCATTGTAGAGAAGGAAAACAGAATGATCAAGGCTCAGGGGCAGAAAAATCACAGAAGGTTCTTCAATGATAGAATGGCATAAAACATAAGGATAAGAATATTCCAGAGAAGCACAGATAACTTGAAATACCAAGTTTAAAAGGTTTATATGATTCTGAGGCAATAAGGAGCTCCTGAAATTTGAAATAAAGTTGACAGTACACAAAAATAATCTAAGAAGATTAATTCAGTAAAGCATAGAAGACTATAGGTAGGGATGTGATAGCTGGGTATGTGGGTAAAATGAGGAAAATACAGCCAGATTGCATTATGATATAAGAATATGATATTCCCAAGGTTTAATGTGGTACCCTATGTCAGAGTTTTGTGGGAGGTTTATTTTTTGTTTTGTTTTGATTTTACTTTTACAGTCACAGTATTCATTTACTTTCTCGTTTGTATTAGTAAAAGTCCCATAGGACATTGATGGCCTACTAATATTGAGGATAGTTGAATAAAAGGACTATTTAAAAAGGTGTGGGGTTAAGAAAAATTAGCAACGAATTGTGTAGTACTCCAAGCATAGATGCAACAAAGAATGTACATCTGGGCCTAAATTATGAAGGGAAATAGTTACTAGAATCTGGTTCAAATGGTTGTAGTTGAGAAGAGGACTGCCTACAGAAACAATTGTTCTCACTTGAGGGACCCTGTCAACCCAAGGCCACTCGGAAGAGAGGAAGCTGAAAAAAACAGGCATTCCAGCCTCACTCCCTTCCCCTCACTATTCAATATTTTGCTAGTGCCTTTCATTGGCTAAGCCCAACCAGCAGCGAGACAATGTGGAGTCTGTGGATGTAGTTCATAAAGGTATAAAGTTGAGGCTCTTGTGACACAGAGAAGGATAGTAAAAGGTGAGGAATAGATCTGAAGGGGAAAACAGAAAATATATAGCACAAATGAACCTCAAATTGAAATGGATATCCATCTTCTAGAATGGCAACGGTCACTGAGGTAGTAGCAGTTTTAATGCTTGACTAGACCCTAAAAATTATCTAGTTTTCATTTTCCTGCTCTTACTCCCATCTAGGAAATTAAGAAATCAAAACAAAGTCTTTCTGAAGGTTACAGTTGATCAGTCAGAGTGCAATGCAGGAAACAGAAAGAAGTCTAGTTAGTTCCCACAGAAAGATTTTGTAAAGAGAATAGGGTGTTTACAAAATTATTGGAAATGCCGGAGGACAGGGAGTTCAAGAATAGCTACGGGACTATTGAATTCAAGTATATGTGAATGATCATGTATCCAGAGCCACCACTACCATCGGCACGCAACACCCGTGAAGCAACCTTCAATCCTAAGTGCTAAAACTGACTCTCAAGACTTAAGTCTTACTGATTTTGCTTTTAGAATTATAACTGAGGAAAAACAGGTTTCATTTCATTAACAACCTTCCAGATTTCAGGCAAACATATCCAATTGGTAGAATGCAATCTCTATCCAGAATCATAACTACAAGAGAAACTTAGAAAGGTAGTATTTACATTTCCAGACTTAGAAATACAAAAAGGCACCTAGATGGAGATGGATACTGTGAGCCAGGCTACCACACCCAACAATCACAGCTTGTACTAGGTGAGCTGAACCACCTATTACATTCCCACAAATGGAATTCCCAGAAACCAGAGAAAACTACATTAACACAATCAATATTAAATGATATTTCAAAGGGTTTCTTCTCAGGAGTATTTTAATTTACTAATAAAACACTGACTTTTATAAGATCCTGGGATATAAGTGTTGCAGAGAATGCTATCAGGAGATATTATATCACAACAAAGAACCCCAGTTTTTGTGCCAGGAAACTCAATACAAAAACAAATGAATCACGAAGTGCTTGCATGTAGGTGTGTGGACCACATCTCTGGTTAGGCAACTCAAGCTGAAATTTTAACATAATGCTAAGCATTTAACTTATAATATCTAATTTAGTTCTTATACAATTTCAATGTGGTTTATATTATTATTCCCATTTTACCTATTAGGAATGTAAAGCTCAGAGCAATGAAGTAATTTACCCAAATGTACACAGCTGGTAAGAGACAGGGTTAGAAATTAAGCCTGGTTTTTGTCTGATGCCATACATAGCATTGTCGTATTTTTTTCTTGTTCTCAAAATTTTGTTTTCCTGTCAGGATACTGCTGGCCCAAAGGCACTGAGAAATCAGGATACCTGTAATAAGTGTTACATTAAAGATGGTCTGCGAATTGAACAATGGTGACACCAAAGAGCACTTCTCTTTTCAAACAGATTTCATATGTAGACTCTATCCTAGTCTTCCCCATACACCAAGGCTCTTTCATTTTTAATGAGATGGGATTCCCTTCTTTTATTTGTTCTTTTCCATAAGTCAATAATTTGATATTGGTTTCAATGTTTGAATGAGAAGATTGTGAAACCACCCACATGCTTCACTTTTAATTTTATTTTGAGGGACTGTGGAATTGGAAAGTGAAAGAAATTATGTGACAAATGTATGTATAAGAGGCTTGAGTTGTCAGGCTATCCCCTTCTGGGCAGAGTAGCAGGTTGGTGGGGGTGTTGGTAGAATAGGTAAAATTAAATTCAACAGAATTTTTTTTCAAGTTATAGAATTCAATTTCCAATGCCAAGCCAAGTAAGCCACCCACAGTATTTAATATTTTCCATCTGTTCAACTCCACAACTTTGAAAACAGTGACAACTGATATATTAAAAAAGTGTTTAATATATTAATATGAGTTACAAATAATCTAGCAGTCAAGGGAAATTTTAAGGTAATATTAGCAACGCTCCTAAGTGCATAATTTCATTACTGTTAGTACAGTAATGAAACAGGACATTGCTTTCTTCTGCCCTTTAAACACTATATTTCTCTTTCATATCCTTTCTGTACAGTCTTGATATTTTGCTTTCATTTTAATGGCTGTATTATTTATGTATATTTTATTGTATATCCTTTCAACTCATCTTGATAGAATGTTCAATATTGTAAGTGATTTATATTTAAATGTAGATGATCTGTAAACAAAATTTGGTATAACAAATGCAGAGCTGTGCCCAGAGAAATACTAACTCTATAAATTGTAGATAAAAGTGCTAATTGTATACTGTCTTTAAAATGAGAAAGAATATTGATAGAATATTTTGTACTTACAGCAGCTGAACATAGAACTTTTGGTATATTTACTTTTTAAAATAAACTTTCCATTTTAGCACAGTGTTATATTTACAGAGAAATTGCAAAGATAGTACAAAGAGTTTCCACGTATCAACTTGGACTGTGTGCTCCATAACCTTTCATGGTTCTAGCTAGTCATTGCAGTATTAGGCTTGATGATGTCTAAGAATAATACATGTTCATAATAAGTATGAATATTTCAGTTTCATCATATTACTTTATTAGTATTCCTAAAGGTGACAATATTGGGGGCTTCTAACTTTCAAAATAAATATATAAAAAAAGAATAAAAATACAAGTATTCCTAATTTATTGTTTCTCTTAAAGAAAGTTTCCATTTATGCCAAGCCACAATAACAATTACAAGATCTAGCTGCTTTGATACTTGAATTTCTAGGAATGAAAGTCTCCATGTAAGTTAATGCCAGAGATTTAGTTTGTATTCATTTCTTGTTAGTGCACCCTCTTCATTTATGCTGCCTTTGAGTCAGTTATAAACACTCCAGTTTCTGGTAGTTGCTATTTGATATGTGTGTGTTTGAAATACAAATGTAGTAGAAAGAAGGACTTTTTAGGTTCTCAATAGTTCATTGTGGGAAAAGCTTTCAAACATTATGTAACATATTCTGGCTTTTAAAAATATTAGATAAGCCTCTCTGAAATATGGTCATTTAAACCCCTTGACCGATTCAATTCAGTACAACATGAATTTATTGAGCACTAGCTATATATTAGCCGAGAATAAAATAAAATGGTGAAACTAGGGAAAATCTAGATCTCCATGGTGTCATCATAAATAAGCCAGAGAAAATCAGAACATTATCTAGAATCTGGGTATGTATTTCTAAACATTATAAGATCACACCATCCACACAGTTGAATGAATTTCTTCCTTGTTGAGCTTTGCATCAAGGAGAATACAAACAGGACATCACAGACTCTGTGTGTGTGTGTGTGTGTGTGTGTGTACTAATGCACACTCAAGCACACTTATTTAGCCATTGATATAAGCACATTTTCCAATTTATTTAAATAAAAATAATTTTATGAAATAATTATGGTTATTACTTAAGTTATTTTCACAGATAAGGAAACCAAGAGCAGTAAGATGAATTTATTTGAGTTGTCAGAAGTAGTTTGTAATAGAGTCAGGCATTATATCAATAAACATTTGACTCCAAAGTCAAAACAGTTACTACATATACTCTAATAGTAATTTCTGAGAGAAAGGGAAAACAAGACTAATTTTTTTTGCCTTCTAATTTGCAAACTAACACAGTAAAGATACTCTAAGCTTAGGAATGGAAGATAGCTAAAGCTGATGAAATAGAGCTCTATTACCCTTTAAAGAGAGGAAATGTGTATATTACTAAGGAAATACGGGTAATGAAGCCTTGATTTATACTTATGTTTTAAAAATTTACATAAATATTACAAAAAATTACATAAAAATATAAAATATAAAAATATAGATTAATATTACTAATGTACATTCTATGTACATTAATGTAATTAATATTACTAACTACATTCTAAGTGGTGAGAATGAATATTTCCTATATTTTCCTCATACATTTTTTCATTAAAAGCATAAGAAAGGCATTCTAAAATTTACAATTTGCAAAAATGGGTCATTAATAAAAGATAATAAAAGATATATTCGAATTATGATTTTCAGTAATCGGCCATGTTTCCAGTCTCACATTTCAAATGAAGGAAACCAAGGAAGGCCCAGAGAGCCCACCTGACTTGTGGAAAGAAGATCATTCAGTACCTTAGCTCAGGAATAAAATTAAATCAGATGTCTACAGATAGAAGATGTCAATAACTGTGACCTTGCTCATGGTGGCTAATTAATCTGAAAATTCAAAATATTTGTTTTGTTTTGTTTGTTTTGACTTTTCCTTAAATGCAATAAAAGGAGCCTGTAGATCTTTTTATGGACTAGGGAAATCTAACTCAAATTTGAAAAAAGCTAATCCCTCTAGAAATTCAATTTCATAACCTTGAGGGTAGACCCGTTTATTTTTTGCTAATGGATTCAGCCAATGTTTCAAAGACATTTCCTAATATATAACTGTGAATCAATGGGGCTTTTGGTGTGGAGGAATAGATTTGGTATGGTGGAGATATTGATAAAGAAGTGAGATGGAAACCGGAGATTGATTGGCAGGGAAAAGGGACTTCAGTGAGAGAGCCCTACTGAGAGTAGAACTGTTGACTAGATGATATTGGGTGAGTGGGACAAAAAGATAACTGTTCAAGTTCCAGAGACATGTTGGATCAGAACCTTCAGCAGCAACATACTTTTATGAGTTGAAGGTTTATGGCTTTGCCCTCAGGACATGTTATAGTTTGGTCTTTATGAGAAAAACAACTTCACACTTTCTATGCTGAGTTTCCACTTTAGTTGACTATTCGTATGTGACACACAATCATATCATGAGTATTTTGCCAGTCTATTGTCACTGCTGACAGTGTGTTTACTATAACAGTGCAACAAGAGGGAAATCCAGGACACCTCTTAAGGTTGTGATGACCAGCTTCAGCTTTTCTAGTTTGTATTTAGGGTTTACATTGAGGAAACCGCAGAAGTCCATTCTGAAATAATGAGAAATGAGCCTTTCTGTGACACACAAAAGGGAAAACCATTTCTTTCTTTTTACAATGAAATTTAAGCCATCATTAAGTTGTCTTTTTGGTAATCTGTTGAAAACAAGGTCTTTGATAGTACTAAAGATGTATAACTGCTGAGTTTTTTTTCAAAAATCTAAAAGTAGAAGCTTCAGACTTTTAGTTCCTTGAAGGAAAGCTTCTAAGTTAAATACAATTTAAAATAACGATACAGAGAAATGAATTCAGGAGTAATTACATGTGCATGTATGTGGACCCTGCATTACCACTATCAAAGTTAAAACATGGGAAGTCTTTAAAGACTGGGATGAGCTGCCTATGCTCTGCTTTTTACTCATCTAACTGCTTTCTGGCTCACTGCTACCACTCGACTTTTTCTCTATGAACCTCTCCTTCCTCCAAACCAGTGAATCAATTCGCAACTTCTCTCTCAACTAGACACAAACATGCTTATTTTATAGAATTTCATTTTAACTGCCTGTAATCTAAGAAACAGTCAGAAGTTGTATTAGACTCATAAACTGGTGCGCCAAATACTAATTTCTTACCACCTCTCCTTTGCTTTTCTGTACTCAGAGGCTGGAAAGTCCAATAGTAAATTTTACAGTATCCCTTTATGCTGAGGTACATGCAATAGTAAATATGATGAAGGGGCTTCCAGGCAAGCTATCACTTTTCTAATAAAAAGGACAGAGATATAGCTGTGTGTCCTTTATTCTGTTTTTCTTTTCCTTCTAGCCCAGAACATAGATGTGATTCTTGGAGGGGTAAATGCATCTTATAAAATTAGATGTCTTGAGGATAGGCCTTTTATGACACAAGGGGAAATGTGTGACATCTAGGATTGCTTATTTTCAAATTTCCTATATTCAAAATTATACCTTTATTTCACCCATCAACTAATACTTTTTATTACTTGCAGCTTAAACCATGCCTAACAGATATAGTGACTAACTCTAGTACTACAAAATATTAAAATAAGGTACCTAAAGTTGCCATTGAAGACAAAATGACAGCCTCTGTAAATATGCTTCCTTCCTTCCCTCCCACATCCCATTGGAACCACAGTTAAAATACTCGGAAGAGAAGACATACATAGAAGCTCCAATAATAAGAGGAAGGGGTAAGCTAACACAAGGCAGGAGAATTTGAATAATTTCTGTGAGACTAAAAGCAATTTGTATTTCATTGAAAAACAAACCAGAATGGAGGAAGTTGCAGTTCCACAGCACAAAAGCATTATAGAGGTGGAAGTCATTTATTTTATTTTATTTTATTTTATTTTATTTTATTTTATTTTATTTTTGAGATGGAGTGTCACTCTTGTTGCCCAGGCTTGAGTGCAATGGCCCAATCTCAGCTCACTACAACCTCTGCCTCGTGGGTTCAAGTGATTCTCATGCATCAGCCTCCCAAGTAGCGGGGACTACCGGTGTGCACCACCACACCTGACTAATTTTTGTATTTTTAGTAGAGACAGGGTTTCACCATGTTGGCCAAGACATTCTTGATCTCCTGACTTTGTGATTCGCCCACCTCAGCCTCCCAAAGTGCTGGGATTACAGGCGTGAGCCACCGCGCCCTGCCAGACAGAACTACCTAGAGGTTCCAAGCTTGGAGAAGGCAGCTACAGATATTAAAAGTTGACTCTGAATTCACACTTGGCAAAATGAATTGAGAACTGTACATAGACTAGTTGAGTCAGATTGCCAACTAACAGCACTCCATGCCTGTCGAAAAAAACAGGAAGTAAAAGAATGGGCTCTCCAAATATTTGACAATTGTTCTATAACAAAACATAGCAAGTGGTCGAAAATAGAGAGCAAGAATCAGCATTTTCTAAAAACTCCCTAGATTGTAAAGCTAGGCTTGAGAACCACTTGTCTACTGGGAAAGTAATACATAATTATATTATTTTATACTATAGTAGACTATTGATGTCAACAAATATCAGGTAGTATAAGACCCTCTTAAACTGTGAGTAAAAGGAAGGCCTGCCTAAGAAATAACATCTGGGATGGGCACAGTGGCTCACGCCTGTAATCCCAGCATTTTGGGAGGCCAACGGGGGTGGGTCACGAGGTCAGGAGATCGAGACCAGCCTGGCCAACATGGTGAAACCCCATCTCTACTGAAATACAAAACAGTTAGCTGGGCATGGTAGTGTGCCTGTAGTCCCAGCTACTCGGGAGGCTGAAGCAGATGAATCGCTTGACTTGGAAGGCAGAGATTGCAGTGAGCTGAGATCGTGCCATTGCACTCCAATGGCAGGGCAGCCTGGCAACAGAGCAAGACTCTGTCTTAAAAAAAAAAAAAAGAAAAGAAAAGAAAAAGAAATAACATCTGAGCAGTCTCCAATTATGCCACTCTCCCATTGTTCCATGACTTCATGTCATACTCTTGTAAGCTGAAAGGGAATTAGAAGTGAAAGAAAGAGGTTCCCAGCAAAATAATATATTTTAAGTGATACAAAGCATAAAACAGTGTGGCATGGATGAATAACCACCAGGATTTGGGTATGGCTGGGGCATGTGGTATATAAAGGAAAGGATAGGAAACATTATCAGAGAAGCAAATGAAGTCTAGATTATAAGGGACATCTGGGGAACTATAGAAGAATTTTTTTCATGGGAGTAACATAACTGGCTTTGAATTTTAGAGATAATGCTATGAATACAGGATGAAAGACAGTGAGCTCTAAGGCAAGTAAGGATGGGGGCTTTTGCAGATGGTCATACAAGAAATAAAATAGCCTTAAGTAGAACAATTAGAGTGAAAAGAGATGGTAAATTCCAAGCAATTAATTTAAGAAGAAAAATTCACTAGATTTGATAACATAATTAAATGGGAATGGGGTGAAATGATCACAAGCAGCAGGGAGCCTATCAGAGAAGATGAAGATAAAACTGTTTCAGTAAAATAATTTTAAATTCTGTTTTGAAAACACTGAGTTTGAGACGCCCATGGAAAATTCTTAGAAACTGATTATCTGAATTTTCCTCTTCTCTTGAAAGAATAAAGGGTTGCCTTCTTCAATCTCTACTGGTTGTTGAGCATGGAGATTGTCTTTTGTTAATAATAATTCAGAGACGTTTACCAACAGCTGAAGAAATTTCATAATCACTTTTCCTTTAGTCTTTGGTCATTTTTGACACATGACCTGTTGACCATATTGTAGTGAGGTTCAATTTCATAAATCCCACAGTCAACTTCCTTTTATCTAAGCTGACTTCAAACAGATCAGATCAGCAAAGGTATGTTTTGAGAGGTAAAGGAGTTTACTCTTTGGTCCAAAAACATCTTCCTATTAGTTCCACTATTCCCTTATTATCACACTTTTTTATTTAAGCATCTGAAGCCAACTTTTAAAACATAAAAGCCTCCTGGCATAATGTAACTCATTAAATCACCATTAACCATGACTGCTTTGTGTATAAAATAGTTTGCCAGTTTAGTCAGAGGGTAGGTTCGAAGGCTTTGGGACTCAGGAAATAAGTAAAGTTCTAGTTAGTGTGGATGGTGGTAAAGTTGTTTATCTGTTAGAAATCCATTTTAGCCAAAGGTAATGGAATATCCTACTAATGATAGCTTAAACAACTGGGGGTTTATTGATTTCACATAATAAGAAAACCAGAGGTAGGCGGCTGCTGGCAGTGACTCAGCTGTTCAACAGTTTCATCAAGGCTCACTTCTACATTTTCTCTGTCATTCTTTGTGGGTTAACTTTTCACTCTTAACTTATTGCACCACAGTCAGAAGATGGCTGCCCCAGCTCCAGGACAAAGGCAGGAATTGAGGAAAAAGGAGGAACCTGGGCTAGAAAGTTAGAAAAAGTTAAAAAAAGATTTTTGTTTTCCAAAAAAAACTGTAATTTGTTGGAAAAGAATGTATTTCCCAGATAACCTCTAAAAATGTCCTTCTACATTTTCATTGCCCAGAAGTTGCAGTTGCTCCTCACTTTGCAAATATCAATAATTTCAGCTTATTACTTGAATAATACTGGATCTGTTGAGAGGTAAATGGGGTACATGGAATTCCTGTTGGCTAAAAACATTTCCTCTGAGTATCTGGGTCTTCTGGAGACATTGTAAGTAAAACTATTTTCCTCTTCATAGGTTTTCATTTCATTTTGTTTTAGTCAAAGAAAAAAATGTAAGCATTGGGGCCAGGAAATGTAGTAGTTGCATTTCATGGGGGTACAGTTTGAAGATGTAGAAGGACAGATTTTGTGTTTTCTTATTGGCATTGGTTTCTAAAATATATATCCTACTTTAACTTGTGTATTCTAGATGTATACTATAGCCATGTATATAGTTCTGCACTCTTTGAAGCAATGGAAGATTCATTCATGATCAAAATATGATGCTTAAGGGTTAAATGGGTAGGGCTGCCATTTGGAAAAGTAAGAGACTTTGCATTAAAATGAGTGGGAGCTAAGAGTGGCTGAAGAATCCAAATGGAAAGTACACCTAGGACCTTACAAACATAATTCAGCTCTTACTGAGGGGAACAAAGTCCTCCTTATACCTAATTCTAGGAACAAGAGGTGGTAAAGGACAGAAAGTATGAGCATTGCTTAAACAGTGGTCTTTTCCCTATAATCAGGGTGAGAAGTCAAAAATGTCAGTACAGACTGGAATGTACTGATCAGCGCCCCCCACCCCCATTCTTCAACACTAAAAGAATCATGGCAGTTGGCTGCTTTCTAAACCATAAAGTTTAGGTCTAGGTATCTTTCATCAGACACTGCTGCTCTGGCAGCATTATTTCCATTTATTATTATTATTTTCCATTATTTATTTCCATTATAATTTCCATTATTACTGCTTTTGAGTCACCAGTCAACTATAGCTATGCTTAGAGGAAACTATGTACTATTAATTTAAAAAGCTGAAAATCAATTATCTAGGCAAAGAGCTCGATAACTTAGAAAAACTGGAAATTAAACCCCAAAAAATTAAATCAAGGAAATAACAGCATAAATTAACAAAATAGAAAATAAATGCACAATAAAGAGGACACAGAAAGTCCATAGGTGGTTTTTTTGAAAATATATTAAAATTGACAAATCACTCTATAAGGACAAAGAAGCTGTTTCTGTATTGGAGGCAGCACATGAGGGACTCACAAGATTTAAAATGATTTTTTAACATCAGGGTCATGGCATCAGGGTCATGGGAAGCTTAGTAATTTTCCATAATATCTTATTACAGAACAAGAAACAAAATATGGCCATACTACCAAATAGTTGGGTTTCATTTCTGGCATCTCATTTTCCCTTCTTTCTGATCTGTCTGTTGTTTTCGTTGTCAAATCAGTTCTGGACATAATGGAGTCTTAGCCTAATGGGCTTTTTTGAAGTCTGCACTTTACCTTGCATGGTCAGGGTATTGCATTAGACTCAAATAAACATGTTACTTCACTGGAGAACAATGGCAACTGGGCAGAATGTATACCTATCTGCTTTATTAGACTCAATTCTCTTTTATGGCTGTGGTATTTGGGTTGGTATATCCTAATGCAAACAAAGGGAAGTGTTTACACTCCTAAATGAAGTTGGAGTAATGATGTTGTTAACGAAAGAGTGGAAATTTAGAGGATAAAAGAATACATTGGTCATGATGGAAGTTTTTTGAGTTAGCTTCATATAGATAGACACTAGAAAAAGGAAACTAAAATGTACTCTGCTCTTAAGAAGAAAGGCCAGTTAATGTTATATTCGTTATTGCCTTGAAAAATACCCGACTCACAGAGCTTTATTAAATTCTTGATGCAGTGGAAGATTAACCATTCCTTTGAAAAAGCGCTTGTGCAGTTTGCACATAATGAATGATGTCTCAGAGACAGCCATTCTTGCACCTTTAGGGTCAGCTAACTGTCTTCAGATTTCTGACTTGCTTAGGCATGTTAAAAATAAGAAGGTGGCATGATAAAGACTGAGCTAAAATTCCAATTATAAAGGGAGATTATCAACTGCATGACCTGAGACAGAACAAGGAAAGGTTGTAAAAAAGTTGAGGCAGGATTTTTGCCTTAATCATCTCCGTATCATGTTGTAGAAAACACATGATTTGTTTTTCTTTTAACCAAACTGAACTGAATTAAATTGGATTGAACTGAATGAGGCTCTGGATCATGAGAGACAGTCTAAAAGAAAAGTCAGACCTTTGAAAATACACCAAGTGTGAAATGAGCCAGGGGAGAAAGTGATATATAGGAAGGTAGTGACACAAACTGGCCCATGACCAAACTGCCCAGCTCCAAAGGCATAAAAATCAATGGCGGAAGAATGGATAGGATGAAAAAGGAAGACAGTATGCAGAGATCATGTAAGCAGAAATAGATAGCATGCCTGTTTATTTCTGCTTATGTGATCTCTGCATACTGCAACTATCCTGTTTTCTAGCTGCAGTGGCCCTGTACATGGTTAGGGCTCAACTAATATTAGCTGCTTGCTTTTCCTATTCTTTTTCCAATCCGTAGTAAAACCATGGTTTTAAATAAGTAGTAATTGAACAATACTATGGGCCAAGCTGTGCTTATGGCTTACATGCTATATCTCAATTAAATTTCACAAAAAAACCTTATCAGATATTTACTTTTAGTATCTCCATTTGAAAAAAAAATAAAGTAAGTCCTAGAATGATCGAAGAAAGTTTTCTGAAATGGCACATGTAGTTGGCATGTTCTGAGTAAAGGAAAAAAATACATACATGAATGCACGAGTTCATATTCTAGTCAGCCTGATAGCCATTGCCTGTGTATTAGGTTTTTAGAAGAGGTAAAAGTAAAAGAACACTGAAAATGAGCTTAAGACGTTTTCTTAAGTCCTAGGTTCTTCTTAGAACATCATCTACCTGCTTTCTATTTTGCTCTTGTTTTCTGTTAGTATTCTTTGCATTCTTAGCCTATTAATTCCATAATAGTCAATACCCACCTTGTTTATATTTTTGAAACTATATAAAAATAGATGCATCTTTCTTTTCCACTTAAATGTGGAAGAGCTATAGACAGTTCTCAGGTGATTCAGAGAAGAGTCTTTATATGTCTCTCTTTTATGACGCATCCCTTCATGCAGTTCCTATTAGTTCGCTATCTGGCACCTTCCATTAGCTAAGGATATTCATTAGCACAAAACTCTTTAATAGCATCAATTTAATACTTCAAGAAACATGCTAACATAACAAGTAAGTCTTTGTGCAAAAGCTACTTAATTATGCCCTGGAGTCATACTACCTCAATTAGAACACTAGCTATACAATATATTTAATACTTTGTGAATTTAGGCAAATCTCTTATCTTCTCTATGCCTCAGTTTCCTTGCCTATAAAATGAAGATAGAAATAATATTGATCTCAGCATTGTTTGTATAATGATTGAATGAGATATTATAAATAAATTGCTTAGAAAGGCACACAGGAACTGTGGTATATAAATGTTAACTGGTTTTTAAAATGATTTTCCCAACTTTATTGCCCTACAAAATAATGATGTACCCACTTTTCCCCCTAAGACCCTTGGAAAATATGTCTTTGGAGAGGAAGATGGAGAATGGCAGAGGAGGAACAAGAACTTGAAACCAATAAGAGAGGTTAAGTTCCCCCAATCTGAGGGATAGACTTAACATCTGACCCATCTTTCAGCTGAGAAAGCCTTGACACTGGAATTAGATTTCCCAGGGAAGTAAATGTCCAATTCTCTCTCTGAAAGTAAAGCCCCAACTGCAATAGGGAAGCTTTAAGAAACAAGTGACATAGGCTCATTCCCCTTGGTAGTAAGGCAAGACAACAGCAATCTGTGGGGAGAATCGAAATTCATTCAGACCCATGACTTTATACTACATTGTGTTTTTCCTCTTGGGGAGGAAGTTTGGAATGCATAGCAACTCTGTGATCCAAAGCAGCTTGCTTACCCCATAATGTGATACAAAGTGGGTAAGAGTCAGGAGTCTTGAGAAATGAGTCAGAAGATATTACTCTTTTGGTTTTGAGTTGCAGAAGCTCTGCTGGCATCCACTGCCTGCAAAGCTGTTTCTGTCCCAGATAGAGGTGAGATACATGAATGTGGAGGAGAACACAAAACAAAGCATGGCATTGGTACGAATCTGATCAATTAATTTGGTAAGGGGTGTCGTCTGACTCTAGAGCTGTCCGGCAGGAAATGTGTAAAAGCCCCACAGTGAAAAACATGATTTCTGTTAATCGCCTGCTTTCATCATGCTGATCCCTTGAGGCAGCCATGCTGGCTTATGAAAGGCTTGTCACTGGCTCAACTGCGCCTAATGTCCTTTGTGGGAGGAATCTGGGCCTCAGATTTACCTAAAGTATGAAATACCATTAACTGCTCTCTTCTTTTATTAATCCAGTGTGTGACTGGGAGTCAGGGTTTTCTGATATTTCCCCTTCTGTTTTCAGTCAGTCCTTGGCTACTCAACATACGTGTCTGTCAGTCTCCTGCTCTAACAATAATCATGTTTGAAAATCAGAAAAAGAATGATGTAACCTTGAGTATGGGCCACATTGCTGTTCATTACTTGCTGGAAATGAAAAAAAAATGCAAACAAGAATTACTCTTCATAAACTTGGTTTAATTCTTGTGAGCAAGTTTGTGAGTCATTTTATGAATGGCTCCCGCTTCAAATTAGGGCTCCTGTTTCCGCTTCCAATGAGCCTCTAGTATTACATCTAATATTGTTTCCTCTCAGCAATTGAAATGTACATCCCTGCTGGGTTGGTAAGAATAGAATTTCTTTCCGGAATTCTTTCTTCTTTCTGAATTGCTTCATTTTACTTCCCCCCAAACTAAAATAAAGTAATTTGTACTTAAGACCAGACAAAATTAACCTCATGGCTTGTTCTCCTTTCAGTTTGCAACCTGACTGCTTGGCAAAGAAGGCTGCTTTCACTCATGCTCCACTTCCTCACCTCTCCTCACCTCCTTTGGGCAGGAAGTAACTGGCTTCCAAGTGTGGCAAATGAACTCAAAGGGCATGAGAGCTCACCTCTGTGGAGGCGGATATAGATGAAGGGCTAGGACAGAGCAATAGGGTGGCATGGGTAGCATAGCCCTGTGCTACAAAGCAATAGGGTGGTACATGTGGCACAGGTACCACAGGGCTATGCTACCTGGGCCACATGTGCTGGCCACAAAGCACCTTGGGGCTTTGTCCCTGGGAGAGGCTTCACTGTCCTTAGGTCTATCTACAGAGACCAGCAACTATGTAAGTTAGGCTAATGCATGCTCCAAAATCTTGTTTCTGTGTCCTTGAGTATACCAAGCAACATCTATAATATCTTCTAACATCTTCTCACCTTCCTTATTTTCAAAGGGAAGGCTTCCATCATGTTAATAAAATATACTTGTTGCAATTTTTCTGTGTACATGGCTGACATTACTTATTTAAAAAAAAGCTCTCTCCTGCTGCAGCTGGGTGTAGATGGTGTTCAGGAGAAGGTAGTGCCAATTGATTAGCATTGTTATACACAAAAAATAACAATAACCAAGAAAAACAACTCCAAAACACTAACTTTACCCTGATCTAGACATGATGTACCCAAGTAAGTACTCTAGGGTTGATATTTGCGTGACAGGTAAGAGACTGAAATTTAATGGGGTGAACCATGCCATGCATGAGGGAATTTTGGGCTACATTTCTGTTGAGCTATTAGGCAGGGGAGGCAGTAGAGGGATAATAACAAACACAGGTCTTATAAAAATAACAATCGCCGGGCGCAGTGGCTCACGCCTGTAATCCCAGCACTTTGGGAGGCTGAGATGGGCGGATCACGAAGTCAGGAGATGGAGACCATCCTGGCTAACACGGTGAAACCCCGTCTCTACTAAAAATACAAAAAAATTAGCCGGGCGTGGTGGCGGGCTCCTGTGGTCCCAGCTACTCGGGAGGCTGAGGCAGGAGAATGGCGTGAACCCGGGAGGCGGAGCTTGCAGTGAGCCGAGATCGCGCCACTGCACTCCAGCCTGGGCGAGAGAGCGGGACTCCGCCTCAAAAAAAAAAAATTAAAATTAAAATAACATTCAATAATTATCATCATGTATTAAATTTTAAAATTAATTGAAATTGTGCTATAGCAACACATTTATGTTGCCATCAATTCTACTGTTATCACATTTGCTAGACAGGAAAAGCAAAGGATGCAGCAAGGAGAGATTATAATCGGGAAGACAAAATCTTCCTAGAAATATCCAACATCCTTCCACTTATATATTTGTGGCCAGAATTGTGTCACATGACCAGCCCTAACTGCTGAGAAAGCTAGGAAATCCTGTTATTTAAATGCTAACACATAGGTGCCCTAAACAAAAACAGAGATTCTGTTATTAAGAGAGGGAAGACAGATTTTAGGTGAGTAACTATGTCTAACACAGTCCCTGTTAGTACACACTTTCATAATACCTTTTTATCATAGAATTTACCGTAGATAAAATTATGTATTTGCTTATGTGAATACTGTCTTCACCAGCAGATTGTGATCTCAGAAACGGCTGAGTATGTGTGTGGTTTTTGTTGACCGTTTTATCTCAAGGAACCAGCTCAGTGTCTGTAATGTAATAGACATTTTGCACATTTAGTAAACAATGAATAAATTCCCACCACACTTTTCTAATTCAGGAAAGCAATGTATTCTACCAAGTTTACTACATTTCTGCCTAACATTTCAATTAGTCTTCTTGCTTTCACTCTACTGGCTGAGTGATCCCTCTAAATAGTTTGCAATCAAGTTAAACCATTCAATGTTCACCATTATCTTAAGGATAAAGTCTCGGTTTCTGAGCATAATTTACAACAACCTAATGACCTCTTACCCATATATCTTTCCTGCTTCATTGTTTAACACTCCTTGCTTCTCATTTAATTTCTGTAGTAACTAGTTTTCAGTATTTCAAAGGAACTCTTTTTTGAGTTATAATTTACATAAAGTAAAATTCACCTTTTACCCTGTACAATTTATAGCTTTGATAAATGAGTACAGAAGACTACCAACATTAGCAATATGTAGAATCTTTCTGTCACCCCAAAATTCCTTCATGACCTTTTCTAGTCAGCCGCTCCCCCTACCTGCAGTCTCTAATAACCAATAATCAGTTTTTTGTTCCTGTGGTTTTCTTTATTCCAGAAAGACAGATACATAGAATCAAATAGCGTGGAACCTTTTGAATATGGATACATTTATTTAGCATAATACTTCTGAGATTTATCCATGTCAGTGTTTGTATCAGTAATGTGTTCCAGTTTATTGCTGAGTAGTATGCTATTGTATGGATGTACCAGTTTTTCCATTCACAGGTAAGGAACATTTGCATTGTTTCGTAAGAAATGGCCAAACTGTTTTCCAAAGTGGCTATACCATTTTGCCTTCCCACTATATTCTTTTTATTTATTTATTTATTTAATTTTTTTGAGACGGAGTCTCGCTCTGTCGCCCAGGCTGGAGTGCAGTGGCACCATCTCGGCTCACTGCCAGCTCCGCCTCTTGGGTTCACGCCATTCTCCTGCCTCAGCTTCCCGAGTAGCTGGGACTACAGGCGCCCGCCACCATGCCTGGCTAATTTTTTGTATTTTTAGTGAAGACGGGATTTCACCGTGTTAGTCAGAATGGTCTCCATCTCCTGACCTCGTGATCCGCCCCCCTCAGCTTCCCGAAGTGCTGGGATTACAGGCGTGAGCCACGGCACCGCGCCTATATTCTCTTTTAATGCTGGTCCTTTTCCGGTCTCACTATTGCTCCACTCATGCTTACTTGTACTTATACTTTAGCTTTCCATTTAGAGATTGCATCCTTGGGAAAGTTGTCCCTGATGCTAGGTCTGAATTGATGTATCTCTTGTGTTCTGTCATACGATTGTATATCTCATCCATTAATGTTGCACAATGTAGCAGAAAAAATAAACCGATTTTAGTCTCAATTTGAGCAGAACTTGAAAGATAACTGCTGCTGCCTACTCTAATATTCCAAAGGCATTGCTACACTATCATTGTAGAAATTGACAAAGGAGGTAAACCATATCTTTGTTTTCAACCTTAGCTTAGCACCCATTCAAGGATAAATAATTGAAGTTAAGTCTGAGACAAAAAAATTATCTGGAAAAACAATTTGCAATAAGACTATAAATCGTCTGTCATGGAGCAAGGAGGGGGTGTTTCCATGTCCCTTCAAGACCAGTGAGAGATGATTCCATAAGACCACTTGGTTATCTTGATCTGTGTTCACTAGTGTCTACAGGGGTACCTCAACTGATGCCAAATTCTTTCCTAGAAAAGCCTAAAATCGTGAGACTCGGTCTTGGTAGCTACTGTGAAGGTGGGAAAAGGAAAGGTGATTCTATTGCTGAAGTTAAGGATATCTAGAATTTTCAGGGGAAAGGATATATACTTCTTATGGACCAAATATGGACGATATAATAGTCTTCCTATACCCATTTAAAAAAGAATTGACGTAAGTGTAATGCCAGGAAAAGTAATGGGATCTCCAATAGAGAGTCTTCGCCAAGTGGACTTTCAGTAACTAAATGCATCCCAGAAGGAAGAAAGGTGTAAGATCCCCAATGGTAGTCATATTCCCATAGCCCACAAATGCCTTTCAGAAAAGAGCAAATGCAGGTTATGCCAGTAATGTTGAATCTTCCTCTCATTTGCCTCTTTTCCCTCAGAAAAACATTATCAAATCAGAAGAGGTAGTAATATCCAGTGAGTGAAAGGGGAAGGGTAGAACTGCTAGCAGGGAAATTAGAGGAGAGGAACTAAAAATAATTTATCTCCTATATTTTGAAATTCAGCTTGTGGTCAATTATTTACTATTACAAATGATGATACAAACATACATTTTGGTGTATAGATCTTTGTCCGGATTTCCTATAATTTTCTGTGATAGCATTCCTAGATTAGAATAGTTGTAACTGAAGGCCCTAACAGTTTTGAGGCTCTGGAAATATATTTATGTTACAATTCAGAAAGGTTTACAGTTTATGTTTTCACCTGTAATTTATAAGGGTATCTACCTCAACTTACCCTCTCCAAAAAAAATTATAATCGTTTTAAGAAAAAAGTCTGTTAAATTTTTAAATGCAAAGAGGGATACTATTGTTTTAACTTCAATTATTAACGGGATTAGATTTTGTTGTGTCCTTGTTTTCCTCCTACACTTCCTCTGGATGACTTACTGGTTAATAACTGTTAATGCAATTTCTCATGCAGAAATCTGTATCTTTTCCTAGATGAGTTAAGGCAAGAAATGTACTCCTTGATCTTTCTAGGCTGCTCAATATCCTATATATTTATTTCTGAGAAAATTGTGTTTTGAAACACAAACAATTGTGCTATCCTATCAATCTTTCTTTAATGCATAACTCCCCTCCTTCCTAATCCAGAAAATCAATTCAACCAATTAATGTGTTGGAGAATAATATAAAAGAAAAAAAAAAGATGATGCTTTTGTATGGTAGAACTTCCTGTCACTTGGAAATGCATCTTAAATGTTTCAAAGAACATTAGCATGTGTATGGGAATGGATATCCCAGGAGAGAGCGAGGAGAGCAAGAAGGGAAGAGAATATGTGGATGTTTATGTGGGTTTTATTCGGGTAGAGGATGGAAGACAATTATTCCTTCAATATTTCTATCCCACTTCAATTATGGCATTTCAGAGAGTGTAAAGAAGGGAAGCAAACCCAGACTTCTAATTTCAGACACTATCTATTTTCTGAGATGGCTAATATAAGAAACTACAATTTTCTTATATCTGATTGAGAAAATAAAATAGGTTTATATGGGTTCAGTAGGACCTAAAGTATGGGTTGGGGGATAAGAAGGGGCATTCATTTTAGCAATCTCTTCTTCTTTATAGGGTCAAGTCATTGCAACAAACATGGCCCCAACCCAGAGATATTCAGCCAAGAAGAAAATTAAAACAGCTAGCAAAAACCACATTTATCCAGTGCTTACTTTGTCCCAGACACTGGTAAACAACTGTTTCACACACATTGTCTTATTTGATCCTATCTCAAGTTTATGAGGTTAGTGTAATTATTATGCTAAGTTTATAGAAGAGCAAACTGAAATTTAGAGATAGTGAGTTACTTACCCAATATCACACAACTAATAAAGGCAAAGCTGGGATTTATAGCAAGAATATTTTAAATTCCAGAGCCCATGATTCCAAACTCTTGGACACACATTATCCAGCCTGGGTCTCACCAGGCTTGGGTAGCTTCACCTTGCCTTGTTCCTTTCCAAATACACCAAACCCCACCGGCCCCTTGTGGAACTTTTCTGTATTTTGTCATTTATTTTCATCAGGGCTACCTATATAATTTGAGGGGCCAATGTAAAATGAAAATGCAGGTCTCCAGTCAGAGTTGGGGAAGTAAATCTCCCCTTGCCATGCTGCTACTCCAACCCAAAGCAGATGAGTGACCTCTAAGGTATTGCAACTTTTACATCAAGAGACACTTGGTACCTGGAAAAATGGTGGGTAAGAGCCTCTACTAAGTTTCCTGCTGAATGAGCCATGACATTGTCAGGGAAGATTGAGGATGACTGCCTCTTTGCTTTCCTCAGAGATCCAGTAGGGTGCATGCCTAAATTTGACTCTCTTGTACCCATACTTAGGCCCCTGCCAAGGGCAAAAGTTGGCATGAAATACAGGCCTTCTCCCCAATTAATGTGACTGAGACACCCATGTAGGAGATGGGGAGGAAGTAGAGGGAACTTGCAAGGGGAAGCTTAGTAGAGTCCAAGCAACATAGGGTGGAGAATGGGTGATCAAGAGGCCGTCTCAAAAAAAAAAAAAAAAGGTAGAAAACAGAAATATAAGTTATGTAAGTATATCCTCCATTGGCCTATCAGATTTCATTCATAAAACATAAATTAAAAAATGAAATTATTAAGAATTTCAAGGTAACAGTTGCAAAGAATTATATCCCAAGAGTGGGGCCCTTTGAGCATGGCAGCCTATATAGTTGTGTATATAACTGTGTGGTTACAGCCTATGAAGCTGACTGTGGTTTTTATTATCTGAATTTAGTCAGGGAGCTAATGAGAAAGGGTGATTAGTTTAAAAAGCCTATGTAAATCTTATGCAGATCTGTTGCTCTGGTGGCAACAGAGTGTAATGGTTAAAAACCTGAGTTTAGATTTATATAGACCTAAGTTCAAATCCCAACTCTTCATACTAGATAATTTGAGAAAAGATTTTAAGCTCTCAAATTTGATGACTTCTGTTTTAAAAATGTAGTAAAACAGATTTTAAAATTTTGTAAAACATTCAACACAGACCCTGTCACATACTTTTGTAGTGAATAAATGTTCTCAATTATTATCATTAATATTTGTGATACATTTGAATTTGGAGATTTAAGTAAAATTTAGTCAGCAAAAATACTTGTTTCCTGCTTCATGTATTACCTTAGACATACATCTCAAAATCTTGAAAAATTTAATCACATAGCAAAAATATATATATATATGTGTGTGTGTATACACACATATATATACATATATATAGTTATTTATCAATGCATATATATATATGCATTGATATAACTAAGTACCAGGCACTCAAGTATGTTATATTAATTCTTACTCTGTTTCCGTAGCAACTTTTGAGCATCATCAAGCCATTTTATAGATGAAGAAACTGAAGCTGAAGAAGGTTAAGCAAATTCCCAGGATTTAATAGCTGATGAGGTAATTAAGATCCAACCTGCAGTCTGTCTGACTATGAAGTCTATGTTAATAACCCCTGTGTCATATTGTCTAGATGCATTTTGACCTGGTTTACATTGAAAATATTAATAAATAATCACGCTGGGGACCTAGCCTAGATTATTTTAATCAGAATATGAAACCTCAGAGCCTGAGGTTAAAAAATATTTTTAATGTGATTTAGGTGATTATTATGTGCATCCAGGGTTAAAAACTAACTGGTCTAGACGTTATAATGTACCTGGGAAGCTCTTAAGATATTTTGGGTTAGGTCATATAGCAGGCCATTTTGAAATCATGAATAGCGATGGAAACTCCATCTATTTTTTTTTTTTTTTACCCCAAGAGTATTTTAAGACAAACACCAAAGAAGATTCATTGTAAGAAAGCAAAGGTATTCTTTTTTGCACAGGAAGAAAGAGTTGTTATCGTCATGACCTTGAATAATCTTTTATAAATGGGTGTGGGAGTATGATTTATTTTCTCAAACTCAGAGAAGTAAAAGCATCTGTGTACTGACCTAAAAGAATGTGTGGAAAACATAGGATGAGGAGAAGAATTACTACATAGCTTGGATCAGAAATGTCAAGGCGGGCAGGCGTGGGATGGTGGAAAAGGAGTGTGTCATGAATACATCCTAAATGGGCCCCTCCTTCACATTCGTTAGCATCATTTATAATAGGATGAATAATAGTGTTAAGATGTATGCTCCATGATGTGCCCCTTTATCCAAATACAAAGCAGCTCCAATAAAAGTATTAACCAAGGTCAGCATATGCAAACTAGAGATAGGGTGCTAGTGATTTCAGCCCCAGTCCCAGTGGGAGGGCAATTCATAGAAATAACTGCCTCAGTTCCCCAACTTTATTCTGAAGATGGAGACTTATAAACAAGGCATTGATTCTTCCAATCGTTATACCTATTAATTCTATTTTCTAGGGTCACTTTCTAGAAGGGCATTAAATTAAGAGACTGATGTGTGCAGAGATATGGGCCGTGGCTAGAGCAGGATGCTTTGACCAATTTAAACAGGTAAAAATATAACCAAATTATGCCAAAGGCCACCAAGCTCAAGAAAGCCTTACTGTAAAACAGCCACCATAATATAATTTATATAATTATACAATTATAATTTACATAATTATACAAATCATATACTCATATAAATTATAATTATATATTTATATAATTTTTAATTATAATCATATAAATATATAATTATAATTTTTATAATCATATAAATTATAATTATAATTTTATAATTATATAAATATAATCCCCAAGTTAAAGGAAAAACTCAAATTGTTAGTGTTAGTGAACTAAAGACCCGTCTCCATAGATATTGGTGATAGATATTAGTGTAAACTGCCTACTTTGTTCTGAAAAAGAATATCTTCATTATGTTAAACAAAACTATCAAGGACCCTAGAATTTTTCTCTAACAGCATCAAAATAGTGGCCTAATTCATGATAATGTGTAAGGAACCATGACGTGGTAAAAAGAATATAGATTTTTGACTCAGAATTGTTTGAATTCAATTTTGGTTTCTACTAACAATCTATTCTTGGGCAAGTAATTTAGTGTATTAGAACCCAATATTTTTTATCTGTGAAATGAGAATAATATTTACCATTTAGGTTTATTCTGAGGCTTATAGATAGTATCTGTAAAGCAGCAAGTACAATATATCTAGAAATTATTCCATCAATAATGATCATTATTCTATTATATTTTCATTGTTGGAAGTCAACTCACTCTCCTAACATCTTGTCAATGACCTGTGCTTTCATATCCTGGAGCTCAGCCATGCATTTCCCTGCTTCTCTCAGAATAAAATATTACTGGCCTAGAGAGTAGCCCTGAAATTAAACCTACTCACCAGAAAGGACAGATTCTGGGGGAACTGGCCAAACAACAGGAGTTAAGCGAGATTCTGCTGGCAGACAAAGTCTAGTGCCCAAGAAACACAGCAATAACTAGGCACAATTCATACGAGTTATCAGGAACCATCTTAGAACAGTAAGTTAGGTCAGCACATAGGAAAGCTTATACACAGCAACTCATCAGGGCTATTGCCTTGCTGTCTTCTACTTAAGGGAATTCTAGATAAGGCATGTCATAGTTTGAGGTTTAGTTCTAACAAGGAACTTCTAGTTAAAGGATGGGTTCCACATACTAGGGAATCCAGGTCCTAAGCAAATCAGCAAAACAGGTTCATAAGGGTAAAAACCAAGGAACAAGACCATTTATAAGTATTGAAGTATGGCTTAGAGCTCAGAAGTAAAGCGATATCCCAACTTTCATATTTGAGTAGAAGATTTGCTCTAGATACAGTAAAGATAACTGATGCAGAATTGTCATTACTACTACTGTTCAGGAATTAGGTTTACTCTTTCCAAAATCCCAAAGAGAGTTGCCATCCATCTCTACTTGACTGATGAAAAAACCATAACTCAGTATGGACAAGTAAATTACTCAAAGCAAAGCAAGCAGTGAGTTCCAAGTTTGATATCCAAACTCAAATTTATCTGAGTTTAAGAGAATGGACTGAACCAAGGTAGACTGTACTACTGACAAAAAATAAATAAAAAGTAAAAAACAAAAACTTCGGCTTCAGTTCAGATTGGTTCTGACAACAGATGGCAAGTTTAAACCTGCATCTTATGATCAAACGGCTCTTGCTGTGGGAAACCTGATCCTAAAAGCCTGATATGGAAGACAGTTTGTTGTCTAACACAAAGGGCTTTAAAATCAAGCAGCAACACCTTCTTGTTCAGACCATCAGTAGTAGTTTTCATAATTTCCTCTCTCTGACCATTGTTAAGGACCTCTGGAATCTCATGGAATCTACTGGAACTGTATTTGTATATTCTGTAGGACTATTGTACTAACATCATGGTCACTATATTTCTCACCACAATATTTCATAAAGGAATTGTCCTGACTTAATGATTAGAGAAGATTTAATGATTGGTATCATCCACTAGATTGCTTCCTTTTCAACATATTATAAATTGTTTGTTGACATCTGTATTGTCAAGGGAGTTTTGTAGTTAGTGTTGCTAGGGTTTCTAAGACTTATTTGGAGGATCACTAGAAATATTTCCCTCCCCGTCTCACTGGAATTAATGTTACATGGCATATTTGGCTCCTCTGTATACATTCAGATGCACGTGCAGATGTCCAGAGGGAAAAGGGTCTCACTGGAATTAATGTTACATGGCATATTTGGCTCCTCTGTATACATTCAGATGCACGTGCAGATGCCCAGAGGGAAAAGGCTCTTCTCATTGTTCCACTAGGCAATGTCAGAGAGGTGCTCAGTTCCCTTATAGATTCAAAAAGGAGTTTAAGTAGTCTTCATTCTATGAAGTCTGGGGACAGGAGAGGTTTAAAGGGAGAGAAACAGCCTTTCTTACCTCTTCTTCATAATTCTTTTTTAAAAGACTGTTTGTGGGATTATGGAAGAGATAGTTGGGTTGAAAACCAAAACCTCATACATGTTAAGCAGAAAACTTTTGATAAATATTAAAAATAAATTATCTGCAAATATTTTGTAACAATACTTCTGTTCCATGGGAATATTCATTTGCTATATTTACTGTTCTCTTTTCTGTCTCTCTTTATTCAGATGTGTAATTCTCAGTCTACCTGACATGTCCTTGAAGAAGTCCCAAGAAAATAAAATTATTGTAATTTAAATAAGCCCCACCATAAAGAACCTTTCCTTCAATAGATCTCCCAAACTCTTGCTATCCTTCTGGTAGCCTGAAAGACTTAAACACATATAACAAAACACTTAACTTTCCATCTCAGGGGAATACCTACATAATGGAGAATCTATTTGAACAGGACAACTGAAGAGCAATTAAAATAAAAACAAAAAAACCTACTTTCTAAATGGTATATGAATGGAGGTAAGATGGCACTTCCCAGCAAATGAATAATTTTACAGAGTAATTGAGTCCTTGTTTATTTCTTTTAGGAAAATATGTTTTCTGCATTTAAAAAAACATATTGAAGATAACTGTCTTCAGTGGTATCCAGCAATAGCAGTTACACAATTTACAGAAGACAAATTTTCTACTTTGAGTGCATAGAATGGTAAATTAGTGAAGACCTTTTGAAATTATTGAGACCGTCATACAGTTAGAAATGCACTGAATGCTATTTATGTGTCTTTGTAGCTTGCAAATTTAATGAGGCTGAAATCTGAAGAATAAAAATATTTCCACTACGAAAATGAAAAAAAAATGTTTGAATGAAATCTAGGTTCATCGCATGCCTAAGATCTCAAGACCCAAACTACATTTTTCTTCCATAAGATCACATGGAGTGAAAATGAGTCAACGTTCAATAGGATCTTTGTTTAAAAGACATCAAAGGAATGCTGACAATCTCACCATTTCACTCCTCTTCTTATCATCTGTGTAGACATAATATGCTCTATTTTCAGGAAGCCTAGAGCATCTTATAAATTTTTGGTACTCCTTATGGAATGTGGATTGTGTAGTTATTGGCCCTGAATGTATAAACTATGAATTAAGTGCCACTTGAATGGAAAATTATTTGAAGAAAGCACACCATGATTCATTTCTAATGAATGCTTTTATATGTCTCTGCAAATGTATTCACCCAAAGAAGTTTTCATAGAAGCAGGCCAAGAAACTATTCTTTCTTGTGATATTTTATCTAGCAATTTTTAAAGTAAAATAATTCTCTAAAGCTAAGAAGTTTTCTCTTATTATCAAATAGCACACATAGAAATTTCCTGTGTCTGGTTAAAATCTTACCAGATAACCAATTAAATTAAAATATTTTCTAACCCACAAAAGCATATATTCCACAAAGACCGAGAACACTTGATAGATACACAAAAACATGAACTAAATGCTTTGATAGTCAACCTACCAGATGCAACTAATGAAGACCTTACATCCTTTTAAAAAGTGAATGTCACCCAATATTTATATGAGTAAACTTTTACACTCTGACTTCTTGGGGTTTTGTTTTGGTTCAAGGTTTCTGTGTTTCGTTATAAAGACCTATGGATCTTTAGTCTTTATAATAAAAACTAAAAAACCACCAAATAAAAATAACTGCACATCCTTGATTCCTAGTATCTGGGACTCAGCTCAGTTGGCTGACGGTTATGTGTTTGATAAAGACTTATGGATCTTGTGTATAATAAAAATAATTTAAAAAACAACAAAAATAATCGCAAATGTGTGGTTTCTAGTATTTAAGACTCAGTTCAGTGTTCTTCGCTGATCATTATGTAACATTATCAGAGACAGATTTTTGTGCTGTGCCCGATTGCAGAAGAGCTTCCCTGCTAATTAGAAAGGTGAGGTCTAATCCAAAAGACAAAGATCCAGTAGCAAATAGTGTCCAAAGGGTGATAAAATTATCCTTGTTTTAGGTAGTAAAAATTTGTGACAATTTAGAAAACTGGATTGTACCCAGAGCATTTGGTTGTAGTTGCAGTTTTTCAAGTGATAGATGATGAAGGATGGGATTTAACACATTGGCCGCTGAGATAGATATGGGAAATGGATCTAAAAAAATCTCTAGATACAACTGATACTCTATATATGGTTTAACTAGAAAGAATGGGATATAGAGGGGGTTAGTATAAAGAATGACATCAAATGCCCTGGCTGAGGAAGCAGAGCCAATGATTTTAAGAGAACAAGGGAGGTAGAGAATGATTAGGAGATGAGAAGTTCTGTTTTAGAAGTGCCCAATTTCAGGTACCTATAATTAAAGATGGTTACATCAAACAGGCAATTAGAGCTTTAAATTGTGTAAAAGAAAGTCTGGACTATAGTAAGAACTATTTCCTTTCTCTTTTCCCGATCTTTCCCCTTGAAAGTTTATAGGACAACTTTGGGAGATGATTCCAATATCCGTGGAACTGAAGAAGGTGAACTTAGGGCTGCAGTGGCTCTAATGATGCCTTATGGTCACTATTATTCCTTTAATTAGACTAATTGAAGGTTACACATTCAAGTCCCTCTTGCTCTGTCCTTCCTTTGGATTTAAAAAGTTTTGAATGCTCTCTGATCATATATCCTCTACCAATATTGAAAGACAGGTACAACTTAACTGTAGAGGCCAAAGAAAGATTTGAATATCCCATTACCTTAAGTCCCAAAAATGCAGCCACTTCCTTTTATACCATTATTTTCAAAGTCTGAAATTGAAAATGCTTTAATTTCAATATGGTTGAATGGAAACAGAAGTAAATGAGTGCTGAACCACTTTTGTTCCCAGCAATTTTTCTCATAAACTTTGCTATTAACATTTTGTTTTAGCATTATTTTTTCAACCCTTGGCACGCACTTACACGGGTATGCATGTAGCATTCTTTTTCTGACTTAATCTTCACAATGGTATTAGCATTTGGTAACTTTTTAAATTCTTGCTTTACAGATGGAAAAATAAATCTAAGGATATTACAATGTTAAGTAACTTCTTCAGGGACACATAGCTAGTGGGGGTTGGAATTTAAACCTACCATTGGAATGAACTATGCTTTCTTATGCTTAATTACCTAGTTGCAGAACACTGTACTGAGTTTTTGCTGAAACCATATCAAATTTAAGGTAGCTTCTAGGTTTAACATCATGAATCTATAATATACACAGCTGTAGAAGGAAAAAATTTATAGAAAAGACTCAAGTAATTAAATAGACATTTTCATTAAAGAAAGTTTCTATGTTTGTGGTTTGTGGGATGAAAAATGTGAGAGTTACTCATCACTCATCAGCCTTGGGAAGATGATTATCATTGGCTTTATTTCTGGAAGACTTTAATGTTGGAGATGAGATTTAGAAAACCTTTGCAAAAGAGGAAAGAAGGTAGACTTTAAGTAAAAGGTTGTTCCAAGAATAATGAATGGCATGAGTGAGAATATAAGTGAGAAAGGCATGGTAGGGAATAGGGTAGGAGGTGAGAGTATAGAGGGAACAGTGAGTTCTTTACTCCTCCACACCTTGTATGTGATAATTAATCTAGAAAGACAGAAGAGAAAGGAATGGTGAGAAAGGGTGGGCAATTACTTAGGCAATCTAGAGAAGCCCTTGAATTTGATCCTTAGAGACTGGGCAGAGAAGGAAAAATTTCATGGCCTTTACTACAGTCAAGGAAACAGGTTCTAAAAGCAGAACTTGGACCTGTGATTTGATTGGGTAGCCAGAAGGAAGGAACAGTTATAGATGTATTAAGTCCAAGTATTTGGTCACATTCACAGAGTAATATACAGAAAACATGAAATAGGCTGCTCTCCCTGCAAGGGCTGCATTGCCATAGGATAGATACTGCGGAAGAAACTCAGCTGTAAGAAGCAAAACTTTTTACAATGAAATATAGCTGGTTAAAAATATGTTATAAGTAGGTTATAAGCAGCAGCTCTGCATCAGACAATTTAGGTCAATTCTGTTAATCCCTAAAGCCAAGTTCCCTAAGGCTGGCAATTTGTTAGAAATGCAGAATCCCAGGCCTCATTCTAGACCAATTGATTTGAATCCACTTTGAGAAACATTGCCCTAAATTCTCTTATTTTTACTTCTCTCATTTATAAAGCAGGGATAATGGCTTCAGTATAAGGTTATGTCAGAATTAAATTAATTGATATTCTCCCAGGGTTTAGTAGGGTATTTGGCATAGTGGGAGTCACATAATTGGAAATTAATGTATTAATATTAGTAATAGTATATACTGAAAATTATTTTTAAGTCTAAAATAGAATTTATGGGTCAGGTACAGTGGCACATGCCTGTAATCTCAGCACTTTGGGAGATTGAGGCAGGTGGATCGCTTGAGCCCAGGAGTTCGAGCACGGGCAACACGGTGAAACCCCATTTCTACAAAAAAATAAAAATAAAAAGATAGCTGGACATGGTGGTGCACACCTATAGTGTCTGCTACTCAGGAGGCTAAGGCAGGAGAATGGCTTAAGCCCAGAAGGTCAAAGCTGTAGTCAACCATGATAGCGCCCCACACTCCAGCCTGGGCAACAAGACCCTGTCTCAATTAAATAAATAAATACATACATACATACATACATGAAATTTAAAAAATGAAATAGGAGGCATGTTGTTGTAAAGACTAGATAAATCCCACTTCAGAATTGGGCATTTTAATTTCTATTCCATACACAGAGTTTCACCATGTAGGCTACCAATTGTTTATAATTCAACCTACATTTAGAAGAAAATGGCCAGGTGGATGGATTGATTTTGAATGGTGCCTCGGTTGGCTGAATTTTGCTGAAGGAATTATATTACATGTGGTTTCTGAATCATTTTCGGTATCAGTGCCTAAGAAAGGGAATTGTGAGCCAAAAAACTAATTGTCAGATTAATAGAGTTCTAATATGTAATACAAATATTATGCTAATGAAATAAAAGTGCAGACCTGCCTTTAATTACTCAACCTGTCTCTCCTTGGGACATGCAAGTGTTTGTCTTATTGCTCAGCTTTAATCTGTTCTCACTATTCTTGATCAGGTTTGTAAATGGGTTCAAAAGACCTTTAGGCCTGACAATATTTTAATCAACCCCAAAATCTTTCCTGCTTCAGCAATATTATATAAAATCACAGCACTCTGGATTCCCAGTCCACCTTCATGTCTGCTTTTTCTTAATTATCTAAATAGAGAAAAACTATTTGCAACATCGCCATCTCTATACTAGACCATATCTCCAAAGAGAACCTTAGTCCTGATGCCCTTACAAAGGAAAATGGAGCTAACATAATGACAATAATGCTGCTGATGAGGATGGTGATGATGATGACAATGACAATTATAACTACAGTAATAATAACTTCCAACGTTTATGGTGTGTTTAATTCAATCTTCTAGTTTGGAATACTATTTTCACTCCTTATTTTTATTTTTAGTGGAAAACCTCTCTCTTCTGAATTTTAGAGACATATCCAACTGCCTACTCAACATCTTTAACTTGGATATCTGTGAGGCATCTCAAAACTAATTTATACAAATAATTGGCTTCCTGTAAGATACTGGCCCTCCCATGGTCACTCCATCTTCATAAATGACACTTCCATTCTAAAAACAAAACAACAAAACTTGAAGTCATTTTTTTTCATATCTCATCCCATTTGTCAGCAAATCCTGGCAGTCTTGTCAGTCTGATGTTAGCAACCATGTGGTCCCCCATTGTGCAACTCACAACGTTGAGTTTTGCAGAAGGAATTGTTACTTGTATCTTTTGTGCCATTGGGATATCAAACTAATTTTTAAATTATGAGCTGCATGGAATCTACCAAGGGACAAAGGTGTCTTCAATAGTCACAATTCAGAAAATAGAAAATGTAATATAGAATGTGCAGGTAATGTTAGCAATTAGTAATAGGAAAAAGAGTTTCAATTCACAGTAATTTAGCCTTCAAGAATTTCCTGTAGGCCCAGAATATTTTGAATGTGTGTGCACATGTCTGTGTGACAGTAGAAAAAAAAGTATAGAAGTGTTTGGGGACTCAACAACAGTTTCCAACAACAAGCACTTATTAAATACTTAATGCTTGTCTGGTACTATGCATTAAGGAAATGGAAATACAAAGATGAGTGAGACAAAGTCTATATCAAGGAACTCTGACTCTAGTAAGAGAGTCAAGGCAGTAAATAGTTTAAATAATCATTAACTCAACCTTGCAAACGTACTGTAACTGTAAACATTCAGAGCACTATTCACTGGTGGAAGCAACTCCAATGGATGTGGAAGTGAATCAAACTTATATGGTAAATTTTCAAACCCAACCACCATAAATAATAACAAACATCACACAGAGCTTGTGATTTATCATATCCCGTAACTGTTCATTTTTCTTGGAAACCAAAGAAAGAGCTCTGGAAAGTCTAAGGAATTATCTTTTTAAATCTCCACATACCTGATGTAGCAATGCTGCTCTACAAAATATCACCTCATGGTGAAAGGGTTTCCAGAACTGATGTTAGATAAAAGTCTCTATTAGGTTTATTTCCCAAGAGTGTCTGTTGTTTTGGGTGACCCATTCTTTAAAGACATGAACACTGCATTGAGTTATTCCAGAAAATCAAGTAAGCTACAGAGTGATATAGTGCTCAAAGCACTAAACTCCTAATGAGTTCAATTCAAGAATGACATAGGAAAGATGGAGCAGCAGGACACAAGCCAAGCTTTGGAAACTTTTCTCATATATTCACTTATGTTTTAAAATATATTTATCACTGACAAGAAAATGTTTTTACCAAAACACAATCATCATGGAAACTAAACACAGCCATAACACAAAGCCACTCTTTAGATTAAATAACAATTTTTATTCATCAAATATTTGAGTACCTACCATGTTCCAAACACTGTGAAGGGATACAGAGATTAAAATAATTGGCCCCAGTGATCTAAAAGTCGATAGATTCGTGAAAAACATACTCCTAAATAAAACAACGCATAATATACTTGGATGGGTGTAGGTACACAGTGTAATAGATGGTCTATCTCAAAGCTTCAGTGAAGCTGAGTTTGAAAAATGGAAAACAGTTAAGCTTGCAAAGAAGTAATAGAGTGGCTGATCTAGAAAAAGAGAACAGTATTTTTAAAGGCATAGAGAATTGGAAAATTCGCTGAGAAAGCAACTTCCCTGTTTTCTAACATCTGGCATTCCTTTTTAATTGTTGCCTAGTTATGACATTCAGCAGAAATAATAGCCATTGGGCAGTCAAAATGATTTGTTATGGTAAACAGAATGGGAGGAACTCTTATTCCCTGTCTTTGCATATGAGGCTATAGTTTTAGTACTAAATTCATTTTTTCTATCTTAGGTAATACAATAGGCAATATTTCTTAAAAATATGATTTTCATTAATCTTGTGGATTATTAAAACTAAACGATATAAAAGAATACTGATTCAAATCAAACGTTTTAGTAACTCATAATTTACCTATTCATATCACAAGTATGATTGGAGGGCTTACAGAAACCAACCACTGTGCCAGACTCTAGAGATACAAGGATAAATACACATTCTTAACCACCAATACTCAAAAATCGAATGGGTTTTCAGATACATTTAAACAGATCAACCTTTTATGGATTTCCAGTCTTTAATCTGTTTATTTGCAATCTTTTATCTTTCAAATAAAAGTGTAGCCAATGTAAGAAGAGAATAAATTGGTAAGAGAAGCACGAATGAAGGTGATCTGACAAGAATATATAAATATGGAGAGAAACAGTGAAATCTGACCTAGCTTTTGAACAATAAAAAAAAAAAGTGGTGAAAGTTGTTCTAGGCTAGCAAATAGCATAAACCAAGAAAGAAGATGTAAAATGTCAGGGATTGTTACGGAAATTCCATATAAAAGTTGATTTGCTGCAATACCAGAAAAATCCATATGACATAAGATGTAGGCAATAACTCAAAATTTATTTAGACTTTCAACGTTTTGTGTTCTTTTTGTCTTCACTGACAACCAACTGTCAGCCAAAAAGCATGGTAAGATTGTAGCCTCCTTTATATGGCTCTGGGATTTTAAACATCCAATAAAAAAACAATGCTTTTGGATATAGTTAACAGCTGCTGTAAGGAATAAGCTTAGCAAATGAGTTAAAATGTGCTGCTGAGGGTTAGTTAATGCATTATATCAGTGTTAATCAAGGTATTATTAAAAGGCTGACTGTTGCCTCTTGTATTCCTAGAATTTACACACACAATTCATTAATCTTTGCCCTCCCTGTGGGATAAGCCGTTGCACCTGTTCATCTTCATGAGCATGAGTATCGCCTGCAATATAGCTGGCATGCAGCTCAAGACAAGCACGGATGATACGTGGCAAATCAAAGAGAAAACATCCTGGCATTTGATAGGGATTTTACTTTCTCTTCATTTTGGTGATAGACCCTGGCTTTTTAAAAATTGTTTATTGGAATATAATTGTAAGACATACTCATTAAATTCCTTTTACCATCATCAACATCAAAAATCCATTTTGTGTCCCAGGCATATTTTCCAAGATTTAGAATTTAAAACATGTGATAATTGTACAAGTTTAGGGAGGATGTCTCTATTTTACACCATGGAAAATATGGCTGATCAGAGAACACATGAAACAGAGAAGTACAATTTTGGCAATGTAGACAAACAAGAGCATCATGTGCGGAGGATTTTTTGTAAGCATGGGAAATAGAATCTATCTAGAGATTCTTAGAGGTAAGACTTTAGAGCTTTGAAGGATAAAATAAAGTAATAATAGTTATTGTTATGGAAGACATACTCCATCAGACACTATTGTTATGAACTTCAGATATATTATTTCATGCAATTGCTATTGGTGTTTATTTAAAGTCAAAATTTTCCTTTATAGTTATAAAGCCTAAACTCCAATAATTGTTTTGCCCACTATCTCACAGCTAGCAAGAGGCAGAGCTAGATTCAAATGTTAAGGGAATCTACCTCTACAAACAAGAAGTTACATTCTTGTCATTATGATTGTACCCAAATGTTTGCACATTTTTAATGTGTCATTAAGTGCATTGCTTCCATTGATCTCAAACTCCATTTGTTTTTGGATACTTTTTAAGAATGGTTTCTTGGAGGTGATCTAGTGTAGTTTACCACTCATGTACTTTCAATATGTTAAGAAAAATGACCACTGCATGCCACCATAATATGAGGTGGGCATGAGTGGTAAGTACTTCAATATGCATCTCTCCCACTATACTTCAAACTACACAGGAGTTCTATTTGAAAAGTAGCATTTCACTTATGGCTAAGCACAGTGACCAATGCACAGCAGGTGCTCCCAAACATTTGTTGAGCAAATGAATGTAAGCCATGGTAATTTTCTGTCTCACTGTGATTTTTTAATTTACTTTTTCAAAATTGAACTATTGTAATTATTTGTCTTATTAAAAAATGACTTCATACTCATTGCAAAAACTTCCACCAATACAGAAATATATAATGTAAAGAATAAAAATCTGACAAAATCCCTGCTTCTCTCCTAAGACGTGATTATTTCCATTTAAAGGACTATTCTTCCCATCTTTCTCTGTTGTGTGTATGTAGTTTTTACATGAGTGAAACCATATTATTTGGGCAGTCTTTTTCTATTTAATATGATGTGAAGAAATTTCAATGCCAATACGTATACATCATTTTGTCCTTTTGATGCCTACTTAGCCATTGTATAGATGTTACAATTTGTTTTACCACTTAATTAATGTACATTTAGCTTAATTTCAATTGCAAACAATGCCTCTTGCAGACCCATTTATGTGTACTTTTTCAGTGTTTATGTAGATTTCTACTAATGGCATAGCTGAATCAAATAAATGCCTGTCTTAAATGTTGGCATATTTTTTTCAAATTTATTTCATAAAGATTTTACAATTTAAACATCCACTAACAGTTAAGGAGTATCCTCATATTGAAGTGTAATATTTCCATACAGTGAAAAGTTTCATTAACCTGTGAAATTAGCCTCTATGTTCCCCTAAACTTAATACTCTGATTAGTGAGATAACTCACATAAAGGAAGCATAGTAATTGAATATGAGAAGGTAATAGCAATGCCCTTTTGATTTATAGGTGGATTTTTTAAGGCATAAGTGTTTAGAGTCTCTGAGGCAGTTAATTAACAAAAATCATTGATAACAATGATTTGTAAACATTGTTTGGAAAACAAAGTTTTTGAAAACCAATACTTAAGATTAGAGTGTATTAGGCCATGGAATTATAGGTTTTTAATCATAAAATAAGCTCTTTATAAGTTAAGGGTGATCTAAAACTGTGAAGATGAAGAGGAATAATCAACCATAACCATTAAAATAATTAAAACTTTCCACCTTGATGATTTTAGGCCCAAGTTTCTATGAATATTTATCCAACTGTACCCCATTCTACTTCTGCTGTCTCTCATTATGAATTTTATAACAATCAAAACAGTAACAAGGTTTCAGAAATATTTTCTATGCACCAACCATACATGTATCCCTTTATCCTTTTGTTTAGGAGCCTTCTGTAGATTTCCATGGATGAAGAAAGTTTGGCAATAATACAGGTGTTAAAAACATATGCCGGGAGAAAAACAATCAAGCATTACTTCAAGGAAAAAAAAAAAAAAAAAAAAAAAAAGCTTGGCCAGGTTCATGTGTGTAATACCAGAACTTTGGGAGGACTGCTTAAGGTATACACTCCCAGCAGTCCCAGCTACTGGGCCAGACAGGAAGTTGGGGGGAGTTGAGGTAGGGGGATAGCTTGAGCTGAGCCCAGGGGATGGAGGCTGCAGACCATGATTGCACCACTGCACTCCAGCCTGGGTGACAGAGAGAGACCCTCTTTCAAAAAAAAAAGAAAGAAAAGAAAAAAATGCATTTAATCTAGAATTTTGTAATGATGATGAAGTGGTACTTTTTGGGAAGCCCAAGAGTTAAAATGGTAGGGTTCACAAGAAGTATCAGGTAGTAAAAGTTTACCGAATCCACACCAGGCTCCTTTGCCATTTAACTAATTTATCTGATTGTGACAAACTTGGGATATTGGAAGATATAATGACCTCCAATGTGAAATATTACAAGGGAAGCAATTCACACAGTCTACATGAAAATTCCAATACAAAGGTTAATGGCACTCTATTTCCTTACTCAGAGGAAGCTCTTCCTCATTTCAAACTAAGTTTCTTGTACCTCAGACCTATTTTCACTTGATCAGTCCTGAATGGAAAGAAAGCACAGCTGGTCACATCTCTACTCAATAGCCATGACAACCCCTCAGATTTTGTAAGCCTCTGGCTGTTTCTATATGACATCAAAAACAGGATACAAAAAGGAATATTCTTGAGGAAAATGGTGATTTCATCAGGCCAGAGTTCCTCAATAGCAATGCAATGGAAATTTTGGGCCACACAATTATTTGTTAGGAGGGGCTTTCCTATGCATTATAAGGCATTTAGCAATAAGTATTCTTGTATATGATGCCGGTACTACCTCTCCATTTTTTACAATAAAAAAAAGTCTGCAGACATTATCAAATGCCCCCTGGAGGGCAAAAATTGCCCATCCTCTAGTGAGAACCATTTATTATTGTTTGAGGGACAACTACTCAGTCACAATTGGCAAGGGCCGTTTTTATGCCAGACAAGGTCTTGATGTCCCTTCAGTTGATCAGTTGGATACACCTAATATGGAATCCCAGGTATTAAGAGATAGAAAACACTGTTGTAGTTATCATCAGGCTGTTTCCAATGTTCAAAGATAAAGTTGTTTGTTTTGAGAATTTCTTCATTGAGATGCTACAACAGTAAGCACCTTCCAACATGCGTTAACTGTTAACAGTTAACATATAGACCGTGATTCATTTGCCTGCTTTGTAACAGAATTTCTGAAAAATAATCCCAAGAGTTTTAAGCTATTAACTCCTAGTTAACATTTAGAGAGGCACATGGGACCCCAGAGACATGTGAACACACACTTAAATCCTATCAGAGACGCAATATTTCAAAATTAATCATTCTCTTTGATTAATTTTTTTGTTAGCACTAAAATTTAAAATCCCTACACTGACATATTAGTAAAGGGAGGAAGGGAGGCTCACATTTGTTGGGTCACTATTGTTTCACATGCTTTACATATATTAATGTATTTAATCTTCATATCAATGCTATTAAGCCACTAGTATTATTCCAATTTCATTAAAAGATGAAGAAGTTGAGAATTAATAGGTTTAAATGAATTGTCCAATATGAGACTATAGGAAATGACTGACATATGCATCCATCTTAGATCTAACTTCAAAGCCAACATTCTCTCTCCAATATTATGGAAAAGTATTTTATTCAAAAAGTCAAAAAAAAAATGCCAAAAGTCTTTCTTGAAGATTCTCATTTGTGAAGAAAAATATTACATGAGATAAAATTAAAATCACTTTGCTCATAAATAATAGTTCTTAAAATATAAAAAGAACATTTACAGGTCTGAATGATATGATAATGAACACACATTTTAAGAATTGAAATTTAGAACCATTTAAAATAGAAAATGAATTCTTAGCCAAAATATCCACTCCTGGAAAATAAAAAAAGGAACATAACCAAAAGGCATTGAAACTAAATCACTTCCTGAGCCATAATGAGCTTAGGTTTTTAATCAGACTAATGAGAAAAGATCTGTAATTCAGCATGGCTCATGAGTCATACCATAAAGTTTCTCCCTACAGTTTCATGGCAGGCCTTGATGTATCATTCATTAGGTACTGGAAAAGTAACATTTTCAAGAACACAATGAACTGCAGACAGACAGGAAAAACAATGAGGAAGCAGCCCTGGTCCTCCCTTCCAAACTGCCCTTTACTTCTATCAGTGTGCTCTCATTCCCTCATCTCCAAGCTGTGATTACTAGCTCTGGTCTGTATTAATCTGGTGAATCATAGATGGCCTTGGAAGTCTTGATCCTCAAGACCCATATAATAGAAGTGTAGGATGGTAATGAAACTTTAGTGGGGAAAACATGCAATCAATTAACTCTCAATTACGTGCCCTCCCCCCACAACCACCTGCAGGAGATCAAGACATAGATTTTTAAAAACTCACTGATATTTCTCTTTAAAAGGTCTGTGCAATATGACCTCAAATGTTCTAAGTATGCATCATCTGTGAGTGGGGAAAGCATGGAACTAGTGGTCTGGATGTGAAAATGTACCGTACCTGAGCAATTCCTGTAATTTAAAGACTAAGATAAAGCAACTATGAACTGAAGCCAAAAAGGATCTAGGAAACCCAGAAGACCTCCTAGAGGGAGAACCAGTAGGTTGGGAGAATCTTTAAAACTGAAAGATAGGTACAACAGAGACATATGATATAAAAGCAAACGACAGAGTTTGGCACGAAAAGATATGAAGTACTATTGGGGTCCACTACGTTTTAGCTGAGTGACCCTAGAGGCAAGTCTAAATTTCTCCAAACCTCAATTTCTCCATCTGTAAATAGGGATAATGAGAATCCTATTTCACAGGTTTCTTTTAATAAAATGAAATAATGCATCTGAAATAAAATGAAAATTCATTTCATTGTTTATATTTACAGGTGTTATTTTATAATTAAGCTTTACTGAGTATACTTTTATTATAAGAGGCATGGCCATCCTCTCACTATTTAGCAGATACTTGGCTTTTCTATCAAGCTTTCATGTATTCTCTAAGGCTAGGAGAAGAAAGTTTATTTTTCATAAACTTGTCTGATTCCTGGAGCAGTCCAACCACAATCTTTTTTTTTTTTTTAACTCCCTCCCTCCTCTTCTGCTTTTGCTCCCCCTCTGCATTAGTTTGTTCTCACACTGCTATGAAGAAATACCTGAGATTGGGAATTTATAAAAGAAATAGGTGTAATTGACTCACAGTTCCATCTTGCTGGGGAGGCCTCAGGAAACTTGCAATCTTGGCAGAAGGCAAAGGAGAAGCAGGCACCTTCCTCACTGGGCGGCAGAAGAGAGTGAGAGTGGAAGAGGGAAATGCCAGACACTTATAAAACCATCAGATCACCTGAGAACTCACTCACTATCACGAAAACAGCATGGGGAAAACCACCCCCATGATTCAATTACCTCCACCTGGTCCCACCCTTGACACGTGGGGATTTATGAAGATAATTGCAGGCCAGACGTGGGTGGAGACAGAGCCAAAGCATACCATTCTCCTTCTCCTCCTTCTCTTCCGTGTCCTAACTCCCATCCTCCTCCTCTTTTCTCTTTTTTCTTCTCTCTTTTTTTTCCTCATTTGCAAATTCTTTATTTTCTTGGCCGATGCTCCAATGTTCTTTCAGATTCCTGCCTCCCTCCCTTGGAAACCTCTTCCAGGGCTGTAGGCTTAGCTGTAATTACAGCCATGGCCATAAGGGAGCAGCAGAATGCAAAGGAGCATCGCTGGAGCCTGGAGAAAGCTCAATAGGAGAGCCCAGCTAAAGCAGGAGCCTGGGCCACCAGCTCCTCTGAGAAGTCCCTGACATCTCAGAAGCCACTGTGGGACAGTGGAAAACGAACGGTCATTAAAGTTAGAAAGACTTGGAGTTTGAATTATTTTTCAACTGTGTAATCTTTGGAGATACTTAATCTCTCTGCCTTGGATTTCATTATTTAAAAGATTAGGATGATATCATCAAGATAATTTTGTAAAACATTTTGTGTGCAAAATAACAAACATGGTGGCTGAGTCATAAAAGATATTTAATGAATATTTCCTTGTCTAATTTTTCACTATCACATTTGTGTTGAATTTGGCAATCTTCACGTCAGGCCAGCCTAACTCAATTTACCAATCTGCGGACACACCTCCACACCCAGGTAGCTTACCAGCTGCCACTTAGCCCAATGTACCTCCATTTCCAACTCCACTTCTATAGACTTTGAGTCTTCTCCACAATTAACTCTGACCTACCAATGACAAGGAGTCAGCTTTCTAACAATCTTGGATCAGATATACAGTAAACAGCAAGAAGACTAGTTTGATAGGGTGGCTCTTATATAGCCCTCAGTGACCCCACCTGTTGTTACTCAGGACCTAGTGTAATGCTTTCCCCTAGAGTAACTATCTTGTAACCAATAAAATACAGCAACATTGAGAGGATGTCCCTTTTCTACTTAGGTCACAAAAGATACTGACTTTGTCTTGCTTGTGGATTCTCTCTCTCTCCCTGTCTCATTAGCCTGGATGAAACAAGGGGCGTGTTGGAGAGCCCTTTGTGGCAAGAAACTGAGGGTAGCTTCTTGCCAATAGCCAGCAAGGAATGGAAGCTTTCAGTGCAACAGCGCTTATGGAACTGAATCCTCTTAATGACCACGTCGGTGAGCTCAGAAGTGGATTTTTCTCCAACTGAGTCTTCAGGTAACACTTTTGTATTACCTGACATGTTTACAGCCTCGTGAGAGACCTCAAAGCAGAAGACCCAACTAAGCCATGCTCAGATTTCTACTTTGCAGAAATTGCAGATAAAAAAAATGTGCATTCTTTTAAGTTGCAAAATTTTAAAGTAGCTTGTGGCACAGCAATAGATAACTAATAAATGAGTAAAAGAAATTGAGATGAGATCAAAGTATATAAGGGAGTCACATTATGTAGGACCTTATATGCCATAGCAAATAAATTGAATTTTATTCCATGCGCAATGGGAAAACAGTGGGGATTATTCAGCATAAGATAAATATGTTCTAAATACATTTTAGAAAGATTTCACTGGTTTCTCTGAGATGATTAAACTGTGTGGGACTTGTTTCAGTGGTATTTTGCATGTCTTCTTACCAAAAAGAAAATAGTTTATTCTGTCTTCAGAGGAAATAGAGGCACTCTTTATCTTCTCTTTAATCATGCTCAGAAATAGAAAAACTTTTGTTATGTTTGGAATAATCTATGGCAGGATAAAAAAATCCAGTTTGGGAAAATTTTTTCAATTAAACTTTTTTTTGTATGAAAATGTAGTTTCACATACAATTGTAAGAAATAATATAGAGTGACCTCATATACTCTTCATCTAATTTCTCCCAATGCTAACATCTTGAATAACAGCAAGATGATATCACAACCAGAAAATTGGTATTTTTACAATCCACTGATCTTATTCAGACTTTATTAGACTTATATACATTCAAATGTGTATTTAGTTCTATGAAATTTTATTACATGTGTGTATTTATGTAACCATCACCACAGTCAAGATAAAGAATAGTCTCTTCTCAGTAAAGATCCTTTGTGCTACCCTTTTATAGCTATACTCACTACTTATCTTTTCCCTCCCCCATCCATAATCCCTGGCACCCAGTAGTCTATTCTACTTTATAATTTTTCATTTCACGTATGTTATATAAGTAGGTAGCAAGTGATCATGTGTAGCTCTTTAAATATTTTTATTTTTTTTTACTCAGCAGAATTCCCTTGAAATCCATTAAGGTTACTGTGGTCTTAACAGTCTGTTCTTTTTATGGCTAAATAGTTAAGTAGAATTCCATGGTATGGATGCACCATGGTATGTTTAACCATTCACACACTGAAGGGCATCTGGACTGTTTTCGGTTGTGGGCTATTAGGAATAAAGCCATTATGAACATTCCTGTATTTTTTGCAAGTGCTAAATTTTTATTCATCTGGCACAAATGCAATAAAGAGCAATTTCTGGGCTCTATGTAAATTGCATGTTTAGTTTTATAAGAAATTGCCAAATAATTTTCCAGAGTGGATATTCAATTTTACATTCCCCCAGCAAAGCATAATCCAGTTTTTCTTTATCCTCACCAGCATTTGCTTGGTTTACTATTTTTCCATTTGGATATGTTTATAGTGATATCTAATTGTGGTTTTTATTTATATTTTTCTAATGGCTAGTGACGTTGACCACCTTTTCAAGTGTTTATTTGCCATCTGCCTATTCTCGTCAGTGAAATGTCTGCCATGTATTCCACCCATTATCTAATTGAATTATTCTTTACATATTGTTCTGTATATCTTCCTAGACATGACTACTTTGTCAGATATGTGGTTTGTAAATATTTTATTTTAGTCTATAGCTTTTATGCTCCCAGCAGGTTATTCCGCAGAGCAAAAGTTTATAATTTAGATGAAGTCCAGTTTAACATTTTCTTTCTTTATCAGATATGCTTTTCTCTCTTCTAAAAACTCCTTTCCAGGTGTAGATACCAAATATTTTCTTGTGTCTTTTTTTCTACCAGTTTTTTAGTTTCATATTTTACATATAAGTCCATGATCCATTTTGAGTTAATTTTTATGTAAGATATAAGGTTTAGGATGAGATTCATTTCTTTTTGCCTATGGATGTTCAATTGCTCCAGCCAGCATCATGTGTTGAAAAGTTTGTTCAGCTAAAGCAGTTCAACTATAAAAAAAAATCATTTGGTAGATATCTACACAAAGAAAAATAGACTCCTACTTCAAACAATATGCAAAAATTCAAAATGGATGAGAGACCTAAACTTAAAAGTTAAAAATATAAAAATTTTTGAAGAAAACACAGGGTGAATGTTAATCTTTAAGATTTTTGATTAGTCAGTGTTTTCTTAGATGTGACGCAAAAAGCAGAATTACAAAAAAGATCAATTTAATCAACATTAAAATGTTGTGCTTCAAAGGACATCATCAAGAAATATAAGGACAACACACAGAATGTGAGAATATTTCTGCAAATCATTTGGTAAGAGATTTATATCTTCAAAATATAAAGAACAGCAACAACTCAACAACGACAACAAAAAACCCACTTTTAAAAATAGGAAAAGGATTTGAAAATACATTTCTTTAAAGAAAATACACAATGGCTAATAAACACAAAAGATATTCTAACTCATGAATCATTGGAAAAAGATGCAAATCAACACTACAATATGATATTACTTCACAAACACTAAATGGATAAAATAAAAACAGATAATAATAAGTACTAACAAGGATATGAAGAAATTAAAACTTTCATTCATTGCTAGTGGGATTATAAAATGGTGCAACCACTTTGGAAAACAGCTTGGCAATTCCTCAAAATGTTAAACATAGTGTGATACCATATGGCCTAGCAATTTATTCGTAAGTATATACTCAAGAAAAAGAGAACACATAAAAAAGTTTACATAAAAATTTGTACAGAAATGTTAAAAGCAGCAAGGTTTGTGATAGACACAAAAAGTTATATGCTCCAGCATGAGAAACAGAACACCAAAAATGAAAGCAATCCAAAGTAATGAATGAATAAAAAAAATGGTATGTCTACACAGTGGTATAATTTTGGCAATAAAATGAATGAAGTACTGAGACATGCTACAACAACGACAAACTTTGAAAATACTGTGCTAAGTGAAAGAAGCCAGCCACAAAATACTGTGTATTGGTTGATTTCATTTATGTGAAATGTCCAGAATGAGCAAATCCTTAGAGACATAAAGTAGGTAAGAGTTGCTAGGGGTTAAGGGGAGGAAAAGATGAGGAATGATGACTAATGGATATGGAGTTTTCCTTGAGGATTATGAAAATATTCTAAAAAGGGATCGTAGTGGTGGTCATGTAACCATATGAATATTCTACAAAACATAATTTTTCACTATTTAAAAGAGTAAGTTTTACGGTATATAGTATATTTCAATAATGCTCTTATTTTTAATAAAATAATAAAAACAAAAGAATCAGCTGGACATATTATGTAAATCTGTTTGTGACTTCTCTATTCTAGTTCCAGTGATTTATATGTCTATCCTTCTGCCAATATTTTTCTCTCTTGAATACTATAGCTATAAGTGTTAACATCAGGTAGAATGATTCCTCCCACTTTATTTTTTATTTCAAAATTGTTTTAGTATTTCAGATCCTGTGACTTTCCATATAAATTTTAGAATAATCTTGTCTACATTTATAAAAAACTTCCTTTTATTTTAGTAATAATTAAATTAAACCTATAGCTATATCAGGGAGAAATGATTTATTTACTATATTGAATCTTTCCATAGATGAACATGGTATAGCTCTCAATTTTTTTAGGTCTCCTTAGATTTCTTTCATCAGCATTTTACAAGGAACAGCAAGATTATATACAAGTTTTGTTAGGTTTTTCTTTTAAGCAATTGCAAACTGTATTGTTTTATATTTTGGTTTTCATATGTTTGTTGTTAGTATATAGAAGTGCAATTGATTTTTGTATATTGATCTTGTGTTCTGAGACCTAGCTGAATATCCTTATTAGCTCTAGCAGTTTTTATTATATTTGGGGGATTTTCTACATAAACAATCATGTTACCTGCAAATAAGTTCAGTTTTATTTCTTTTTCAGCATTTACAGTTTTATTTCTTTTTCTTGCCTTATTGTACTGACTAGAAATTGCAGTGGGATATGCTTAATAGAGGTGATAAGAACAGACATCCTACTTTGTTTCATGATCTTAGGGAACAAGCACTCGATTTTTCTTCATTAAGTAAAGATTTTTAAAAACTAATTAAGAGTTTCCCACACTGGGCTGCTAAGTTTGAATGAAAAGAAGTAAGGGCTGAGGGTTCAGACATATGTGACACCAACACAGGTCTTATTAAGCTTGTATAAGAGGACTCAGATCAGTTCTTGGCAAGCTAGAGCATGATAATCAGACACCAGTAGCTCGGCACAGAGTAGAAAATCTGGATGAAAAACATGTTCTCTGTAACACTTTTATAAGCGACATTAGTGAATGAGCACTAACATTTTCTGATAAAATACCTTATTACTTGTGCAATTTATTGATTTTCTTAGTGGCTATGATTAGGATTAAGGGTGAGCAGACCTGGGTTTCAATGTAGTATCTGAGATCTTTGGTACATAATCTCTCACCAGTTGTTTCACCTTCAAAGTGAAGATTGTATTAGGACTTACTTTAATCTGGTTGTTTTGGCGTATTAAACAAAATATATTGAAATATTTCTATCAAATTTATTTATAATTTAGTATTGAGTGCTAGCAAGGTAGTGGGAAAAAGGTTGCTTGTTCTATATTATTTATTATCCCCAGATATGTTAGCTAGGAAACAAATTATTAAGATGCAAAACATGCAAAATTACTACCCTAACTCTGTTGTTAAGATATGCTTAATTGAGAATTACAATACACCTTACTAAATGGCATAATTATTTGAGTAGCTGTGCCTTGTATCATTTTCTGGAGTAGAGCATTTGGTGAAAGTCAAATCCTTTACAATTTTTAGCTGCATTGCTGACTTTTCCGGTTTTCACTCTATATAGTACAATGGAAAATATTAATCAATTTAAGAGTGCTTTACAACATTATTCTAAAGTACCTTCTAATGAACCTTGCTACCTAAATGACCCACAGCAGCAGCATCACCAGGGCTTTATTAGATATGCAGAATATCTAGACTACCCTAGATCTAATAAATCAAAATTGGCATTTAAACTAGATCCCTGTGAATTGTTAGCGTCTTAAAGTTTACAAAACATTGGAGTATAACACTAGATTCATTGAATGATTAGGTTTTGCACAGCAATGGCAATAACGGTAAAAATGTGATGATCAATCAAAAGTTTGGAAAACAATGGGTTGAATAAATCTAAACAAGTTTCTTAACTTTCAGCCTTCTCAAACACTTTAGCTTTCCAATATTTTCATCAGTCTACACAAATGGTTATACTATCTTATATTTTTCAAATGCATTTGGCTGTGAATTCTCTTTTTAGCAGAATAACTAATATTCTATGGCATGACTTTTGGAAATTCTCATTTAAGCAAATTTTCCAGTGATACAGAATCAATTATAAGTGGAAGTTAAAGATTTTTGATATCTATGTCTAACTTCTGAGGACACAATATCCAAATTTTATCACCAGCAACAGGAAGACAATTTATTTAAAATCATGATTTCAGGCTATACATGCACTCTATAACTGTGCACTTGACCCCTTTGAAGCCCATAAGTTGTAATTTTGCAATCTGGCAAAGTCAGCAGAGTCCCTAAAGGCCATTGTCTGCTGGAGAGAGGATTATGGCAGAAATCATGACTTCTATTAGGAGTCATGATTTGGAGAAAGTGTCACTTAGAGAAAGAGTCTCTCTAAATTTGATAACTAATGAGCATCAACTGAAAGCAACTAAATGAGAAAAATGTCAGAGAAATAATCAAAAGCTTGTTGAATGAGAAGTCAAGAGATGGTGTATTTATTAGTCCCATTCCTGTTGCTATGTGAATGTAGGTCAGCCACTTAATTTTCAGGATCCTCAGTTTCCTCCTACATAAGAAGAAATAGTTTGCATTTAGTAGTCATTATGAGCATGATTTAGGAATTAGAAAGATTAGGACTGAATCCTGGCTGTGCTACTTATTTATTGTGTGACCCTGGAAAAGTTACTTGATCTCCTTAAGCTAATGTTCTCATAGGGTTCTTGTTAGGATTAAATAAGACGATGCATATAAAATACTCGGTGCACTGAAAAACTGGTAGTTATTATCATTTGGAGACTGAATTCACAGTGATTAAAAGTGCATGCTCTGGGATCAGACTCTCTTGGTTTTAATCCCATATCTATCATTTCTTAGTCACTGAATGTTGGACAAATAAATACACTGAACCTCAGTTCTTTCATCTGTAAAATAGAGATAATATAGTTTCTATGTATTAATGTTTCTGTAAAGATTAAAATACTGCATACAAGCAAATATTTAGCTTTGACAAAACACATATAAAGCACTAAAAAAAAGCCAGAGATAATCATTATTAAATGCATTCAAATAAAACCAGGCAATTCTCATAGACTGGTAGGATTAGGCCTACAATCTAGTTACTGGGTGGTGACATCTTAGAGGTAAATCCTAATACACTTTTACCAATTAGTACAAGAAGAAACAGACATCGAAAGACACAGATGCCCAAATTAAAAGTCAACAGCTCTCAACAGCCTACCATGTGTGAGACAGCGGCAGTCAGTGCATGGACTATCATGGAAAAGCATGGGACTGTCATCCATTTACAACATGGGACTGTACAGAACTTCATCTTTCTGTACAACTGCATTTCTCATTATATCCCAATTTTCCAGTTTCTCACACTGAGGTTTGCACATCCTGATTGAGAAGTTTGTGTCTGTGTTGATGTGGTAGTCTTTGCAGGCTTATGATTAGTTTCAACAGTGTTCACAGATGACAACACTACATAAGCTGTATGGAATTTCATAAAGTAGAATGCTATGTCCTTTTCAGGGAAGATTTTTCTCCTAAAGAAAAGGTAACCCTTTTGATTGTTTATCTCAATGTAAATTTGGAACAAAAGTCCCATGGAAATGCACTGCATAATCCTTTTTTCAAGCTGGCTGATTCTTATTATTATTTTAATAGGACTTTAAGATATAGAGATCAGTCCTTGTTAGAAAACATACCTCAAATTATACTTCTTTCTTTGTAACATTTATCTAGGGTGGCTAGATAAAATACAAGATGCCCAGTAAAATTTGAAATTCCAATAAACAGCAATTTTTTGGTATGTCACACATACTGCAAAGGGCATACACTAAAAATATATGGTCTTATCTGAAGTTAAAATTTAACAGTGTCTTGTATTTTTATTTGCTAAATCTGGCAACCCTAAGATCCAGCAGACTTGGAAATTTTTATTTAATATTTTTCTCTTGCACTATCTCTAGGATCTAAAAGGGAGAGGGTATATCTGTCTTATGCATCATTATTTTCCTAGTTTCTATCATAGTACCTGATACGTTTGCCTGTGTCCCCACTCAATTCTCATCTTGAATTGTAGTTCCCATAATCGTCACGTGTGTGGGAGGGACAAGGTGAAGATAACTGAATCATGAGGGCAGTTTCCGCCATCCTGTTCTCATGATGGTGAGTTAGTTTTCATGAGATTTGATGGTTTTATAAAGGGCTCTGCCCTTCGCTGGGTACTGATTCCTGTCAGAATGGCTGTGATCAAAAAGACAACAATGACAAGTGTTGGCAAGGATGTGAAGAAAAGGTAATTCTTGCACACTGTTGGTGGAAGTGGAAATTAGCATAGCCATTATGGAAAACAGTATAGAGATTAATCGAAAATTAAAAATAGAAATAAAACACGGTCTATAAATCCTACTTTTTGATATATATACAAAAATGTAATTAGTATGTGAAGATATGTCTGTATTCCCATGTTCCTTGCAGTGTTATTCACAATAGTCAAGATATGGAATCAACCTGTGTCTATCACTGAATGAAGAGATAAATAAAATGTGGTATTTATATGATGGAAAACTACTCAGCCTTACAGAAGAAGGAAATCCTGTCATTCTGTCTGTCACTTGAGACAACATGAATGAACCAGAAGGACATTATTTTAAGCAAAATAAGCCATTTAGATGAAAGGAATAAGTTCAAGAGATTCCATTCAAGAATACAACATGGTGACTATAGTTAATGAATGTGTTGTATTCTTGAAAATCACTAATAGAGTAGATTTTAAGTGTTCTCATCCCACAAAAAGCGATAAATATGCCCTTCTGGCATGATTGTAAGTTTCCTAAGGCCTCCCCAGCCTTGTGAAAATGTGAGTCAATTAAACCTCTTTCCTTTATTAATTACCCAGTCTCAGGTATGTCTTTATTAGCAGCGTGAGAATGGACTAATACAGTACCTGATATACTATTGACCCTTAATATGTTCTTGTGGATTAAAATGGAATAGGTGGAAGTTTTCTTTCTAATGATCCAATTATGTATGTTATTTTTTACTTTACTATTTTTAATTTTAATTGACAAAAATGTGTATATTTATTGTGTACAACACAATGTTTTGAAGTATGCATACATGTTGAATGACTAAATTGAGCTAAACAACATGCATAACCTCACATATTTATCGTTTTTTGTGTGATGAGAACATTTAAAATCTACTCTATTAGTGATTTTCAAGAATACAACACATTGTCATTAACTATAGTCACCATGTTGTATTCTTGAATGGAATCTCTTGAACTTATTCCTTTCATCTAAATGGCTTATTTTGCTTAAAATAATGTCATTCTGGTTCATTCATGTTGTCTCAAGTGACAGACAGAATGACAGGATTTCCTTCTTTTGTAAGGCTGAGTAGTATTCCATCGTATAAATACCACATTTTATTTATCTCTTCATTCAGTGATAGACACAGGTTGATTCCATATCTTGACTATTGTGAATAACACTGCAAGGAACATGGGAATACAGACATATCTTCGACATACTAATTACATTTTTGTATATATATCAAAAAGTAGGATTCATAGACCGTGTTTTATTTCTATTTTTAATTTTCAATAAATCTCTATACTGTTTTCCATAATGGCTATGCTAATTTCCACTTCCACCAACAACGTGCAAGAATTACCTTTTCTTCACATTCTTGCCAACACTTGTCATTGTTGTCTTTTTGATCATAGCCATTCTAACAGGAGTGAGGTGATATCTCATTGTAGTTTTAATTTGCATTTGCCTCTTTATTAGTAATGTTGAGCATTTATTTGTATACTTGTAGCCGTTTGTCTGTCTTCTTTTGAGAAATATCTACTCAGATCATTTGCCCATATTTAAAACCAGGTTACCTGTTTTGTTGCTATTGAGTTGTTTGGTTTCCTTGTATATTTTGGATATCAACCCCTTATCAGATGTCTGGTATGCAAATATTTTCTTCCATTTCAGAGGTTGTCTCTGCACTGTGTTGATTGTTTCTTTTGCTGTGCAAAAGTTTTTTTTTAGCTTAATGTAATCCCATTTGCTTATATTCAGTTTTGTTGCTTGTGATTTTGGAATCATATCTAAAAAAGTATCTACTAAACCAATGTCAAGAAGCATTTCCCTTATGTTTTTTCCAATGATTTAATAGTTTCCTATACTGCAACTTTGTTTTTAATCTATTTTGAGTTGATTTTTGTGTACAGTGTGAGGTAAGGGTCTAATTTCATTATTCAGCATGTGGATATCTAGTTTTCTCAGTACAGTTTATTAAACAGATTGTCCTTTCCCCATTGTGTTTTCTTGGCAGCTCTGTTGAAAATCAATTGACGTTCAATGCATAGATTTATTTCTGGACTCTCTATTATGTTCTATTGGTTAAGATGTTTGCTTTTAATTCAGTGCCATGGCATTTTGACTACTAAGCTTTGTAGTATATTTTGAAATTGGGTAGCACTGGGCTTCCAGCTTTGTTCCTTTTGCTCAAGATTGCTTTTGCTATTGTGAGTCTTCTATGGTTCTACATGAATGTTGGATTCTTTTTTTCACTATTTCTGTGAAAAATGTCAATAGAATTTTTATAGATATTGCACTGAATTTGTAGATTGCTTTAAGTAGTATGGACATATTAGCAATTCTTCTAATTCATGAACACAGAATATCTCCCATGTATTTGTTTCTTCTTCAATTCTTTCATCAACGTTTAATAGAAGTTTCTGGCTTAGTCAAAATGTATATGTCACTCAGCCAATAATTTTTCAGAGAAGAAAATATTTTCTTAGTTAGAAATTTGGACCCCATCAGATGGTCATGTGGCTTTAGGAAGAAACCTAGGAAAAATGAGAGACTATGAGTGTTTAGACAGACATATTAGGAAAAATCTCTGGCAATAAGGTAGCATGTGTTAAAGCCACAGAGCCTAAAAAAAATTTTATTGGCTTATGAAAGAACTAATGACCCTCATGTTCGATATACATTTTCATCATTCTTTCAGGTACCATTAACTTGCCAGCATTTATTCTTTTTTTTTTTGTTTTTTGCATGTTATCAAAATTTATTGCTGGTCTGAAAGAACTCTGGGCCAAGAGTGGCAATCTCAATCCATATGCAAATTTTCTAACTTTTCCAAATGCTTTTCATAGTGTTCACAGTGTGTCTTTTTTTTGTGTGTGTGTGATAGAGTCTCACTCTGTTGCCCAGGCTGAAGTGCAGACGTACATTTACAGCTCATCACAATCTTGTACTCCTGAACTCAAGCAACCCTCCCTCCTCAGCCTACTAAAGCACTGGGATTACAGTTGTGAGCCAACATGCCCAGCCTACAGTATGTCTTTGATAATGTTGGCCTTTTAAATCCAGGAACACCAAAGAAGGAAAAAATTTCAAAGTAAAATGTTAAAGTAGCCTTGTGTTAAATTGGGTGATGACATAACTTGGGGTAGATCACTAATAGGAGACATGGGGCTTCAGTTGTAGGAAGACAAAATGAATGTATGAGTGTGGGTACTATCAGATTGAACACACCATGTCTATCTGAGAAAAGGGATGGAAAACAAGGCAAAAAAGACCTACAGAAGGATACCACAAGAAGTCATTTGCAAATATGGTAGTAATCATGGCAAAGTGTCTAACCAAGAGGTGGTAAGCTATTTTTGTCAGATTAGAATCCAGTTCTTCTTCTAATTCTTTAAGAAATATACCTATTTTACTTAAGGAAACTACCCCACATCCATTGTATATCATCTTACTACACCTGTCATTGAAGGTGTCTCTATCCTCCTTGGCCAAAATTTGAACACACGAACAAGTTAAGCCAATTAGATATTTTCTGCCTGAATTTGAATCTTGAGCAATGTGACACAAAAACTGAAAACTATTTTAACATTGCCATATATTACTCTAAAGAGACTACAAATTTCAAATACCTAGACCCAAAAGAATTTTCAGTGCCTCGGCTTCCCATATTCTTCCACTGCATTCATATTTGCCTTAGTTAGCAAGACTAGGTTCCTGTGGCTTGAACCTAACAGTCCTAACATATACAAAAATTATTGGTCTAGAAGGGATAAAATATGAATGTAGACTGGATGGGAATTATCTCGATAATTATCCCAGCACAGCTCAATGACATTAGTGCTGTGTAGTATCAGCACACCTGAAATCCCAGGTGAGCCTTCAGTAAGAAGTAACCCAGTGCTGGGAAGCAGCCCCAGTAGCAATAGCATCTGGGAAATCATTATCTCTTATTTTCAAGTGCAAATGTCTGAAAAGAGCAAGAAACGAGGAAAAGTAGTGGGTGTCACATAGTACCTGAGAGGATATGTGAACTGTTTATGTACACAACTGGGAATACTTTCAGTGGAGAAGGAGCTGGATGTCCCACGATAAGAGTATAATATTTATTGTTATAATATCTGAGCTCAAACTCAACTCACCTTCTTTATTGAGTTCTTGATGAAGCATATGTGTTTCACTAGCTTGTTACCTACTAGGTTCTGCCTATAAGAGGTGCTAGAGGGGCCGGGCACAGTGGTTCATGCCTGTAATCCCAGCACTTTGTGAGGCCAAGGCAGGTGGGTCACCTATGGTCAGGAGTTCGAGACCAGCCTGGCAAACATGGCGAAACCCCATCTCTGCTAAAAATACAAAAAAAATTAGCCAGGTGTGGTAGTTCATGCCTGTAATCTCAGCTACTTAGGAGGCTGAGGCAAGAGAATCACTTGAACCCAGTGGGAGGAGGTTGCGGTGAGCCAAGTTTGCACCATTGCACTCCAGCCTGGGCAACAAGAGCAAAACTTCGTCAAAAAAAAAAAAAAAAAAAAAAAAAGGAGGTGCTAGAGGGAGACTACATAGTTGAAGGAGATAAGAGGGGCTTGTTGCTTCCTCTTTTGCTTTCTATCTTTTGCTTTCTATCCCTGTCAACAGGTTCCTAGTAATTGTTCTTTCATACTATTAGGGCTTTTTCCTCTTTGTGTCCAGTTTTTCTTATATTCACAGAACAAGTTTCATATTGCCCTTCCCAAGAGGCAGCGTCTGCTGACCAGTGCCTGCTGTTTATTCTGAGCTCCAGCTCTGCCTAATCTCTCCTCTGAGCTCCTGAGGCACCAACTCAAATTGAGCCACGGTCAGCAGTCTCTTCTATCTCCTGAGATACCTGCATTAGACAACACCAACTCTTCTGAGGTCAAAATCCACGTTCTGAAAAGCATCTCCTTTAAGCTGTAAGGTTCTAATTCTCATAGTCTCTTCTATTTATTTGTTCATTCTTCCCTAAGTATACTTCCCTAACTGCTTCTGGCAGTTAGTGTCTCTGTGTTACTTCAGAACCCTCGCTTGCATTTCCAGTTCTTTCATGTCCTTTCAGCCAATTCTTTGCTCGGAATTCTTGCTCTTAAAATAACACATGTGCACCAGTTTTCTTTATTAAAACCTGAATAACACAATATTTACTAAAAACAAGCATACAAACAAAAACAGTTGCAGCAAATAGAGCCTCACAGAAGATCCTGAGACTGTGGTCTTGACCTTGAACACAATGCTAAGCTTCTTGATAAGCAGAAGCCAGGCACAAATTGTTCTTGTTTGTATTACCATGAAACTAATTATTCCAAAATTTAATTGTATAAAACAATAAAATATTTTGTTTTATGTATGATTTTGTGGGTCAGGAATTAGGGAAACAGTCTTCCAGTTGATTCTTGCAGAGTGTCTCTTGCAGTCAGATGTCAACTGGGGCTGTAGTCATCTGAAGGCTCAACTAGGCTGGAGGTCCTAAACATAGGTGTATGGTTTTTCCAAAAAGAAAAGTGATAAATAATTTAGGTTTTATAAACCAAGTAGTTGGTCACAACTACCTTAATTTGCTATCGTAGTGCAAAAGCAATTATAGACAATATTTCAATGAGTAGATGTGGCCTTGTTAAAAATATACAGAGGGTCCATTTGGCCTGTGGGCCATAGTTTGCTAATCACTATCTTCAACAGGTCTCTCTAATGACTGGCAGTTACTGCTGTCTATGACCTGAGGGTTAATCTGGGAGTGTTGATGGGAACACCTGAGACCTCCCTCATGGTGGTCTCAGAGTAAACATATTATATAAAATAAGGGTAAAATAAAGTATTTTCTTTGTATCTTAATTGATCTAAAAAACTACTGTGTAAATAATTGCACTAATGATGTTTTGGGTCACTATAGCATATGTCCAAGTGGTATTAATGATAGCAGTGCTATAAAAAGAAATTATGAACACTATATTATAAAATACTTGTGCTACATGTGAAGTAGTATAGTGTTATTTGAAAGTGGAGATACATTAGGTAAAAAGCTATATTATAAGCTGTAAACCAACTACTAAAATTTTCTAAAAAGAAGCATAATTGATATGCTGAGAGAAGGTACAATGGAACCGTATGAAATGCTCAACTAAAACAGGGAAGGCAGAAAAGGAGGTTTTAAAGATTTCTCTTACTATTACTTAGGTCGGTGCCTTTCCCTTCACCTCCTTCAGTGAGATGGTGTCACTGATGGTGTCACATTTCCTATATGGTTAGATTGTTTTGTCATTCTCTGCATTCCATCAAGAGATCCCGTAGCCTCCTAAATAGTTTTTTTTTTATATTTGCATACATTAAGCTTCCATCTTTGTGCTGTAAAGCAGTATGGGTTTTGACAAATGCATAATGTCATGAATACATCATTACAATATTATGCCAAATAATTTCAATACCCTACAAAAAATCCCCAGTGCTTCATCTATTTAAACATCCTGAAACATCTAGTTTTCACCAATAAATATGATGTTAGCTGTAGAGGATTTTTTGGTAGATATTCTTTATCAAGTTGAGGAGATTTCTCTATTTCTAGCATTTCTGCTACAAAATTTTTATCATAAATAAGTGCTGGAGTTTATAAAATAATTCTCAATTATAATTTTTTTCTTTAATCTATTGCTATGGTGGATTACATGAATTCATTTTTGAATATCAAACAAGGCTTGGATAGTTTTTTTCTAACATATGCATTTAGTGTTATAAATTTCTCTCTAAGCGTTGCTTTCTAAACATCCACAGGTTTTGATAAGCTGTGTTTTCATTTTTGTTTAAATTAAAAATATTTTATAATTTATTTTTCTCAAAGAAACTTCTATTTTGACCCATGGCTTATTTAGAAGTGTTTTCCTTAACTTTAAAATATTTGGAGTTTTTCTTGCTATCTTTCTGTTGTTCATTTCTAGTTGAATTGCACTGTGGTGTGAGAATATGCCTTGCCTGATTTCTATCATTTTAAATTTTGCTTAAGTATGCTTCATAGCCCAAAGTGATATCTATCTTTGTGAATCTTTCATTTGAGTTTGAAAAAAATTGTGCATTTTACTGTTGTTGGAGGGAGTATTCTGTAAATGTGAATCAGGCCAAGCTGATTGGTGGTGCTCTTTAAGTCAACTATGTCCCGATTTTCTGCCTCCTTGCTGTATCATTTACTAAAAGAGGAGGGCTGAAGATATAAACTATCGGAGTTGATTTATCTATTTATCCTTTCCATTATATCAGATTTTGGCTCACATATTATGATACACTGCTGTTAAGGACATATACATTGAAGATTGCTATGTCTTGGACAATTTTCACTTTTATTATGATGTAGTAGTCCTTTTTAAACCTGATAATTTTCCTTGTTCTAAAATCTACTTTGTATGAAGTTAATATAGCTGCTCTAGCTTTCTTTTGATTTATGTTGACATGGTATATCATTTACTATCTTCTTATATTTAACTTGTTATTTTTATATTTAAAGTTGTTTCCTGTAAACAACATAGAGTTAAGTATCAATTTTTGTTTTTTTTAAATCCAATCTGACAATCTCTGTATTTTAATATGTGTATTTTGCACTATCCCCCTTTAAAGTGATTATTGGTATAGTTGGACCATCTACCAAATCAGTAAATGTTTTCTATTTTTAGCATTTGCTCTTTGTTTATTTTTTCGTAAATTCAAAAGGAATTGTATGTAAGAATAGTACTTTACTTGATAAAGCATTATCCCACTGAGGTATAGTTTCATGATTCTGACACTGTAAATGTATACAAGAATTGAACAATTTTGTGAATACATGCCAAATGTGTGAGCCAGGTTTTCACTGTTACAGTAGTTAGAGATAACCAAGGGGAAGAATCTAGAATTATCCATGAGTAAACGGATTAGACTTGAAGACAAGTTTGAATTCATGTTCGAGCTTATATATACGTATACACAAACACACAGATGGTTGCATATACTAATATTAATAGATGTGTATATATACATTTGTTAACATGTGCACATATATTTCCTTGCTTTGTCAAGTGAGGGATCTAAAAGCAATGATAACCCAGTTGCAACAAGCACACCTGACACTCAGGTCTTGGTTTCTAATTCCATGTTCCCACAAAAGGATTAAGAAGTTCTTATAGAAATGGCTGATCTAAGACTGGGGTAGGAAATATGCAACATGACCAGGAACATCTGGCAGTGACAAAAAGTAGAAAGTGCTAAACACACACACACATGCGTATGTGTATACAGAACTGATGGAGGCAGGGAAAAGGACACAGGGGTCACTGAAAGAGCTTCCAGTGACCAAAGATGGAACATATTGATCAACAGATTAGATAAAGTAGTATTGGGTTTTTGATCCAAAGTATAAAATAAATATATACTGATACAGATATCCAATAATACCAACAATTGAAAAAAAGAAATACATTTGGGAGAATAGATGGATTTCCCATGCATAAGAATTCTAAATATTGAGATACTTTGTCCTCAGAGAGGTAGAATGTCACTCTCTACTTTTTAGGTGTGGACTGTACATAGTGACTTTCATCCAAAAAAGTACACTGAAGTAAGAGGAAAAGTCTTTATAGTGGATAAATCTGGCAAACACTGGCTCAGCCAGGTGATCAATGTTAATATCAACAATATGTCATGTTGATTATATATATGTCCCTTAAATATGATGTGATGAAAAAGGTAGTATACTTCTGTGGTCTTCTTCCCCAAAAGAGATTACATCAGAAAAATCCCAACTGGAGGCCATTCTATAAAATGCATGAGCTGCCTTAATGTCAAGTTCATCAAAAAAAGGTAAGTCTGAGAAACTGTCAGAGACAAGAGAAGCTGAAAGAGACATGGATAAATATAATGTGGGATCCAAGATGAGATCTTGGGACAGAAAAGGGACATTAGATAAAAACTAAGAAACTCTTAAAAAGCATAAACGTCAGTTTAATTAACAATGTATCAATATTGGTTTATTCATTATAATAAATGTCTCATACAAATGTAAGATATTAAAAATAGAAAAAATGGGCCTTTGGTATATTGAAAGTCTCTGTATTATATTTGTAATTTTTTCTGTGAATCGAAAACTGTTGTAAAATAGTTTATTTTAAAATTTAAAGGCAATATGAATACTTGGTAGAATGCCGTAATAGACCTTTATGAATTGGATAGTTCATCAAATTAGATGAACTTTAAGTTTCTTTGCATGATTTTCAGTTCACTCATATTCTATAGAGTTTGTTCTGATACTCATATATAGAAAAATATGGAAGAAATATGTATACATACTAATCGGACACTTAAATAACAAAAATCATTAATTTTTATAAAGAGACAAGCCTTTCCAGGGAGAGATTGGATTTATAAACTGGATCACTTGCAGCCAACGCATGGTTGCCACATAAACAGGAAAGGAGGAAATTAGTTAACATTTTAATGAGTTTTTAAAGGCCAAATGTGAGCTAGAGTTAGTCCAGAAGAGCTGGAAAACCATGACACAGGGGAGCTTGCACTCACACAACACTTGTTTTCCTTGAGCATCCACCAGAAGCTCACAAGATAGATTGGGCATGGAATAGGAGACCTCAAAAAAAAAAATATATCCCTTTTGTTAACGCCCACCTGAAGAAGATGATATAATTAGCAACTGCTAAGGAAAAGGTACCCACTTCACCTACTTCCTGGATACTTTCTTTCTATTTAAAAAATAATAATAAAAAGCTTTAGGTTGCTGGGGAAGAGGCAGCAACCTCAGACATGCCCTGTGCATGTCAAAGACCCATTACACATGAGAGAAAGTAGAAAAAAAATCTAATTGAGGAGGAGGCATACGGCAGGAAATCTTTAACTGTTCAATATTTTAAATGTGTAGAAAGCAAAGGTCTGCTACTGTTGACATTGGGGCAGGAAATACCCACTAGAGACCAGCCACAGATACGAGGCAGAGTTGGATGCTATGCTGAAGAGAGGTAGGAATACTAAAAAGTTCTATCACAAGAGGTCAGGGGACACAGGAACAGACTAGAGAGGTTGGACTATACTAACAGAATTCTTAGCTCCCACCTTGAGACTAGGTTAGCTACAATATTCTACTGCTGGGTTATAGTCAAGAGCATAGAGAAAGATCTCTTCTGTAGCAGGGATGTGCAGAGATGGCTGAAGGACAGAGATGGAGCACAATCATTAAAAACAACCCCTTTGGCACTCCAGTGCTCATCTTAAGCACAAAACAACACCAGTTCACCTCTAAAAGACAAAATATACTGAAATAATGTTAACGACAAAATCTGAACCAAACACCTCCTGAATAGATTGACTCAACACGCTCACAATAACAACTTGATAATAGAAGAAAAATACCCACTTCCAGGTTTAAATACTATTTACCCCAGTCTGACTGTAAACTAGTTCAACCATTGTGGAAGTCAGTGTGGCAATTCCTCAGGGATCTAGAACTAGAAATACCATTTGACCCAGCCATCCCATTACTGGGTATATACCCAAAGGACTATAAATCATGCTGCCATAAAGACACATGCACACATATGTTTATTACGGCACTATTCACAATAGCAAAGACTTGGAACCAACACAAATGTCCAACAACGATAGACTGGATTAAGAAAATGTGGCATGTATACACCATGGAATACTATGCAGCCATAAAAAATGATGAGTTCATGTCCTTTGTAGGGACATGGCTGAAACTGGAAATCATCATTCTCAGTAAACTATCGCAAGGACAAAAATCCAAACACCGCATGTTCTCACTCATAGGTGGGAATTGAACAATGAGAATACATGGACACAGGAAGGGGAACATCACACTCTGGGGCCAGTTGTGGGGAGGGGAGGGGGGAGGGATAGCATTAGGAGATATACCTAATGTTAAATAAGTTAATGGGTGCAGCACACCAACATGGCACATGGATACATATGTAACAAACCTGCACATTGTGCACATGTACCCTAAAGCTTAAAGTATAATAATAATAAAATAAAATAAAATAGCAAAAAATAAAATAATATAAAAAATAAAATAAATAAAAAAAATAAATACTATTTACCCCAGTCTTCACTGAGACACACAGAAAAGCAACAAGTCAATTAATTACCAAGAGAGCCAGGTAGAAGCAGGTTGGCTTTTTCTCGCCTAACCTTGAAGTCATGCAGAATAATTTTGCATTTTATTGATTGCACATAAGTCACTTAGCCCAGCTAAGATTTAAGAGATTGGAATGGGGACTCCATCTCTCTTTAGGAAGAAAGTCAAATAACTTGTGGATGTTTTAAAACCACTACACTTGTAATCCATCACATACTGTAGCATCCTAATTAACAAAGTTATTATTTGTGTTTTGTGCGTTTGGAAATGCCAACAAAAGTAAGTGTCTACACATATCAAGTCATTGCTGTGTTTAACTAATAGAGCAATAGTAGTTACTACAAAGACTGTGTTGGGGTAGATGCATCTTAGTAGAGTTTGAACACTGAAGAGCTTGCAGAAGAAAAACTGATGAGCTTCCTTCTTCAGTCTCAGCTCAATCAATATCACAGAATCAGAAAGTTTTTATGGTGGTCCTAAAAGACTCTTTTTTATTGCAAGCTTGGAACTGACCTCATTGAAAATCACACACAGTTTGATTTTATATATTGTAAAATAAAAAAGAAAGTTTTACTTCGCAGTCTCACAAGTTGCTCATGTACAAAATAGAGCTTTGTTTAGGAAGGAGTGCGACCCTGAGATTTGGAAAAAGAATATCTGGTTGGACTGACATGCAGCTGAAAATCTTGCACCCCTGAGTTACTTAAAGCTTTCCTTGTCTGTAGAAGAGGCCTGCTATTCTATGTCTGAAGAATCCATTTTTTCCTTCTTTGAAGACCCTGCTGTAACCTTGGCTGGGGCAGTTGTCTTGCAAGGGGTGCTCTTTCTTGTCATGACCTACTATAACCATCGTTCACTGTCGCTAAACACGCCAGGGTCAGATCCCAGTATGCTTTAGTGGGATCGGTAGTACAATGTCTACATAAGAGGAAATATTCTCCAAAAAGTTTGCAAGAATTTTCTAATCTATATCAACAGAAACTAGATAATATGTATCAATAAATGCTAAGGGTAAGAGACAAAAGGAGAAGAAATATAATACACTGGGCTAAATGTGTTAATATGGGTGTACATATTAGAGTTTGCAGAATTAATGTGTGACTTCACTTAGCTAAAAGTGGCTTTGTCATTTGACTGAGTTTGTTGATTGAAATTTGGATTCAGCAATGCCCTATATTGAATGAGGCTGATGTATCAAAACTTCCCTGGAATAATGTAGAGAAAGGATTCTAAAGACAGAGAGAGAAATAGTGTGGTAGATTTAACACATTCACCTCGCACATCCATTCCCAAAGAGGTTCCTTGGACACAACCTTCACAAAAGCATTGAGAAAAATGCGAATGGCAGTGCTACCAGTATACTTAAAGTTCTCTGATGAATGGATACTCACAATAAGGGCAATTCAGACCCATAGTACCACAAGATGTCAGAAACGTAGAGTTGATTTTGTTATGCTTATTAACCCTGAGGCCAGTTTTCTATAATATCATCTGAAGGCAACTCTAACTCTTTAAAAAGTAAACCCCGATTTTACTTTAAGTGTGAGACTGTTTCATCTAAACTTGATAAGCAATAATAAGGGTTTATCTCCTTAACATTTTATTCTCAAGCCCCTTTCCTCAATAAAGAATAAATGTACCTATTGTAGAACATCGAGTACCCTTGTTAGGATTACTGAAAAGTGAAAAATATGCTGGCAGCATTTCTAATGGTGCAGGCAAGGCTTGCTGCAACAGAAGACAATTTATCAAAACAAAAAAGTAAATCTCCCAAGTAGGGAGTATTTAAGGTGGAATCAAATGGTTGCTTAAGAGAAGATTAGAATAGTTAGGCAACGATAAAACTGATTTTGGTGGCGATAGAGATGTTTGGTCAAACTGTTGAGTTCAAGCCTCATGAGTTTCTTCTGGTGAATGCTCTTTCCAGTGACTAATCTCCCAGGGAATTTAAAGGACTTTGGCAAAATAGAGGCAGCACGAGAAGTGGAAAGTAAACGGAGCTTGAAGAGACCCAGAAACAGATTGTTAATGGCCGTATGAGCTTAGACATATATCTTAATTTCCATGAACCTCAATTCCATCATCTGCCAAATGGAGTTAACAAAAAAGCATCTTATACAATCATAGTAAAAATGACATGAGATAATATATTTAAATCTAAAGGTATATATTGTTATTATTAATAATGGGCTAGGCTGGGTGCAGTGGCTCATGCCTTTAACCCCAACACTTTGGGAGGTCGAGGCGGGCAGATAACCTGAGGTCAGGAGTTCAAGACCAGCCTGGCTAACATGGTGAAACCCCATCTCTATTAAAAATACAAAAATTAGACAGGCATGGTGCCGGGTGCCTGTAATACCAGCTACTTGGGAGGCTGAGGCAGGAGAATTGCTTGAACCGTGAGGCAGGGGTTGCAGTCATCGCACCATTGCACTCCAGCCTGGGCAACAAGAGTGAAACTCCATCTATAATAATAATAATAATAATAATTGGCTAATATTTTTATCATTATTATTATCATGATTGTCATCATCATGATGCCAAGTTGGTACCCACAGCTATAAAACATAATTTTTATGAATATAAATGCCATAGAATTATTTTTCTCTAGTGCCTTATAATAGTAAAATAACAATAAAAAAGCAACAACTACTACTAAAATGACAACATTAACAATACCAAGAATGTTTATTGAGGTCTGTCTAAGCACCAGACCAAGTGGCACATGTGATTCATTTATACCACTCATAGCTTTGTCTAACGCAAAGAGCAATTTTTATCATGATCTGGCTTCAATAAATGGTGGTGTATAATCATTTAGTAGGTACTTATGGTGATACATAAATAATATAACACTGGTTCAGGCCATTCATAAATTTTCCTCCATTAAATAATTATATATAAACCAAAAAGGATAAATTAGTTTTGCAATGGAGTACAGTATTCATAAAAGGCTACTTCATTTCCCAGGGAGATTAATTTATTTCCAACTCCAAGAAAAATTATAACAATCAGGAACAACCAAATCCTGTATTTCTAATTTATTTACTATTCTGTGGTATCTACTAAAATAAACACAAGCAGGAAGATTTCTATTGGTTCAGCTTTAATTGAAGTATATAATCTTGGTGTACTTTAATGCTGGTAGGCTATAAAAAAAATTATACCTTAAAAATTACTTATTTATCCTGCAAAAATATTTATATGATTTTACTTCAAACCATTTTTTTTCTCTACCTGAAAATATCTCTGAAACTTCTTTGTTGAACTTCCTTTGGGAAAATGGTGTTGTAAATTATTTCTTCCATATATTCCAAAATGTTACTAAAAGTAGTGTGCATGACTTGCCCTCATTGTGTGTGTGTGTTTTTTTGTTTTTTTTTTTCCTAGATGGAGTCTCTGTCTGTCACCCAGGCTGGTGTGCAGTGGCATGATCTCGGCTCACTGCAACCTCCACCTCCTGGGTTCAAGCAATTCTCCTGCCTCAGTCTCCTGAGTAGCTGGAATTACAGGCAGATGCCACCACACCTAGCTAATTTTTGTATTTTTAATAGAGATAGGGTTTCACCACATTGGTCAGGCTGGTCTCGAACTCCTGACCTCAGGTGATCCACCCGCCTCGGCCTCCCAAAATGCTGGGATTATAGATGTGATCCCCCATGCCTGGCCGACTTGCCTTCATTCTTAAGGCAATCTACTGAGTCTTCCTCACATAGTGTTCAGCTTTGTTTAACATGATAACATCAGGTGGGAGCATGGAGGATGGCTTTTAAAGTCAGACTCAAATTTTAATGTAGACATAACTATGTCTATGCTATGAGACTTTGGGTAAATTGCTTAAGAAGTTGTAGCACTTCTCAAACACCACTAATATCTACATTGCAAACTGACATAGGCTAAATTGACCATTGACATGTTTCAGGTTGTTCCTTTTTGGTAATATGAGGGTGCTCCGATGATTAGAGGTGCAGAAGGCTCTTGCTCCCTGAGCTTCCTCACTACTATGTGTTTTCTTACAATGTGAGCTAATCTAGAATGAAATCTGCCACAGGCATAAACATTTGTTAACAAACAGGTCCAAAGACAGTTATACAAGCAAGCTGTTCTACAACCTCAGTATTTTTAAAATTTTTGTCCTAAGCCCTCCAACAGCCACCTTGAGTGAAATGTTTACTACAAAGTAAATGTAGAAATGACCCCGTGGCAGAATCAGATATGCTTTTAGTTAGATTAGATCAGACAGGATAATTTTGCATTAGTGAGGAGAAAGAGTAGGAACCTAGAACAGCATGGACTTTTAGACCAAATGTACAATTCCAAGTTTTGGCTATGGAACTTACCAGGTTTTCACAGGTTTTCAAGATCAGACATGCCTTAACAGTATTTGTAGACATCTCATATTTTGAATACTATTTATTTTGACATAGAAAATATATTTCCAACATCATTTAGTCTAATTAGCCAATATACTAGTGCAGTTTTAGAAAGTTTTTGAAATACTTGTTATAAAATTTAGGGACATGGACCCTTGATTAGGGTTTTTTGTGTGTGCTAATCAACAACCTATGAGTGCAGATAAATTATTACAGTGATTCAAATTTTAACTAGCTGCCTTTTGATTGTAGATTAAAATTAAACTACACACACATGTACCTGTGTCACTCTGTCTACTATTGTTTTTCAAATTACAGTTTTCAGTGACCCATTAATGTGTCAAGAAAACAATTTCATGTGCCAAGAACAGAATTTTTACAAAATGATATATAAAATAAAGAATACTGGGACATAAAAAACAAGGCTAAATATTTTTCTTAAAATGTTCATATTAGTTACTATACACACACTTGTGTATCTGCATGTTTGTGCATGCTGAACTTCAACAAAGTCCTTCAACCTATAAATTGAGGTTTTTAAAAGTTTGAAAACCATTTTTACAGAAGTATTTAAAGGTAAACTATCGATGACGTAGTAATCATACTCATTTACTCGCTCATCTAAATCTCTTTTCCAGCTCAGAGAGTATTTATCACTTCTGAAAAGAATAAAAAGAGACTCACGAAGTATTTTTACAACAATTGCTCCTCTCTATAACAGGACGACTTCTTTGATCATTAAAAATAAAACCATTAAAACATTAGAAGTGAAGTACATATTAGAAGTGCAGGGTTGGGATCTTTGGTTTTGCTCTGAACCATTCTTCTTAGGATGATAAATTTTCATGTCTAGTGGGCAACAAAAATAAAGTCATGAGCTTAAAGGAAGTTCATGGAAAAACGAAGCAAATACAGCTTAGCATTCACTTTATCATCTCAGCTAGTTAGCACATAATACCAGCTTTGTAGGTAACAAGTCCAGAGATATCTGGCAGGTATGCACGTGAGGCTGAATTAAAAGAATAATCAGAAAGGGAGATATTTGGAATATATTAAAAACTTAAATATGGTAATATTAATTCAGTGGGGTAAGGAGGGATCAATGTAACCTTAAGTTTGCTGGCTTGAAGGACCTCTTTTTTTTTTTTTTTTTTTTTTTTTTTTGAGACAGAGTCTTGCTCTTTCACCCAGGCTGGAGTGCAGTGGCGCGATCTCGGCTCACTGCAAGCTCCACCTCCCGGGTTCACGCCATTCTCCTGCCTCAGCCTCTCCGAGTAGCTGGGACTACAGGCGCCCGCCACCACGCCCGGCTAATTTTTTGTATTTTTAGTAGAGACGGGGTTTCACCGTGGTCTCGATCTCCTGACCTCGTGATCCGCCCGCCTCGGCCTCCCAAAGTGCTGGGATTACAAGCGTGAGCCACCGCGCCCGGCCGAAGGACCTCTTATGAAGGAAATGTCATTAGCTGAGAAGGTAAATTTGTGTGTGTGTGTGTGTGTGCATGTGCATATGTGTGTGCATGTGTGTGTGTGTCTAGGGAGTGTGGAAATTGAAATTATGTTGGCTTGAAGTGTCTATAGGACAAATTGTTGGAGACACCAAGCAAAGAGTTGTCTGAATGAGTCTACAGCTAAAGAGAAAAGGCTGTAATAAAGATATATAGTTAAGTACCATTAGCATAGCTAATGAAAATTGAATCTAGGCAGTAAAAAAGATTTCTCAGAGAGTTACGTTGAGTTAGAGAATTTGAGGACCAATACTAGAACTTGAGACCATATTAACATTTCAACCATGAGCAGAAGAAAACTACCCATCAGGAGAAAATAAAAAATAATAGTGAGATGGGAGGGAACTAGAGGAAGAGTTGTCTCATTAATCAATGAAAGACAAATTTCAAGGAGAAAGTGATCAACAGTGTCACATATCACAGAGGGGCCAAGTAACAAAATAAAAACTTTTAGAGTGACAACTTACGTGTTAACTTAGGAAGGTTAGTTTTAAGGAACTGGTAAAGGAAGAAGCCTTATTGTAGTGGGTGGTATGATCTGTGGTAAAGAAGAGAAAATAAGTATAAACTACCTTTTAGGAATGTGACTGCGAAGGCAAAAAATAAATCTGTAGTAAAGGAGTTACAGCATCAAAAAGAGTAGAGGTTGTATCTTTCATAATTTTGTATGCTCCAGGATACAACACAATTTTGAACACAATGAAACTTTTGAATTCCTGACATATATACTTAAATGCTCACATGACATATTAATTTGATGTCCAAAACATAACTTAAACTTTTGTTCTGCTTTCAGTCCTCCAATCCTTACCTCCCTACCATTTGTTCTATATCAATTGATAGCAGCAACACCCTTCCAGATGCTTAGTAACACAAACAAATGCATGGGAATCATTGCTGAATTTTCCCTTTTCTCGTTCTCTCACGCTTCATATTCCTCAGGAACTCTTGTTTCTGAACTTGCAAACTGTGGAGAGGATATTACCGATTCTCACCAGCTCCACTTTTTCTACCCTGTTGTGACTCAACATCATCCCTCTCCTGGATTACTATCATGGGCTCCAAACCTTCATCTCTACAGCCTGTTCCTAACCCACAATAGCCAAAGTACGCCTTATAAAATGCAAGTCATGTAATGTCACAACTATGGACAAAACCATCCAGTGGAATCTCATTTTTCTTATATTAAAATCTAGATAATGACAATGGCCTATATAAACTTGACATCATCTGGCTCTTGTTTCCTGGCTCACCAGCCTCATCTCTTGCTACTTTCTCCCCTGTTCACTCTGCTACAGTCATGTTTACCTGCTTGCTGTTCTTTGAATGGTTATCCAAAACCTCATCTCAGAACCTGTATAATGCTTACTCCCACCTTGGGGAATTCTCTTCTCCAGAATTTTCATAATGGTAAATCTCTCACTTCTTTCTAGTCATTGCTCAGATCTCATTTTCTTCATAAGAAGTATCTTGGCCACCTTATTTTAAAATGCAGAGTCTTCTCCCCAAGATTCTTTTGTCTGTTTTTTTCTTTGATGTGTTCCAAGTACGTAGGACAGTTCCTGACACAGAAGAGGTACTCATAAATACTTAATCACTGGCCAAATCTATGAATGGGCAAATTTAATCTTTTCTGATCACTTTCAGCTTCCAGAAGAATACCGCTCTTAGTATGACATTGATAAGATTTGTATATATAGGTGGTTGAGATACATTATGCTTCAAGATAAACACAATTTTAAGTGCCAAGAAACCAACACAATGTCAACTTAGAAAGTATCCTAAAATAATTATTGGAGACCAAAGGCTGTTTCTGGGAAAGAGAATATTCAGAGGAAATGGAATCAATTCCAGTGCAGTATTATACATCCTCTTTTTCTGCCCCAAAGGACCGTCTGACTCATCTTCATTCAAAGAAGTCCACAGCTTCAAGGCAAATAACTTTGTGTTCTAGAGTAAAGCTGCAAGACCCACACCATAGGATACCATTCACACTGGGAGGCTATTATTATATGCCATATTTCACAACTTGAGTACTTATTACATTATTTAGTTCGGTGGATTTGCTAACTGGGAAATGTTTCCATTCTCTTTTCCTGTTCCAACCGGGATTGCTGCATTCATTCAGAATGTCCTGTAGATAGGACTGTCAAAACAAATTCATTCAACTTACAGCATTTTTTTTGTGATTTAAAGGGGGGCACTATTAATAGTTAAATCAGGGTAGAAACTGGGAATATGGTTGCCCTGTTTTTGGATACCAGGACCCCAATATATAGTGCTATAAGAGGGCCTAGTCATTGTCCCTTCATTTGCTGGATCAAGGTTTGGTCTGGTGGGTCCTAAGGGAAGGACTGAAATGCTTCAAGAAACAATGAGGGATATTTGGGAGACTTGGGTCTGTGGACAATTTCTAACTGATATAGAAAAAGAACTTCAACAATTTAACCATACTGGCTGAAAGTTCTTCCTTTACCTCTCAATTTGCCTAGGACGGTCCCATTTAATGCCTATTGTCGCAGTGTAATTATTAATAACTCCTCTTTTATTTTCGAGCTTTTCCTGGTTCAGATAATAAATTGTTGCTATGCTTTACTTTTTGAAAAACTGTTTGATGTTTCACCAAAATCTGCAAGTAACACTGAATCATTGCTATGCAAGCATTGGTGACGAAAACAAAAAAAGCTCAAGACCTGCTGCTGTACTCAGTCTACAGAATTAACTCTTCATCTAAAGTCACCCAAATAATATAATATTGTCTATTTCCAGTCTCAGCTATACTAAATTAATGGGGCCTCTGTTAATAGTATTTCCAATACTATTTCTAATCTATACTATTTCCACTTCTATTTATTTCCTATTATATATTACCAACAATTTATTAGCTTTTAAACTTTAAATACTTGGCTTTAATCCTAATATAGCCATAGAACTATAAAGTCTTTGGGCTAGTTTTATAAATCCTCTTTGGTGTTAATCAAACATTTTAATAAACTGAACCAGTTTTCTATGTTAGATTATGATAACAGTTTATTTTACTTAATAAATTCTGTCTGTAATCAAAAATAAAATTTCAGGGAATATCAGCACTAAATCATCTCCCGCCCGTTCCAAGTGGTCAAGGCCAAGGCTGACATTCATCATGATTCTTATGTAATAACTATATATTATTTATCCTATCATTATTTTCCTTCTTTTTTTTTTCTGAGACAGTCTCACTCTGTCACCCAGGCTGGAGTGCAGTGGTGTGATCTTGGCTCACTGCAACCTCCTCCTCCTGGGTTCAAGCAATCCTCCTGCCTCAGCCTCCCAAGTAGCTGGGATTACAGGTGCCCACAACCATGCCTGACTCATTATTTTGTACTTTTAGTAGAGATGGGGTTTCACAATGTTGGCCAGGCTGGTTTTGAACTCCACCCACCTCAGCCTCCCAAAGTGCTAGGATTACAATGTCCAGCCCTTTTCCTGACCATTCTTAGCTTATGGTTTAATGATATAGATTTTATTAAACTTTCTGTCTATATGTGAAACACATGCATATATAATGAAGTGTAAGTACTCAAGCAAAAAATAAAAAGTATATATATATATATATATATACACATATACATTCATAGTCACAGGTTGACATTAAAATTTACCTTTGAAAGTACAAGTTTTTTTTTATTATTATTATTTTGGACCAGTGAGTAAACATACTTTTCCTACAGACTTCTGCACTAAAGGTTTTTCTTGAGCCATCTCAGCTTGAATTCTGGTTCTATCTTTTAAAGGCGATGTGCTATCAAGCAAGTGGCTTAATCTATTTTGCCTTAGTTTCCTCTTCTATAAAATGGGGGAAATTATTATTTCCATACGTTTCATAGGATTGCAGTGAGGCTTAATTAGTCACTACATGCAATGGTCTCAGAATAGTGGTTAGCTTGTAATAGGCACTTTATAAAGCTTAACAGTCCTTGAAAAGGCAAAGTGATATTGCATAAAGTGAATGAGGTTAGTAATTTGATTATATGGATTTGGGTCCACTTCTAAATTTATTAGCCGTGTGACACTAAGGATGGTAATTCTCTCAGAATCTCCCTTCCCCTTCCCCTTCTCCTTCCCTTTCCCATTCCCCATCCCTTTTCTTTCCTTCTGTCAATAAAATAGGAACACTAATACCTGTGCTGAAGTGATTACATGAGTCTTGGGATCACTTACTCAAAAATGATTATTAAGCCCTAAATTTTAGTTTTCCAAACATGTATTCTCAGAATCACAGGACTTAATAGGAGTTGGAATTCATGTAATGTAATCCTCTGCAAGAAAATCCTTCCAATTGCATGGTTTCATGGATCACTGACTCTCTGACCTGAAAGTTGAAGAGAATTCAGCACCTCCCACAAAAGTTCATTTCAGCAGTGAAAACAGAACTGTCACATGACTGAATTAGTGTTTTTTAAACACTAGGTTGTGATGCATCAGTGCTCATAAAATCAATCTGGTTAATGACCCTCATCAATAACAAAATAGGATAGACATAAGTCCTTTTTAAAGAATACTCTTTATACAATGTAGTAGAGGTATGAATTCTTGTAAAAACTTTTGTTTCTCTTATATATACATATACACACATATGCTTGCATATACACATGTATATATGTGTACATAAATGTATTACACTGTATACATACATGAACACACATACGTATGAGCTAAACATGGGGAGAATAATTTTTCTTCTAAGCTAAGACATAGAGGAGGCAGATAATGAGGAAGAAGTGCAGCCACCAACTTCTCAGCAGTTTCCCTTGAAGGCAGTAAGATCTGAGAGAGAAAGTTGTTTAATTGAAACAGATGGGATCATGCGAGGCTCACAGAAAGAGTCTTCAGACCCAAAGTGGCATAGAAACAGAGTTTGCCACCAAACTGACGGTAGATATCAACATACTGGTGATTACTTATGTATCTAGATATCTCTAAGACCATATATTTTCTGTCATCTCTTACAAAGTCCTGGAACTACACATGTGCCCATTAAAATCATGAAATATCCCAGGAAAGAATGATTTAAGATTCCTTCCAGCCTAGGAGAATGAGGGCCTGAAAAAGAAGCTATGTTGAATCAGTAAGTAACTACATAAGTACACTTATATACTTGTACACTGCCATTTGAGGATTGAGGATTTTCTCTGATTCATGACTTACAAACTTGTTTTATTCTAAGGATATGCCTTATTAGTGGCCCCATGATGAAAGGTAGAAGGTTCAGGTGTAGAGGTAGAAAAAAACGCGTGCTTCCAAATATGGGGGTAGTTATTCCTCTTGGCAAACTATCTTGTGTCATTCAACTGTCAGCCCCTGGATTCACTCAGCTCTGGCAAATGATGTCTATTATCCAACAATGTATCTAAGTATGAACGTATAGTCCTGAGTGATTGGCAAAAAGTGATCATCTTTGAACAACACAAGCAAAGGATAACATGCATGTGAAGAAATTTTGTGAGATTATATCCATTCAAGTAAAAAGGGGGCAAACAATTCAGGTAAACCATCCTGCAATACCCTTATAATATGTTCACTCTATCTGTGCTGCACCCCAACCCCCGTACCCACCCAATTCTGCCAAATAACAGATGGGAAAAAATTTACTGCTAAGGTCTTGGGTAGACTCAAAGGTTCTAGGTACAGAGAAATGATCTCCAAGAAAAATACTAAACCAATCTGACCCAAACCATAAACGATAACATCATTAATTGACCCAAACTCAAGTCAGCATGCAGTAGTCTTAGCCAATTGTATAGTTAAATGGAACATTACCCATGAGATCACCCTCACTTCTGGCATTGAGTTCAGGGGTATCTCAAAACCACACTCAGATTTGAAAATTTGCTGGAAGAACTTACAGAACTCACTGAAAGCTATGACACTTATGGTTTATTACAGGGAAAGGATGCATGTCTCTAATGTACCTAAAAGAAGAGATTTATAGGGTAGAGTCTTGGAGGGGTACAAATATGGCGCTTCCAATTGTTTTATTCCTGTGAAGTCGAGGAGAATGTTACCTCCTCCTGGCCCCGATGTCTGACAATACACACAAGAGTATTGCCAACAAGGGAAGCACTTTTGAGTCTTTGGTGTCTAGCAATTTTACTGGGGCTTGATCACATGCCATCCACAGGCTTACTTTCTAGCCCTTTCCAGAGGTCAGATTAATTCCTTTAGTTATGAATCACCCCAGATGTTAGAACCAATAGTGTGTGGCCCAAAGTACCCATCATAAATTATATCATCAGGGTATCTGATGGGCAAAGCTCCCAGACAACAAAGACACCACTCCTATTATAGAGAACATTCCAGGGACCTAGAGATCACTTCTTGGTGCTAAGGGAAAAGGCCAGTCCTCTCTTTCAGTAAGGTTAATTCTTCACTGCACAGGATTGGAAAAAGAGTCTCCGTTCAACTGAGATGAATGACATTGATGAAAAGCAAGCCAACGATGCTTTGGAACAGTTTCTAACAATTCTTCTCACTTTTATTGGTTAGCCAGGCATGCATTCTTTACAAAAGAAATATTCTAGAAAGATCATGAAGAGTACTTACTGAGAAGCAATTTTCAATAAATTACACAAACATACGTGAACCAAGCAATGTGTTCATGCTAAAAATTCAAAAAAAAAATAAAAAGAATAATACAAGACCTTTCAACCAAAGAGGTCATTGCAATAAAAGAGAAACAGCTTAAGTGGACAATTTTAATAGAATAGAATAAGTTATGAATGGGATAACTTATATCTGTGGAATCACAGAAGAGAATAGCTTAATCCATCCTAGAGGTTTTGAGAAATGTTTCCTCAGATGACCTATGAAGGATAGTATTTTATAAAAAATGAAAGTAGCAGCAGTAGCAGAAGTAATAGTAATAAAAATAATTAACACTTATATAGAATGTATTATGCCAGACACAATTTTAGGGGATTGAATGGATTAATTTACTTAAATTATTAATTTAGAAGAAGTGGCAACATCTATTACTGAACTCTGAGCCTCTGCTCTCCCTGAATTCATGTCTTAAGGTCATATTGCCTTGAAAATCTATCACCTTTTTACAAAATGAAGTCAGGGGAGCTTATACTGCCCAGATCCAATAGAAAAGTACACCATTTTTGCTGCAGCGATTATTCTGAATAAATGCATGTGCAATAAAATTATGTGTTTTCAGATTTCACCTGCATTGCAACAATTTTACAAACCAGGAGAGCTTTTCCTTAAGCAAGAACGTGCCTCTTCTCATTACTCATTCACAGACTGTCCTTCTTCTTGCTATGAAGTAGGAACCTTCCTTTGGAGGCAATGACAAATCCTGGGGCCTGCATTGCACTCATCTTGCATGCAGTGCTCGCATTGAGGCCACTTAATCCGATTGACGTCAGCCAGCACTCCGTGCACAGAATGTGCCACTCAGAATCTAGAGGAATCGATCATCTCTCAACTTGCATTGCCATGACACCTACAGCCTCAAATTTATTTCAGCTTTGTAGTTTCTTTTGCTTTTCCTTCTCTTTCCTCTCCAACTAAAAGAAGTATATATTTTCCATCTTCACAAAAACCACTTATTAGAAGCCCAGCTTCATCACTGGAAAATTCAGACCATCACTTTGCACTGGTAATTAAATTTTTCTGAGTAAAGCTGCTGTGGAGAGCCAGGTAAGGCTGAAAAATATATCGCACATCTCAGACTAAGCATTGACAGGAAGGTGCTTATTATTATATATAAGTATTTTTCCAGGAAAATATAAGTATGGAATTTCATTAGCCCCAATAGGGAAGGAAAGGAGAAGGAGATTCATGAAACATCTACTATATTCTGGGCATATCATAAATATTATAACATATATAATTTGGTTCTCAACCAGGTGTAATCACTTCCCACCCACCTCCTAGGGAACATTTGGCAATGTCTGCAGACTGTCATGAATCTAGTGTTTGCTAAATATCCTACAATGCGTAGGACAGTCCCCCTACCACAACAAAGAATTACACAGCCCCAAATCTGAATAGTATTGATGTTAAGAAACCCTGCAACTGAATCCCACAAAGCTGTTTGAGACAAGTGTTAATACTGCCAGTTTATAGATGAGGCCACTGGAAGCAATTAAATAACTTGCCTGTGTTCACATAGTAAGCATCTGGATTTGAATCCAGACTTACCTAGCTGCAAAAGCTAGACCCTTCTACTGCACCAGGCTGTGCTGGCAAGCCTTCCTGGCAAAGGAAACTACAACTCTTAAAGCTAGTTTTCAGATGCATTTGACCTTTTCCTTATATAGTAGTCTTTTTTTCAGAAATGTGTTTTATAAGAATATGAAGGCACCTTTAAAGCCTGAATTAGGGAGAATTATTGGCCATTGATGACCCGATGGACTTGCAGGCTGCATATACAAAAGATAATTTCACTAATCAAATAACTATTTAACAAATAATTGCTCTGGTTACATTTATACTGGGAACCTGTATGTATGTATGATTGTATGTATGTATGCATGACTTATTACTATATTCTTTCTAAACTTCAGGTATGAATAAACCCAATTTAACTTGTCCAGGATAGTAGAAAGAGATAGGCAATACAGGCTAGTAAAGCACAGTTACACACCAAGGGCAAGGATACCAGTAGCTGCTGTCTTTCATATTGCAAGACGAATTCATACATCAGTCATTCCTTTGAAAAACAGATGTTTATTAAATTTTTTGTATGAACTCAGTACATCTGGCCAGATACAGAGCAAACAATTACAACAATGTGATACATACTATGACAAAGGTGAGCTCCAGTGGTGTAGGAACATAAAGGAAGACACGCTTCACTATCTTTGGAGGCGATGGAGAATGCCTGCTACAAGGTGAGTGAAAAATGAAGATTAGAATTCATCAGGTGGAGTGGTGATGGGGCTAAAGAAGAAAGCAGAAGCCAGACCATAAACCTTGTAGACTAAACAGTTTGAATTTTATTCTCAAAGTCAAATGAAGCCAATACGAGTTTGTGAAATGTAAGCGATTAGTTTTTTTTTTTTTTTTTTTTTTTTTCATGTAAGTGATTAGTTCTTTTAGTAGGAATTTAGGGAAGTGGGGAGAGGGGAGGTAGAGAGACACATTTTGAGGCTATTGTAGTAATCCAGGTAAGGAGCGATAAGGGCCCAAACTAAGTCAGGAACACTGAGAATGGAAGGAAAGGTCAGAACCAAAATAGAATTAGAATTAGAACATATAGGTATTCAACGTGGAAGTTAAAAAAGAGTAAGGATTTCTCCTTTGGCAAATGAAAATACAGGAAAAGTAATTTACAATTGGGAACAGTTATGTTTAAGGTATCTATGTTGAGTAAAAATATTGTGGGTTAATTAAATGTCAGAAACTCTACCGGACCCTCCATATGTTAATCATCACAAAAGTCATGTAATGTGGTGTTATTCTTTTTTATTTTGAAGATGAAGTCTCATAGATGTTAACTTGCTCCATTTGTTAAGTGCCAGAGTGAAACGTTACTACAGTTATATGTATCTTCAAGCCTGTATTTGTTAACCACTAGACAACACTGCCTCCTTTGTGAAGCTGATGCTCTGTAGGACTTAAAATCGTTTTTAGCTAGAAATCAATTCTGGAGATGTTGCTCCTAGAAGAAGCAGTTGAGATCTTGAATGTATATGAAGTCACTCAGGGAGGGTGTTAATTAGGAATGAATGAGAGTCAGAAGTACAGAAGATTAAGGACAGAATTTCAGGAATACATTAATCTTTAAAGTGCATTATTTAAGGAGATTGACCAAACAAAACACAAAAAAGTCAAAAGAGGTAGGTGGGAGCTGAGGGAGGATGATGTCAAGGATGCAAAGGGAAAATTTGTGAACAGTCTTTCTAAGGAGTCAGCTATTGTCCTGTTTTGCACTAAGAAAATGCCTCATCACAAAAGTACAATTAAGATCCCTGTTGGGAAAACCTCAGTCTAGATGAGATAATGTGGTGCCCATCCTCTCCTTTTTATAGCCACTGCAACAGTCTACTTTTAATGCTGTTGAATAGGTGAAATTATTATGTGTATAAAGTCACTAGCACCTAGCAAGCATCAAAAATGCCTTCTCCACTGGCATGGATATTAGACTGTAGATCTGATGGCAAGGATCTTAAACTTTAGCTGCAAACATCTGAAACTTCAGCAATTTATTAAATGTTCATGCTACTGTGCAAGTTAATTATTATTATTTTCATTGTACAGATGTTGGAATTTAGACACAGAGCGGTTAAAAATCATTCTGCATGGTCTCAAAGCTAGTAAGCAACTGACCAAGAATTCAAGTTAGGGTCTATCCAGCACAAATGTCACCACCTCTTGCTTAATTGTAAAGCTCCAACTTTAAGTTAAGGAGGTGATATAATTAAACTTTCGAAACAGGTACCATTGGGTAGAAGAAAACACTTGTGTTGCCAAGGGTTTAGAGACTCAATGTCTCCCCTTATCATGGTCCCATGGTTCAACCTCTAAGTCTGAATGGAACTAGGATCTTTCTCTTGGTTTTAGAGCAGGTTTTCTCAACTTCCACACGATTGACTTTCAGATGGATAATTCTTTGTTGTGAGAGGGCTGTCCTGTGCATTGTAGAAAGCTTAAAAGCAATCCTGTATGTCTAAGGGATATTTGTACTCTCAAGTTTATTGCAGCATTATTTACACTTCTCAAGATGTGGAATTAATCTAAGTGCCATCAACCATGAATAGATGAAAAAATATTATATATATATATCACATGTATATATATATACACACACATATATATACACACACAATGAAATAATACGCAGCCTTAAAAAATAAGGAAATCCTGTCATTTGTGACAACATAGATGAAATGTAGGACATTATGCTAAGTGAAGTAAGCCAAGGACAGCAAAACAAATATTGCCTTATCTCACATTTCTGCAATCTAGAGTTGAAACTCACAGAAGCAGAGAGCAGAATGATGGTTACCAGGGGCTGGGGATCAGGAGTGGAGGTTGGGGATTGGGGAGATGTTGGTAAAAGGATACAAAATCCTAGTTAGAAAGGAGGATCAGTTCAGAAGATCTATTGTACAACATGGTGACTATGGTTGATAACAATGCATTATATACTTCAAAATTGCCAAGAGAGTGGTTTTAAAAGGTCTCACTACACAAAAATAGTAAGTGTGTGAGGTAGTAGATATGTTCCTTAGCTCAACTTAGTCATTCCAAAATCTATACATATATCAAAACATCATGTTGTATACCATAAACATATATAATTCTAATAAATATATAGAGTTAACTAAATACATTTAAAAAGCATCCCTGGCCTCTGTCTATTAGTGTAAGTAGTACCCAACCAACACCCACTTTGCTTGTTACCATTAGTGACAAATAAAAATGTTTACAGACTTTGCCAAGTGCCCCTTAGGGTTCCTTGGTTGAGAATCACTGGTTTAGATATACAGCCTTCTCATTCTCAGCATTAGTATACAGCCTGGGTTCCTGTGTTTATGACTCCTCTTCCTGGAAACTGCATTTGCTTGTCTTCCAAACCCTCATTTACACCATTTCTACCCCATCCAGTCATCCAATTCACCCCGCCTTAGAACGACCCCACTGCAGTGGCTCTGCCAAAGGATCCAAACCCCTTCTTTGACCTGATATCTGAAACCTGTCCCTGATCTGGAGACCGAGGCAGTGAAAAGCCAGCTTCTGTGACTGTGTATTATTTGGGTAGAAAAAGGCCTCATAAATCACCGGATTGTTTTGTGGGCCTTTGAGGGTGCTACTGGGAATGGCAGGGAGTGTGACTCATCCTGCTGTACTGCTGTAATATTAAAGAAAATAAATAACGGAACTGAGAAGGCATTAAGTGAGGAAATGAGGCACGGATGCGTGAGGCAGAGGTGATCCTGCTGCACTGCATGTACGTGGATATTACCCAATTACTTGGGAAGCAGAACTTAGGAAGAGAACTGTGGAATCAGTTTTCTGAATGAACTGCAGAGTATACACTCAGATTGTACTGAATTCCCCAGGCAAGACTTTTCCTCTGAGCTCCCTTTCTGAATAATAAGGAAGTACATGCAATTGGGTTGTCATGGTTTGTTCTCTGTCTTAAGTACTACTGGTAATAATCATGCCTTATGTTTGTTCAGTGTTTCCTGGTTTACAGAACACATTCCCATATATTATGTCATTTCACTAACAAAGCAAGCCTCTAGAGAGGAGGAATCCAGCCAGGAGGAAAACAGTGTTCTAGAAGGGGTGTTTTGACAGGTTTGAGATAGCAGAGCATACTTGTGAGAGCACAGGATCTGGAATCTGAAGATTTGGATAAGAATAACAGCTCAAAACAGCTCTGGCATCTTGACCATTAAACTGTCAAACTTTAGTGTTTCTTCTGTGGAGATAATAGCACTGTTACAAGGTATTCAATGAAATCAGACCTATAAATACTGAATACTGTACCCACCTCACCCTAGGAAACAGGCTTTTAAAAACAGTGGTGGAAGCAAGCTTTAACTCAGGATAATCTGAAGATTACAAAAGTATAATAGCATATTTTATTGCATAGTAGTCAAATATAAATGAAGACTTTAGAGTCAGGTGACCAGGGTTTGAATCTCAGCTCTGCTTCTTGTAACTGTGTCACTTGAAACAAGTTTCTCAACCTCCCTGTGTCTTGGTTTCCTTATCCATAAAATAGGTGCTTTGGAGATTAAAGAGGTTATTACATAAAAAGTTTTTATAACTGCAGTGTCTCTCTGCTTTGAGTCATCTATACAACAGTCATCCCGTATCCACAGGGGATATGTTGCAAGACCCCCCTGGATGCCTGAAACTGCAGATAGTAATAAGCTTATATATACCATATTTTTTAATACATACATACCTATGATAAAGTTTAATTTATAAATTAGGCACAATGAGAGTTTAACAACAATAGCTAATAAAAAGAACAATTATAACAACATACTGTGATAAAAGTTATGCGAAAATCAGTACCTCTCTCTCTCAACCCAAATATCTTATGGTACTTATTTTTGGACCATGGTTGACCATGGGTAACTAAAACCAAGAAAGTAAAACTGCTGATAAAGGGGAGTACTGTACTTAGTTACTTTTTTGTCCTAGGCTATGACGTCTACTTTTATTACCTCAACTAATGGGATTACTCAGAGTTGACTTCAAGTACAGCATTATTTAAGGTGAACAACATTGGATTCTGTGACAGATGAAGTCCCAAATATAGTGGCTTAACACACTCATCTTTGTTCCTCCCTCCCTTCTTCCTTTCTTCCCTTCGTCCCTTCTTCCCTCCTTCCCTTCTTCCCTCCCTTCCTTTCCTTCCTTCCTTCCTTCCTTCCTTCCTTCCTTCCTTCCTTCCTTCCTTCCTTCCCTTTTTTTGACAGGCTGTCACTCTCTCACTCAGACTGGAGTGCAGTGGCATGATCATGGGTCACTGCAGCCTCGACCTGCTGGACTCAAGCAATTCTCCCACCTCAGCCTCCCAAAGTGCTGGGATTACAGGTGTGAGCCACTGAGTCCAGCCACAATCCTATTTCTTGCTCATGTCATATTCCAAGGCAGGTTATTGGGGTGTGTGTGTGTGTGTGTGTGTGTGTGTGTTGGGGTTTACTCCATGCAGATACTCAGAGACCAAAACTCCTGCTCCTAGCATGCTATGTCTCTACCCTCCCCTAGATCCTCAGATTTATCTCTTTGACAGCTGAGGAAACCATGATTGGGTATGAGGATTCCCAAGGGTCAAGCCTAGAAGTTGAATATATTGCTTTTGTTCTCATTCCACTGTCCAGAACACAATCATGTGGCCACACTTCACTCATGAAATCCTGAGAAATATAGTCTGACTATGTGCTCAACAAAAGGAGAGTTCATATATTAGAGAAAGCTATCAATCTAGCAAGTCCTGAGTTCAGGGAGTCTGTGCTTCCCAACAGCAGTCCTTGTAAAGCACAGCTCTACACATGAGACTCCTGTACTATGCCATTTTTCTGACCCATGCAGTTTGTGTAGCCATTATTCTCCCATCACTCTGTAAGCAGTATTTTGTCCTTCTGCAGCAGGATTGGTTTGGTCATAATCCTGATTGAGATCCAAGTTGGAAACAACCTTTCCTCTGAATGGAAACAGAACCTTCTTGATATATTCTAGGTGTTTAAACATCAGCTGAGGGTACGACCCATGATGTAGCAATCCAGTGCCTTGTGAAGGACCACTCACCTCCTTTTGAGGCTGAAAACTAGAGTAATAGGTTTGACCTTGACAGAGGTACAAGATCAAGGTGGATCTACAGGTAATAGCAGGCAAATGGAAATGAGCTCAAAGCCAGAAAATTACGATCAGAGCCTGGACAGATAAACATAAGTTTAGAACCAGAAGGAATACTCAGACATAGTAAAAACTTGTAAAAACCTGGCAACCAGACACCTGCTAAGTAGTGAAGCCAGGAGACTGTGAAAGAATATTTAAAGATATTCTTTGGAAGAGACCCAGAAATAATACCATTCAACAAAAAAAGCACAGAGGCAGTATAAAGGAGGGAGTTAAAACATTGATTTTGTGATGTACAGCCCTGCATTCAAATCCAATGCTCAAACTCTACCAATTATGTGAACTGGACAAGGTTCTTGATGTCTCTGAACTTGAGTGTTCCCATCAATAAGGAGGAAATTAATAAATAACTTCTCTCTCAGAATTATTTTAAGAAATGTCTGAGATACTACAGATGAATCTGTTTCTAGAAACGGGGTTTCCCATTCTGGCTGCATCTCAAACTCACCTCATGATTGCAATAGTTTTTGTTGTAGTAACATATGCCTAAGTCCCATCTTTGGTGTTTCTTATTCAGTAGCTCTGGGATGGCTGGCTGCACCTATAGGTTCACAAAGCCTCGCAGGTGATTTGAATCACCATGACACTGATTTCCCAGTTGAAAACCAACGTTCCATTGGGCCATGGGCCAGCAAACACTTTTTAATTAAGGAAATATCTTAGTCTTTGCATGTTACATAGTCTCGGCTGCTACTATTCAACTCTGCATTTTTTGTGTAAAAACGGACGTTGATAATATGTAAATTCATGAGCTTTGGCTGTCTTTCAATAAAACTCATTTATGAATGCTGAAATTTAAATATCATATAATTTTCACATCACAAAATATTACTCTTCATTGTATTTTTAAAATTCTTTATGAATGTTAAAACAATTTCTAGCTTATGGGTGATACAAAAGTAAGTTTCTATGCCAAATTTGGCCCACAGGCCATCGTTTGCTTACTGTGCAGGAGAGCAGAGGCTCCTAGGCTTACACATGCGGGATCATCCAGAGGGCTTGATAAACTTTTTAGGCCCAACCCCCACAGTTGCTAACTCAGTAGGTCTGTGATGTGGCAGAGAATTTGCATTTCTAACAAATTCCCATGGGATGATGATGTGGCTGGTCTGGGGACTGCATTTTGAGAATCATTGATCTAAAGGAATACTCAGACAATTGGTTCCTTAGACTGTCCTCAATTTAATTTATAATATAACATGATATTTAAATCGTTTTCCATTTTTGAGCTTTGAAAACTATTTGGTAGCTGTGCACTGAGTTTATACCCTTTAAGAAATACCTGAAATAAAGACAATTTCTATCACGTTAACGGTCGAGTATAGACAATAAATTTTACTAGTTAAGAGCATGGACATTGGAGAAAAATCAGACCAGGCATAAATCCTGGACCTCCTTCAATTGTATAATCTTGGGTAAGTACGTTTTCTGCATCTCAGTTGCCTCAGTTCATATGTAAAATAAAGGTAATAATAATACCTATATTGTAGGATTGTTGCCAGGATTAAATGGGTATGAAAAACATTCAGAATAGTTCCTGGCCCATAGTAAATATTCAATAAATGTTAGTCACTATTATATCTAAAGGTAAGTTATGACAGCAAAGGTATTTTTAATAAGAGGGATGTACTCTATTGAAGGCCTACATGGGGTGAACCAAGGATATGATATGCAGCAGGGCAAAAATCTTTCTAAATAATTTTTGATCCATTTTTAGATATGTAGCAATTATCTGTTCTAGGACCACAATAATTCACCTGACTAATAATTTTTCTAGGCCCACAATAATTCACCTGACTAATAATTTTAGTCAGGATGTTTTCTTTTATTTAAAGTAAATGTTGCCGAATTCCCAAGATGACATTCAAAATAAAACAAAGTACCTATAAGTTAGCTTAATTTAAAAACCTCCTAATTCTTAAGTCTGATGACTTTCTTTATTCACCAAATAATTACTGAGCATCTGGTAGCAAGATAGTGTGCAAAGAACCAGTGATAAAGCAGAGTGGTCAATGAGACAGGTGCAGTGCTCCAACTCAGGGAAGACAAACATCAAGCAAATAATAACTAAAACAATTAATTCCTTCCACCTGTAATAAGTATGAAGAAAAAGTGCAAAGTTTCATGAAGAGACATCACTAAAGGAATTACTCTAATCTCAAGAGGTGAGGATCACATAGAAAGTTTCCCTAAGGAAGACATCTGTGATGGTTAATACTGAGTGTCAACTTGATTGGATTGAAGGATGCAATATTGATCCTGGGTGTGTCTGTGAGGGTGTTGCCAAATTAGATTAACATTTGAGTCAGTGGGCTGAGGAAGGCAGACCCACCCTTAATCAGTTGGGCACCATCTAATCAGCCACCAGCGTATATAAAGCAGTCAGAAAAAACGTGAAGAGGTGAGATGGGCCTAGCCTCCCAGCCTACATCTTTCTCCCAGGCTGGATGCTTTCTGCCCTTGAACATCAGGCTCCAAGTTCTTCAATTTTGGAGCTCAAGCTGGCTCTCCTTGCTCCTCAGCTTTCAGACAGCCTGTTGTGGGACCTTCTGATCATGTAAGTTAATACTTAATAAACTCCCATATATGATTTCCTATTAGTTCTGTCCATCTAAGAGAACCCTAACACAACATCTCTATCTAATCTGATATTTGCTGCTGCTTAGAATTTCAGAAACATTCACTAAAATAAGGATCTGTGGTTCTGGGAGTGTGTGACAAAAATCTATAGGTAACATTCATTCGTTTTTTTATTTTCACAGTGGGTATAAAAGAAAGGATCATGCATCCTGCTTATCAAAAGTGTTATGAAGTCATTCATGTATAAATTAGAGAAAGGAGTGCAAGAAGGATTTTCCAATGCCAAACATACATAGTTTTAAATTCCATTGAAAATTATCATATCCATTAAGAGATAATTTCTACCAAACTTGACCCTTGTGGTGTCATTGATAACCAAGTTTTGAACTCGTCCCCATTTCTATGGATCAATATTGAGCCATGCACTTTATCTAGTAATTAATACTTGACTATGTTCTGATAAAGATTAAATAAATGCCCAAAAATGCTGCAAATGTTTTGGTTTTCTTGATGTATTTTCCCAGAATGTAATAAAATGCACAGAAATCAATAGGGCAATAGCTGTGCCTGATATCTGCCTCCTTCTTTTCTACAATATCAACCTGAGAAACTTTAGGTATATGTAATAGGTACAGGTATTACTTATATGTAATAGAGAGAATAATGATCCCCCAAAGATGTTCACATCCTTATTCTTGGAACCTGTGAATATGTTATATTAACATGGCAAGAAGGAGATTAAGGTGGCAGATGAAATTAAGGTTGCTCATCAGCTGTCTTTAAGATTGGGAGATTATCCTGAATTACCTGGTTGAGCCCAATACGGGAGAGAGAGAGAGAGACAGAAGAGTCAATGTCAGGGTGATGTATTTTGAGACAGACTCCCACCACCATTGCTGGCTTTGAAGATGAAAGAGAGGCATGAGCCTAAGAGTGCCTCTAGAACTTGAAAAGAGAAAAAATGGATTCTCCTCTAAAAGCTTCCAAAAATGAACACAGCTCTGATGACACCATGATTGTAGCCCAGTGATACCCATTTTGGGCTTTTGACCTCCAGAACTGTAAGACAGTAAAGCTGAGTTGTTTTAAGACACCAAATTTATGGTAATTACAGTATTGATAGGAAACTAATACAAAATACCATTTGAAACAAATGTTTAAAGAAATGAAGCACTCTAAATGTTGAGAGAATACTGTTTCTTTTATAAAAACAATAAATCTTCAGAACATTTCAAGGGCTACTCTAATTGGTAGCTCTGATTCTTGACAAGAAATAATTCTACAGAACTGAGCCCACCAGGTTGGCTTTCTCCTCTAGACCCACTGAGCATATATTTTATCTGCCAATGTAAAGACAAGAACAGAGAGAATGTTTTATCTTTAGTGTCTCCTACTAGTAGACACTGAATAAAGGTTAGTTAAACATGTGGGTTTATTTATTAAAAGACCCTTTGACATCCCAGGTGAATATATATGAAATAGATATTCTAAATTAACGCATCTAAAGTAAAACTCCTGATTCTTCTAACCAAGTTTGCTTCTTTCCTAATTTTCTACAATTCATGTTAGGTCTGAAAGTAAGAAGGATGCTTGCTCCTACTTTTCCCTTTCACTTCATCACAAAATATTTTATAAATTAAAAAAAATCTGTCAAGGACCAACCATATGCCTTGTCACTAGATGTAATTAAGAGCAAGTCCATTGGCCGATCTTCAAAATGATTTCAAATCTAATCATTCCTCACCACCTCCACTTCCATGGCAGTATATCCATGGCACTACTGTGTTTAAATCAGAATATTGCAATAGCCTCCTAACTTGTCTCCTGATTTTACTCTTGCCCCCTATAATCTATTTTCCCCCTAGCAACCAGAATAACTTTCTTAAAAAATATCAGATTATGCCCTTAATTCTTCTGCTTATAAAATCCAGTGGCTTACTCTCACAATGAAATAAAAAACATTCTCTGTACTATGATCATGCCCCTACATAATTTGTCTGTCTCCTCTCATTTCTGACCTAATCTTCATCCACTCCATTCAAATTGACGTCCTCGTTCCTTGAGCATAATCAGCATTCTCTCACCCCAGGACATTTGCCCTTGCTGTTTTCTCACTGAAAAACACTTCATCAGAGTTTCACATGCTGCACTCTCACATCACTCAGGCTTCAGCTCACCCTAGGATCGCCACCTCCAAAGTCTTCTCAGTTTATCAAGTATTTTGATGAACTTAAAGCACTTTAGATTTATCACACATTATGAACACAATAGTTTAAACACTTTGGTTAGTTTGACATAACTTTCCCTAGATAACCAATGTTGGCACATTTTGTTCTAAATGTTTAGTATGTATGTGTTTACCAGTCTACTCTAGAATTTTGTTGAAGCTGGACATCAGGTTTACTTATTACACTTTTCACCATTTTCCTCTGTTCTGCTTTCAATCGAGTGAAATGTCTGCCTGTCTGTAATCACGTGGCAGTTCTTCAGTAAATCATGGTTTCTCCAAAATTGGCATCGTGATACTGAGATCTTAATTCAAAGTTTACTTTTACACTAAAATGCAATACATTTGGGCCTTTAAATCTGAGTGACCACATTATTTTTTAAATATATTCTCATGTACACTTGGTTTTATTAAAGGGACTTAAAAATAAGGGTATTTGGACTCATCCTGTTTATGGCTGTATAGTATTCCATGGTGTATATGTGCCACATTTTCTTTATCAAGTCTATCATTGGTAGGCATTTAGATTGGTTCCAAGTCTTTGCTATTGTGAATAGTGCTGCAGTAAGCATATATGTGCATGTGTCTTTATAGTAGAATCATTTATAATACTTTGGGTATATACCCAGTAATGGGATCCCTGGGTCAAATGGTATTTCTGGTTCTAGATCCTTGAGGAATCACCACACTGTCTTCCACAATGGTTGAACTAATTTACATTCCCATCAATAGTGTAAAGACGTTCCTATTTCTCCACGTCCTCTCCAGCACCTGTTGTTTCCTGACTTTTTAATGATCACCATTCTAACTGACATGAGATGGTATTTCATTGTGGTTTTGATTTGCATTTCTCTAATGACCAGTGATGATGAGCTTTTTTTCATGTGTTTGTTGGCCACATAGATGGATGAAGCTAGAACCCATCATTCTCAGCAAACTAACACAGGAACAGAAAACCAAACACAGCATGTTCTCACTCATAAGTTGGAGTTTAACAATGAGAATACATGGACACAGGGATGGGAACATCACACACCAGGGTCTGTCAGGGGGTTGGGGGCTAGGGGAGGGATAGCATTAGGGGAAATATCTAATGTGGATGACAGGTTGATGGGTGCAGCAAGCCACCATGGCACATGTATACCTAGGTAAAAAACCTGCACGTTCTGCACATGTATCCCAGAACTTAAAGTATAATAATAAAAAGTAAAATAAAATAAAAATAAGGGTATTTGGGTAGAAACAGAATTGTAAGTTGTCCAGAGACTTTGAAAGACAGCAGTGTTCTTTCAAATTTTTAAGTTGGCCTCAATGGTTTGACCACCTTTATCTTGGCCTGGGGACTGCCTTTTGTTCCTGGGTGATATGGTTATATTGCTGGTAAAGGCCTACATGTGTCGTATTTATGGCTAAATGCTGTTTTGCAACATTCTGCATGTGATTCAGATCATTTCAGAGTTTTAAATTGTGATTATAGTGTCATCAAATTATTTACCTTCCTAAAATGTACTATGTGAAATACATGTAAATTTGGTGTTTATCTACTCTTCAACACAGTAATATATTGGGATGGGAAATGCTTCCTCCTCCTAGTTGAGCTTTAGATGGCCTGTTATCTATGCCTGTGATGCAGACAAACATTATGATGATAACGTACTCTCTGCTCTGGTACCCTATATTAATATTTGTCTTCATTATAGTAAACTTGTACCACCAAGGAGCCCAAGCTGCTAGAAGATTTTCCACATCAGTATAGCTATCAACTCTTTCTTTAAGTTAATTGTTCCCACTCTTCACTTCACAGTTAGCAAATTGTTTATTTACACATTCAACAAATATTTACTGAGTACCTAGGTGAGACACTAGATAGATGTGAGAAGTATAAATGTGAATAAAAGTACATTGATGATAGATTAGTAATAGTTTTGATGGGAGTATAAGCAAAAACAGTGCTAGTAAAAGCAATAGGAATTCTATGAAGTTCTTGGAATGGTAGGATGACTAACTGATAACTAACTTGAAATTATTGATTTTACATCTGTAGGGAGAAATGTCTGTCTTGTTTCTGAGTGGGTATTGATTCATCAGAATGTAATGTAAGGTGTTTCTCTTTCCATTCAGGGAGGGAATATTGGCCCTTGTGCTTTCAAAATAGCTTACTTATTTATAGTCATTACCTAATTTCATTATTATGTCAGCAAAATAAGGTACTTATTATCATTATTCCTATTTTTTACAGATAAGGACATTGAGGCTAATAGAACTCAAGTAACTTGCTCCTAGTCACATTGTCCTAAGCACTATAGTTTCTCATAGTAAAGTTGAAAATAAATAGGCTTATTTTTCCACTAGAATCCCTTAACATTATACCATTTTCACCAAGCAATGGAACTATCACTTGATTGGCCAGATCATAACTTACAAAGTCAGTATTTTTATTAGTTTTTCCCTTTAGCATGCAAACTTTATCAGTTTTGGCCCTTAGCCTCTTTGAATTGGTTTGTGTCAATCATATACGTACATTACATATGATGCATATATGTATCACTTATGTATTCATTTGTCTTATTTTAGATTCCCTTGAAAGAAAAGCCTAAAATAGGGGCTTTTCTACAGGTGGTTTATTTTAAGAACAAGAGTAAAGTACCAGTAGGTGTGCAACAAGAAAAGAGGGAAAAATTATCCAAAGGGTGAGTTGCAAGCCTAACCCATCATGGGTAGTTGAGATTTGATCCTGTTATAAAGCCCTGAGGTTTACACGTAGAATGCACTTCAGAATTATCTGTCCAAGGATAAGAAAAGCAGTGGTATTAATTCACTAGATTCTGTTTCTCACTAGTCAAAAGTTGACCTATAACTACATTGCATTTGTTTGCAAATGCATCAAAATGGCTGAATGAAAGCTTGGAAGCAGAAAGTGAGAGCTACAGAGTACAAATGAGGTGAGATGCTATAAGGTTACAGCGGTGCACACCTGGATTCCATGGCAAAAGCTGGAATAAACAGGTAAGCTGAGAGAGTATGGGGGATGGATACAGAGTTATTGAATACATACTTTGTCTTGACTTAAAATCTTAGCTCATCTCAGCTTTTCCTATGAAGTCACCCTGATATCTTCAAATGCTTATTGAATATATTAATCTCCATAAGTTTTATGATAGAAACAATAATTACATACTACTTAATAACTATACTACTTAATTGCTTCATTAATAAATCACTACTTAATTGCTAACCCATCCCCCATGAGCCACCTTCTGTTTTTACGGTCTCTTGACAGTGGCAGGTGAGACCGTAGTGACAGGCCATGATTGTGGGTATCTTCCCTGTGCCTGGAGTGTTTGTGATTCCTCACAAATCAGATGCAGAGAGTTACAATTACCACCTTAAGATTCCATGTATTCTTTCTTTCTCAATCAGAAAATTACCATAACCTTATAGCGTATTTTTTGTTTTCCATTAATAGCAAATTTGTTTGTAATTTGAGATCTATTGATAAGTATTTACGTTACTAGACTGTATTGTTTTCAATTTCTTGATTCAGTTCTCCATTGTTGCCATTCAGATGGCAAATTCCGATTATATTTGTATTATCAACACCTCACTATTCTTTTTCTTCCTCTTTCTCAACTGTCAGTTGTCAATTGTCAACTGATTACATTCTCTTTCTTGAACTGTTAATTCAGCCTATCTTTACTTTGCATTTTAATGTTGCTTTTTTGTTTATCAGAACATATTTAGTCATGGGTTTCCATTTCCTAGTTGCAATAGATATTTGCTGCTGTGCGTTGCAAGTAACTCTTTCTCCATTCTCCTGGTCACCACATACCCATTACTTTAGTGAAATGCTTCCCGCAGTCTCTCCACTTACAGATCTCAGGTGGGAGCTAACAATTAAAGAATCCAACTCGATGGTCAAAGGAACAGACACACGACCGATTTGCACAGCATTTCATCTCCAGGACAGAATATATTGATGCCATTGAGGTATATGACCCCAGCAAGACCAACTGGTTTTTCCTTGCCTCCACCCCACATTCAAATACCAGTGGCCATGATGTCACTTTCATAATAACAAGAGACCTGGGAGACATAAAGTAATATATAGAGAAAATTAACAATGAGAAAGAACGGGCAAAGAGTGAGGAAAATTGAATGGTATTTGGTTCTATTAGGGAGATTTATGGGTTCCCAAAATTAAACCACAAATAGGTTAAACATATAACCAACAAATTTAACTTTCTTATTCAATTACTTGAAGCTGAGTTTCTGTTTTTTGCAACCAGAGTTCTGACTACTTCACTAAACATATATACCATCCAAATTATAAGGGACAAAGGCCTGTTAAAACGTTCAGCTCCTATATTGCAAACATTTGGTAGTCTCCATTTGGAAGCTTTAAACTTCTGCCTTTACTGAGGAATAAAAATAGTTATTTTATTCTAGGAACACATAAAGCTTTGGAGAATTAGAAAGTGCTTTGATTCCCCATGCCTAGGGTCATCTGTGCAAATGGAATAGTGAGAACTGCATCTTTGGCAGCATGTGCTCTCTAATCCCCTAGAAACTACCTGTCTTCATCTCTCTCCCCAGAAACTCATCTCTGCAACAGCGGAGGCTTCCATCTCCCCTTCTGGTCTGAAAGCAACTACTTTAATGTTTTTTTCTCCTTCCAGAGCAGTATTTCTATTCTTCTTTGGGGCTATAAGCCTTACCCTCATCTTAATGGTAGAAAGGCTTCGGGAAAACACACACACCACACACACACACACACACACACACACACCAAGAAAAGGCCATCTAGTGGACAATATATCAGAGATAGCATTTCTCTACATTTGGAAATAAACTAATATGTTAATATTAATTCTATTGATTAATGTAAAGTACCCAATGATGATTTCAATAAATAACAAAAAAGGTATTTCATGCCATTGAATAGTCACTTCTGGGTAGAAAGAAAAGAAACATGTAGATATGCTAGGATAGAAGATTATTTCCCTGACATGATAATTTTTTTTTTAAATCAACTTCCAATATCATACTTAACGGTGAAATACTATAGTCATTCCCATCAAAATCAGGAACAAGACAAAGACATCATTATTTTTTAACATTGTCTTGAAGTTCTTTCCAAAACAATAAGGCAAGAGACAGAAATAGAGATAAAACTATTGGATATGAGACAAAATTAGCATTATTTGCAGGTGGTAGAATTGTATAGAAGTAAATGGAAGACGGACAACCTTTTAGATTGAATTTATCTTCTGAACAGTGGTTGTATTCTACATTAAAATTAAAAATTTAGATGTTTTACTATCCTTGAAATACAGTACCTGAATGTATTAAGTCATTCTTGCATTGCCATAAGGAAATAACTTAGACTGGGTGGTTTATAAGAAAAGACGGTTAATTGGCTCATGGCTCTGCAGGTGGTATAGGAAGCATGGTGGCATTTGCTTCTGGGAAGACCTCAGGGAGCTTTTACTCATGGCAGAAGATGAAGCAGGAGCAGGCACCTCTCATAACAAAAGCAGGAGCAAGAGAGAGAGAGTTATGTGGGGAGGAGGTGCCGCACATTTTTAAATGACCAGATCTTGTGAGAACTCACTATTATGAAGACAGCACCAAATTATGAGGGATCTATCCCTATAATCCAAACACCTCCAAACCAGGCCCCACCTCTAGCATGGGGAATTAAAATTCAACATGAGATTTGGGTGGGGACAAATACCCAAACTATATCACTGAAATGTGTTAAAAATTTTTCAATTAAACATTCTCAACCTCAAATTGTACCATCATGAAAAAACATAAAACAACCTATCATTTGTGTACATATACATGCAACAACTGTCTAGGAATATCACTGTGTGAATCTACATGAGGAAAATTATAGGCTGCGTGTGGTAGCTCACACCTGTAATTCCCACACTTTGGGAGGCTGAGGTGAGAGGATCACTTGGGCCAGGAGTTTGAGACCAGCCTGGGCAATATAGCAAGATCTCATCTCTAAAAAAAAAATTAATTAACTGGGCATGGTGACACATACCTGTAGTTCCAGCGACTTGGGAGTCTGAGGCAGAAGGATCACTGAGCCCAGGAGTTTGAGGTTGCAGTAAGCTATTATCACGCCACTGCACTCCCAGCCTGGGTGACACAGTGAGACCCTATCTCTCAAAAAAAAAAAAAAAAAGGAAAAGAAAACTATAAAATATTTGTATTATTTAGAATGAGTAGGTTATATTGTGGTGACAAATAATCTACTCAAATAACCTTGGTTTATTTCTCATTCTTGTTGCATATCCTTGGTTAGCTGGAAGAGAACTCTGCTCCATATGGTGCTCATTTAGGTCCTGGCTATTGATATGCTCTGCATCTGTGGCAAGGGAAAAGGAAGAGGGAAGATTGCATAACAGAGTCCTGTACCACTTCTGCTTACATTCCATTGGCCAAAGCGAGGCACATGCCATGCCTCATCTCAAAGAGGCTTAGGAAGTACAATACTAACCACAATCTATCTGAAAAATAAGGTGGCTAATTATCAGGGGAACCCACCCCCAATATTTCAAAGTAGGTTCTTTCTATTTTTCCTAAGTGTTGGCCAGTCTGAGAAATAAAGAGATAAAGTACAAAGAGAGTAATTCTACAGCTGAGCCACCGGGGGTGACATCACATATCAGTAGGTCCGTGATGCCCACCTGAGCTGCAAAACCAGCAGGTGTTTTTTGAGGATTTCAAAAGGGGAGGGGGTGCAAAAACAGGGAGTAGGTCACAAAGATCACATGCTTCAAAGGGCAAAAGGGGAACAAAGATCACACCTTCTGAGGAAACAGGACAAAAGATAAAACAGAACTACTGATAAGGGTCTATGTTCAGCTGTGCACATATTGTCTTGATAAACATCTTAACAGAAAACAGGGTTTGAGAGCAGAGAGCTGGTCTGACTACAAATTTACCAGGACGGAGTTTTTCCCCACCCTAATAAGCCTGAGGGTACTGCAGGAGACCAGGGTGTATTTCAGTCCTTATGTCAACCTCATAAGACAGACGTTCCCAGAGTGGCTGTTTAAAGACCTCCACTCAGGAATGCATTCCTTTTCCAGGGTCTTAATTATTAATATTCCTTGCTAGGAAAAGAATTCAGCGATATCTTCCCTACTTCCATGTCCATTTATAGGCTCTCTGCAAGAAGAAAAATATGGCTCTATTCTGCCCAACCCCTCAGGCAGTCAGACCTCATGGTTGTCTTTCCTTGTTCCCTGAAGATCACTGTTATTTTGTTCTTTTTCAAGGTGCACTGATTTCATATTGCTCAAACACACGTTTTACAATCAATTTGTACAGATAACACAATAGTGGTCCTGAGGTGACATACATTCTCAGCTTATGAAGATAACAGGATTAAGAGATTAAAGTAAATTAAATTATAAAAGTATTAATTTTGGGAACTGATAAATGTCCATATTAAAATGAAATCTTCACAATATGTCAATGATAAATGTCATATTAAAATGAAATCTTCACAATTTATGTTCAGAGATTGCAATAAAGACTGGTGTAAGAAATTATAAAAGTATTAATTTGGGGAACTGATAAACATCCATATTGAAATGAAATCTTCACAATTTATGTTCCTCTGCCACGGCTCCAGCCAGCCCCTCCATTCGGGGTCCCTGACTTCCCGCAACAGCTAATTGTAATACCCAATCTAAAGGTTAAGAATTCAGACTCCAGAAACAGTACCTGAGTTCAAATCCTGGCTATTAAAATTGCTGCTAAATATCCTTGCTATAATTATGGCTCCTCATCAGAAAAGTAAAAACAACAATAGCATATTTCCTATCAGATTATGTTAAAGTTTATGCATTTATGAAAAATATTTATTGAGCAACATTTTGTAACAAGAATATACCATTCTGGGTGCCTGGATATATCAGTGAACAAAATGGACAAATATCTCTGCCTTTGGGAGCATATTCTTGAGAGGGAAAGGAAATAAGCCATGGAAAACTGTAAGAAAATTGCATAGAATTCTCAGATAGCCTTTTGGGTTACAGTAAAAATTTTGGCTTTACTGTGAGCAGATGGGGAACCACAGGACACTTTTCTCATAGGAATGACATTATCTGAGTCACTTATTAAAATGATCCTTCTAGCTATTCTTTTGGGAAAAGACCCTAGTGGAGCAAAGGTCAAAGCAAGGAGATCCCTAAGTAAGGAGGCTATTGTAGAATTATATATGACAAATGGTTTGGACTAATATGGTAGCAATGACATTTTTGAGAATTGCATCCAGCAGCAAATATATCTAAAGTATTCAGATATATATTCTGGATATATATTAAGATATATCCTTGATACATTTTGAAAGTAGAGTTATTGATCAATTGCATGCACAGTATTAAAGAAAGAGAAAAGTCAGTTAGGAATTCGGACTACAAGGTTTTTAAACTGGGCCCTTAACTTAGACAGGGAAGGGAGCAGAGAAGTCCAGTTTGGGATATGTCAAACCTTAAATGCTTATTAGACATCAAAGAGGAAGTGTTGAGTAGGGAGATGATACATTTAATAGAATTCAGGAGAGTATTTATAACTGGAAAAGTAAATGTGGATGTGCTCACAGAGAATGCATTTAAAGCCTTGGAACTCAATCAAATCACCAACAAAGTGAGTGCATTTGTTTTTAAAATGAGTTAGTAAGCGGGAATGACTTAGAATGATAGAATATAATAAACACTCAGTGAATGTTAATTATTATTATTATGTTCCTTGAAGAGACAATTGTTTCAAAATTCTTAGTTCTTACCAAATTCCAATTAACTACTGATGTCATCTCAATAAAATTCCTTTTGTCGAGGAAAGGATTTTACAAAACTATTCTAAAGGCTGTCTGGAAAAGAAATCAACAGTAAGATTATTCTAGACATTTAGGCGTAATGATATCAGAGACAGAGGTTGAGCTTGATAACCATGCACCTATCTGATATTACCCAGGTAGGGCAATTTTACTAAGTGTGGAACTGGTTCAAGACATAATAATAAAATGAAAGGAACCAATACATAGCCCCCAAATGTAGTATCTATATTTTTTATCTATATCTACATATACACTGATAAATTAAAAAATAAATTGTGGCTGGGCACCTTGGCTCATGCCTGTAATTCCCAGGCATGGGAATTATGGGCCCAGATGGGCAGATCACTTTGAGCTCGGGAGTTCAAGACCAGCCTGGGCAACATGGCAAAAACCTGTCTCTACAAAAAACTTTTAAAAAATTAGCTGGGCATGGTGGCATGTACCTGTAACCCCAGCTACTTGGGAGGCTGAAGTGGGAGGATCACCTGAGCCCAGGGTTGGTTGAGGCTGCAGCGAGCTGTGATCGCACCACTGCATTCCAGCCTGGGTGGCAGAGTGAGACCCCATCTAAATAAATAAATAAATAAATAAATAAATAAATAAATAAATTTTAAAATGGTTCAGAGTTTTAAAATATGACATAAAACACTAGGACTTTTAAATAAATATCCATCTACTTTTGGGTTAAATTATATTCTGAGCATATAAGCAATAAAGATATAAAATATTGAAACATTTAATGACATAAAACTTTACTGGGCAAGGTGGCTCACGCCTGTAATCCCAGCACTTTAGGAGGCCGAGGTGGGTGGATCACGAGGTCAGGAGTTCAAGACCAGCCTGGCCAAGATGGTGAAACCCCGTCTCTACTAAAAATACAAAAATTAGCTGGGTGTGGTGGTGGGCGCCTGTAATCTCAGCTACTCAGGAGGCTGAGGCAGTGAATTGCTTGAACCTGGAGGTTGCAGTGAGCTGAAATCACGCCACCACTCCAGACTGGGCGACACAGCAAAACTCTGTCTCAAAAAAACAAAAAAAAATTACTGTATATCATAAACATCACTAAAAGTAAATGCAAATTTGGAATATTTTAAAAGATAGGACCAACAATAAATTATATGAACCTAACAAAACTTATTGTGAATCATTAAGAAAATGAAATTTAATAGTCTAAGAGAAAACTGGAAAAACATGAGTCAATAAGTCATGACATTAAAAACATATATGCCTACTGTAATGTAAACATTAAAATTTTCTAATAAACAAATGCAAATTTCAAAAATACTCAAGATTTCTAAAAATATTGAATGTGAATTTATAGTGAGGCAAATATTATCTTACATTCCCAGAACAAGTTAAATTCATACAACCTTTCTAGAAAGCAATTTGGCAAAACGAATCTACAAATCTAAAAGACACATATGCTTTAACCAACTAATTACACTTTTTGGAATTCATCCTAAGAATGTATCAAAAATGAAAATGATAATTCTACACTAAAGAGTTTTTACTGCAGTGTTGTATTTATAACAGTGCACATTAAAAAGCAATCTAAGGCTTAAACAATAGGGACTTGTTTAAGTAAGTAATGATCAATACAAACAATGCTAATACTAAATAGCAATTAAAAATGATATTTTCATATTTTCATGAAATAAAATGCTCTCCCTGTAATATTATGTGCAAGAAGCAGTGTTCAAAACTTCAAACACAGTATAAGTTTCCTATCTATAACTACATATATATGTATGTAACATTTATCTATAGATCTATTCATATTCATATATTATATATAACAATATAATGTTATTTCTGTGTGGTGACATAATTATGGTTTTTCCTCTACATTTATCTATTATGTATTTTTAAATGTCCTGTATTGCATATGTATTAATTTTATCATAAAGTATATGCAATATATAATAAAACATATAAAAAGCATCTGTATAATTAAAACTATATATTTGTCTCTGTGTGTTCTCACACTATATCAAGTATATAAATATTTAAAATAGAGAGAATTTCTAACTTGAAGAAAATTCAATGCCAAGAGGACGTTCTTTTAGTAGATACTAGTCATTAACCATTGCCTTTCCCATAAGGATTGTTCTAAAGTTTTTAATTTTTTAAAATCTACACACACTTATAGGCCTGTTGACTCCCATTTCACTCTACATAGGTGAACTGGCTTTACATATCACTGATAAATTCAAGACTGTATTTAACCAGGATCACTCCTTAAATATGAACATTAATGTTATTCAATCATGCATATATACATTTTCCTCTTTATTTGGAATGTCAAATAAAATACAGTAGTTCCAAGGCATCCTATATTTTTACTTACTAAATCTGGCAATCCTAGAGCTCCCTCATTTCTCCCTACCCCACCACCTCCATTTCCCCTTGTGAAGTCCTACATATCTTTTAAAACCCAACTAAAATTACCTCCTTTTTTGAATTCTTCCTTGAAAACCACATATAACACTTCTTCTGTGATGTCATCACTTGATGAATATTCCCCATTTAAACATTTGAATAACTTGTTAGTTGTTTGTATGTTTATCTACCCAAAAGTACTGTGGGTCCTGGATAAAAATATCACATCCCATTTGTCTTTGGATTCTCAGAAGGTAATTGAGCATCTTCCTCCCTTATGTAGATGCTTGGTAATTATAAATTAAAGGCAGCAGAATGTGTTAGATAGAAAAACCTGACCTCTGACATCTGACTAGATGCTATGAGTCAGAGTTCAGAACTTGTTTTGCTATTATTCCATGGTGGTAGATTTATAAAATAATTCCTCAGCTTTCATATTTGATTTTACAATAAAAGTGCCCATATATCAACCTTACAGCTACCTTAGTCTTTACTTATTTATTTTTATTGAGGATAGGGCTAGATGAAATTAATAACTGGTAGCAAATTCTGAAAGTCAATAATACTAAAACACCTCTTCAGTATCCTCAATCATAGTTTAATACTGCTTTTTTATGTTGAATTTCTGAATTGTTCATCCTTTTCAAAGGTCAGAACGTTCATACCAATAGCAATGACAAGAACATAATGGAAGAATTTAATGAATGTGTTCTTTTGAATTTATTTGGCGATATGAATTAAAACTGGCCACATTTCTTGACAAAGCATCTTAAATAATTAATATAATTTGATACTTGAGCTAGTGCACACTGGAAAGATTCTGCTTAATTTGTTTAGAATTTAAATTTTAAAAGTTGCCTATTGAAAGACATTCAGTGTACAGTTATATATCAAAGTTCACCTTTGGATTACCTTCAAGGTCATGAAAATATCACTAGCCATTGTGCTATCTATATTCAGCAATCTGTATTCAAACAAGTGTTAGGATAAGTTTATGTGTGTGTGTGTGCACGCGCACGTGCAAGAGAGAGAAAGAGAGACAGAGATAGAGCACATATGTCTATGTGTATATTACATAAAGGAGTAACACCTCAAATTTAGAGTTGGGTTGGGGAAAAGGAAAGTGCATAGAATATGTCCTCTTCCCATATAGTTCTAGATTTGAAAGCCTTTCTTTTATTGTTTGTTTAAGGCTGAAATCCCTGCTTCAGAACTTAAAAAGGGTCTATCTCTTTTTCTTTTTCTTCTCCAGGCATATTCTTAAGAGTGTAAATTGAAGACATAAAATGTAGAATTACAGAGATGAAAAACATTCCTATATCAGCATTCCTAAGCATATTCTTTGGGAATGTCATAAGAAAAAGAATTGTGTGTCCAGATAATTTACTAAATGCAGTTTACACTATCCTCACCTTAAGAAGCACCATAAAGATTTAAATTAAAGACTCAGAGAAACTCTGTAATTAAGAAACCAACTTAACTTTGATTAACCCAGAAATTCACAAAATTAATTGGCTAACAGAATGTTTTTATTACATTTCACTAGTTTGACAATATTTAGGTTCTGCACTTTATTTTTAAATTACTTCTATTTGCAAATATTTTAGAGGATTAAATATTCTTCCAGGTATTTCCTAATTTTAATGAATTGAAGGACTTTCACACTCTTTTTTTTACCAGCTGAGTAAATTAGAGCTAGATTAGTGACGTTGGTTGCATTAATTATCACTAAGTTTGATGGAAAAATTATCCTCCTGTGGCAGATATAGCTTGTCATCCTAAGTAAACAACTAATATTTTTCTCTAATAAACACTGTAGCAAATGTAGTTTTCCATAACAAATGTGTTATGTTCTATGGACTGAATGATTGTGTCCTCTTAAAATTTGTATAATCAAACCCAAATCTTCAATGTGATGATATTTGGAGGTGGGACTTTGGAAGGTCATTAGTCCATGAGGGTTGAGCTCTCATGAATATAAGACCTAAGTGACTGCCACACAGGAGGCATATATAATCATTACAATGTAAAAAATAGTATGTCTAGTATTGATTAAAAATGTATACTGCACTAAATGCATTACATGGATCATCTCATCCAAGCTCCACAGCAATCCTATTAATGTGTTTAAATACCTTTCTCAGTCCCACAACTAGGCTTGTCCCTTAATCATCAGGATAAACTACCTAATATGTTCCATATTTACATTATTGCATTACTATGGAGAGAGAGGGATAGGTGAAAGACATGAATGTTTCAAGTACAAGCAGCAAATCCAAAGGTGGTAAAAAGTAAATCTAAATTCAAAAGATTGTTGTATTTTTGCTTTGTTTTTTTTTTTTTTTTAGATAGGGTATTACTCTTTCACCCAGGTTGCCAGGTTGGAGTGGTACAGTAGCACGATCTCAGCTCATTGCAACCTCTGTTTCCGGGGCTCAAGGGATTCTCCAGCCTCAGCCTGCTAAATAGGTGGGATTATCGGCATGAGCCACCAATGCTTGGTTAATTTTTATATTTTTTGTAGAGATGGAGTTTCACCATGTTGCTCAGGATAGTTGTATTTTTGCTTCTAATTTAAGTCACTGCACTTAATATGTTCCAACATTAGTATTAAGATGGGAGACAGGAATTACCCTGAGCAACCTGAAGGAAGCTGGGTAGTACATAAGTCATACTTTATGCCATTAAAATGATTTTTATTTCATAAAACAGCTAAAATATATCCATATTTGGGATCCCACTATAAGTACAATGACTTTTAAGTGCTCTGTTTCCTAAGAAAGGTTAAAACATATAATATTATAGGTCACTAAGGGCTCTCTTTTGAGTAATAGATCCTTTTGATACCTTGAAAAAAAATCTATGGAATGAATATCTTCTGAGAAAATTCATGTGAATAGTTAAACATATATATTTGTACATAATTTTAGGACCTTCAGAATTGTATATGCCTAGTCTTATCCCCTCTGGAACCCCATGAACAATTAACAGTCCAAATCCCTCATTATCCTATTTGACCATCTTTCATTAAGTAAATGTACACAGTTACGATGCATCTTAATTTGATTAAGCAGGATTCAACCATCCATAATCCTCAAATATCTGTAGTGGAGATGACCATAAAAAGAGAATTATTTAAATGAAATTTGACTTAATTGGATTTCAGTTTAGGGGAAAAGACAAGAAGTGAGTAGGTATCCTAATTACAATTTGAAAAATGTCTACTTCCACTCACTTATTTTCTCTGGATAGTGCTACCATCAGTGTGAATACCAGCATTACCTTGAGAGAGTACTTAAGTAGCTAGAGCTGTACTATTTTCCTCTTTTATTTCCTATGCAAGCCTGAATGAAGCTAAACTAATGGTAATGTAGGGGGCATTATTATTCTAAGCAGTTACTGTACAAAAATGTAAAAGGATTTTGATTCCAGTTGAATCTTTTCAGTTGCAATGCACACACTGTGTATATCAAGAATCAATTCCTTCAGGGCAAACACCTCTGAACTGAGGGCTAAGGCCACATTTCTATGTTTTTTCTTCTCTCTTTTCTGATGAAATCATCATTGCTTTTAAAAGAATGTTGTTGCAACAATGATTCAAACTGGGAGAGACATGCTGAACAGGGAAGGGATTAGGAGACATTGACTATATAATATGTAATATGTATCGAGTAACATGTAACATGTAAGGAAGTGTAAAACCTGTAAGTCTTTGTATGTCTACACTTTATACCTTAGCTTGAGATGTTGAATCATCTCCTTTCATGAGGTGGACTTTATGAGATCAGCTAAGGGTCTCATGACTTTGCCGCACTAGTCTCAGTCTTCAATACCTTACTTAGGGAATCTTGCAAAACATGTTAGAAGAAATGAGGTGGAGATATTGACCAAATTTTATTGATTACATTTGGTTATTAGGCCAGAAATATAAAAATCCAGAAAAGAGCTGGGTGAAGTGGCTCATGCCTGTAATCTCTGCACTTTGGGAAGCTGAGGCAGGCAGATCACTTGAGATCTGCTCGAGATCAGCCTGGCCAACATGGCAAAACCTGTCTCTACTAAAAATGCAAAAATTAGTGGGGCGTGGTGGCACATACCTGTAGTCCCAGCTACTTGGGAGGCTGAGGCAGAAGAATCGTTTGAACCCGGGAAGCAGAGGTTGCAGTGAGCCAAGATTGCACCACTGCACTCCCGCCTGGGTGACAGAGTGAGACTCTTGTCTAAAAAAAAAAAAAAAAAAAAAAAGAGAGAGAGAAGAAAAAAAGAAATTGGTAAAATTGGCTTGTTAAAAAAAATTGTCTTGTGGTTGGACCCCTTACTATTTGCACTCCTTTAGTTGGAACTAAATGCCTTCACAGAACCAGAAATCAGAATTGAATCAAGACCCGAAAGCACTGGAAATCCTTTGAATGTCAAATGTCAAATAAAGGGTTATGTATCATCACTGAATTGCCACTTGAAATGTGTTCTTCAGGATTTGGGCCATTCCAAAATTAACCCATATATCCATGACGTTTAGCATTGTGTAATTTTGATAAGCCACACATTTAGTTTTTTAAAAATGTATTTCTAAGTATTTTATTTATTTATTTAATTTTTATTTTAGATTCAGTGGGTTTGTTACATGGGGATATTGTATGATGCCGCAGGTTTGGGGTATGATTGATCCTGTCACCCAGGTAATGACCATAATACCCAATAGGTAGTTTCTTAGCCCTTTCTCCTCTCCTTCTCTCCCTTCTTTTAAAGTCTCTAGTGTCTATTTTTCCCATTTTGTGTTCGTATGTACCCAGTGTTTACCTCCCACTTATAAGCAAAACCATATGGTATTTGACTTTCTGTTCCTGCCTTAATTTGCTTAGGATAATGGCCTCCAGCTGCATCTATGTTACTGCAAATGACATGATTTCATTCTTTTTTATGGTTGCATAGTATTCCATGATATATATGTACCACATTTTCTTCATCCAATCCACCATGGATGGACCACCTAGATTGACTCCATGTCTTTGCTATTGTGAATAGTGCTGCAATTAACATGTGAGTGCATGTGTCTTTTTGGCAGAATGATTTATTTTCCTTGGGTAGATACACAGTAATGGAATTGCTAGGTCGAATTACAGGTTCTGTTTTCAGTTCTCTGATAAATCTCCAAACTGCTTTCCACAGTGGAAATGGGGCTTATACATTCCCACAAAGACTATATAAGCATTCCCTTTTCTCCACAGGCTTGCCAGGATCTGTTATTTTTTGGCTTAATAATAGCTATTCTGACTCGTGTGAGATGGTATTTCATTGTGGGTTTGATCTGCCTTTCTCTAATGATTAGTGATGTTGAACATTTTTTTCATGTTTTTTGGCCACTTGTATGTCTTCTTTTGAGAAGTATCCACTCATGTTCTTTGCCCACTTTTTAATGGAGTTATTTGTTTTATGTTTGTTGATTTGTATAAGTTCCTTATAGATTCTTGATATTAGTAGACCTTTGTCGGATGCATAGTTGGTGAACCCATTTTCCCAATCTCTAGGGTGTCTGTTTACTCTGTTGATAGTTTCTTTTGCTGTGCAGAAGCTCTTTAGTTTAATTAGGTCCCACTTGTCAATTTTTGTTTTTGCTGCAATTGCTTTTGAGATCTTATTGCCATATAATTGAATCACAGTACTAGGAGGATGCTATAAGGATAAAGTTGCTGCCAGTATCATTTTGTCAAATACTCATTTCTGTCATTCTATATTCATTGCTGACTATTTCGTGACTCTCAAAGTATGATTTTAGAAGTTTTGTTTCAAATAGTTATACATACTGGAATGCGTAAATCTGCATATTTGTGAAGAACACAGTATTATTTATTTCAAATAGCAAGACTTACGCTTCTTCACAAGGCAGGAAATTAGCTTGATGTAAGAATAAAAATAATTTCAATGGTATTTTCCAGTTCTTTGTTATAATTTTCCCATTTTACAAAGACATTCTACATGGTAGAAAAAAATGTAATTATATAATGTGAACATTCACACAACTGCTAAGTTCAGTTTTCCTCTGTGAAAAATAATTATTGTTTCTATTTCATAATGTTCTTGTCAATATTAAAGGAACCTGACTGATGTAGAGTAGTGAATAAAATATAAAAAATTATTACAAAGTTACTCTTCAATGAATAAATATTATTGCTCAGGACACTCTATTTCACGAGAATTCTAAACATGTGAAAATTTTAATACTAAGTTCAGAGACTAGAAGATCTAGGCATACTGTCATTGTTTGCACAAAAAGAGTTCTGTTACCAACATATAGCCATAAGTTTTCCTGAAAACTTTTAAAACTTTAAGTGCTTACTGTGCAAGATGTTATCTTTGCAGTTAAAAATTTGTCTACTTACTCATCTTTTTGGAATAGCACACAGGTAATTTATGCTTTTTAACAAAGTGTCTGGAATCTCTTTGGACCTATGATTCCTGTTGTTGGAACCTTTTGTCACAACATGAATGTGACTCTTTCTTATCCTGTGAGTTGACAGGCATAAACCATTCTTTTTTTTTTTTTTTTTTTTAGCATACAATCCCAATCAAAATGCCACTTTTTCTGAGAGGAACTCACCAAACATTTAATGCCAACTTATTTACTTATTACACTCTTGCTGTGTGCAAACATAACATTCTGTACTCAAATTCAGAGAGGAGTAGAACTTCTGATTTCAAGGCGTTCATATCCTTGTGGTAAAGATTGGCCAAAAGAAGGCTACAAGGAAACAGCAGGGCACATGAGGCCCACAAAGGATTTGGCTGGTGTGAAAGCAAGGCAGACTAAATTCATTCCCAGAGAAGACGACATTTAAGCTGAGTGTAGAGGAATGAATAGGCACTGGCCAGATAACAGAGAAGAAAAATGCATTCCAAGTAGAGGAAACAATATGACAAATAAATAAATAAATAAATAAACAAATAAATAAAATAAAAAACAGGGTTTAATAAAGAGTCTGTTATAGTCAAAGAACTACAAACACGTGATGTGTGGCTATAGCACAGGGTCCATAGGGTAGAGAGGAGAAAGATGAAGTTAGAGAAAAGAGGTAGATATAGAAGAATTTGGAGGTCTTGTCAAACACAAGTAGCTAGTGGCATTGTGTCTCTTCTACCATCATATCCTGGGAATGGAGGAGGGTTATTATTGTTCGTTTAGGGAATATAGTGTAGACAAGTTGTTAGCCACCAAAACAGGGGCATTGCTTGTTACCAAAGTATATACTGACTGATACAAGAATGGCATTGGTCACCGTGATACAAATGGAGTGTACCACCTAAGAAGCAAATTAAGAATAACAGATCAGATATGAGATGAGAGAAGCTTGAGGGATTGCTTTTAACTATTGGAGTCAGCTGAACCTGGGGAAATTAACTAGCTGTATTTCCCAGGTGGAATCTGTTCTTCTAAATGAGACTGCTAACAGTCATTTCTCATTCTGCATTTTTTAATTGAATAGAGCAATTGAATTACAATATGTACACCATACCATCTTAAAATGATTTTACTTCTACCTTTCCAAGGTTGATATTTAAAATAATTATAATTTATAAATGAATGAAATGGAATTGGTATAGTTGCAGCAGAAGAGAAATGCTAGATGTAAGGTCAACCAAGAACTGTTTAAACAGTGATTATTCTTTATTCTCTGACAATAGAGTTAAGGAATTCCAGGCATGTGCAAATATAAGCAACACCACAAGATATTTTGGAAACTCATGGTAATACAATATGAAGAAAGATATTTGGGCAAAAGGAAAATATGTTGTCTCTTTAAGGGATAAGAATTTATAATAAAACATCTCTCTTCCCTGCTGTTAAAGTTCTGGTTGATATAAATAAAATTTAAATGAAACATTGCAATTTAAAGAGCTTGTTGAAGCAAAGATAAGCCTCTGTCACATTGGTTATTATCCTCCTAAAACACTAGGAAATTAAAGAAAAATAGAATTCAGATGACTTAAAAATCTATTTAGCTTATCAAAGTGTTTTTGGTTTTAAAAATCTAGTATAGATTCAATGGTATTATTATTTTTGCCCCTCTCCTCTTTAATGGTCCTTATACATTTATTCTGGGACGTCTTTCTAATCAAGAACGTAAAGTGATTATTCTTAACTATATCCTAAGATTTATTTTCTTAACAGGAATTCTCTTTGCGACTCCATTAATCTCAGGATTGCTTAGAAATTCTCCAGAAATGAACACTGTAAAACCTTATTATGACAGTCCATCCTTGTTACCTCTTCATTAAGTGTTAAATGAAGCTCAGTCTCAGTTATTGCTCCATTCAAATAATTCAATTCCGTCTTACTTAGAATAACCACTGTTGTAACAGTTCTTGGTTGACCTTACATCTAGCATTTCTCTTTTTCTACAACTAGACCAATCTCATTTCATGCATGTATATGTTACTTCTAGTCACTGCAACCAAGGCTTAAATGATCCATGGCCTGTTTACAGGTACCAAAAAGAGAATATTTTTTCTTTTTCTTTCTTTTTTTTTTTTTTTGAGACAGAGTTTCGTTTTAGTTGCCCAGGCTGGAGGGCAATGGTGCAATCTCAGCCCACTGCAACCTCTGCCTCCCTTGTTTAAGTGATTCTCCTGCCTCAGGCCCCTGAGTAGCTGGGATTATAGGTGCCACCACGCCCGGCTAATTTTTTTTATTTTTAGTAGGGATGGGGTTTCACCATGGTGGCCAGGCTGGTCTCAAACTCCTGACCTCAGGTGATCCACCTGCCTCAGCCTCCCAAAGTGCTGGGATTACAGGCGTGAGCCACCGCTCCCGGCCGAGAAATATTTTCTTGTTTTGTCTTTGTTTTTCTTGTAATCTGAACTTTCCAAGCTCACATTTAAGGCAGAAATGTACTTAAATAGTAACCACTCTAAACAGCATAAGCAGAGAGATGCTTTCTGGATCAAGACTATCTGAAAAATCACTTTACTGAAGGCAGATAATACACTCAGTACAGACTTATCATCGTGTGAGCATTGCAGTAGTAATATCTTTCCTGGATTTGGCTTCCAACTCCTTTCCCTACTTTGCAATATGACTTTTTTATTTATAAAGATCGTATATTATAGGCTTAACACAAACAGAACACTATCATGTATATAGTTATCAAATCCAGGAGTACAAAACAAGTACTTAATCATGTTCTTAAGAGTTACTTTATTCTTGCTGACTGGAATTCCTCATAGAGTCATAGATTGTCAAGGCTGCCCACTGAAATAATCTGGAGAGTTCTTATTTGTTTCCAGTCACTTGGACATTTAGTACAGGAAATGGCAATTTGACCATGTCCTATCTAGGTTCATGGAAGTTCTACAGCCATTTCAAGGAGGAGAGATAGAACTGGTAATATGGTGGCCTTTGAGATCAAAATATGAAATGTTGATTCTAATTATATCCACCTATTTCAATACATTTTCACTTTAAAAAATGAAGGTCTGGTCCCTATGGTGAAAATCCTGTTATTTTAAATTCAAACAAAGCCTGATGTTTACTGCTTTTGTTTAGTATGCTAATATACAGTCATGTGTGGTAATGGACAGAAAATTGCAAGCATCCTGGTCCACCTTCCATGTTAGGGGCCTCAGATCCTGTGCCTGAGTCATTGAAATACTCCAATATTGAACCATAAACCCTTAAACAAAATTAAATATCTTCTAGGGACAGAAGATTTTTTGGTTAAAAACAGGACCTAAACAATCTTGGATCTTGAATCAAGCTCTTAATAATTTGTGCTCTTAGACAACTTATTTAACTTATTTAACTGTTTATAAGAGTGAAGATAATAAAAGTATCAATGCAATAGGTTCATTGTGAGGATTAAAAGAGAAAATACGCATGGAAGCATGACATAGAGCCTTACAACTGTAATAAATTTTTAGGAGAAATCATTATCACAATTCCCAAGCAATCAGAAGAACATAATCCAGAGCATAATTTCAAATATTTTCTTCCTTTGGTGTATAGAGGAACACATCACAAACACCACACACACACACACACACACACACACACAGACACACACATCTAAAGATTGAATTTGCTTTTCCCAGACAAATAAAATTTGGGAAAATCTTTGGTTAGATGCCTTGGTTATGCACACAAACAAAACAGAAAGAAGAAAATATGCCATTGTTTGAGAAGGGGTTTTGTTTTCAAATTCTTTCAAAGAAGGTCATCAAGCCAATATTCGGTTCCAGAACTAAATTAAGTAAAACTTTTCCAGCAGCACTGACTGCTCCCATTTCAATGATGAAGCTTGCTGATACAACATTTTGGAAATGGTAACTCTCCCAGAGTCAGAAAGACAGGAAATGCAAAGTGCTGGTAACCTCCCCAAAATGCTAATTCATTAATATTTGCTGGATGCTTTTCTAAAATCAGTAGTTAGCCATATAGGTTTGAATAAATTTCCTAATTCTCTTCAGCTTTTTATTCCTTAATTCTTTGTCATTAATTTTGCTTAAGTTTGGCATTGTTCTCTGTTAATTCTCACTAAGAGAACCTGATCTTTATTCAAATCTCGTCCGGCTGCCCAACATTACCACAAGGAAGTGATAAAAGTGCACTTTGAAGACTGGGTAAAATTTTTCTTTGCAGAGAGAAAAAGAAGAGGTGAGAAATCTCACCATGGCTAATGTTGATATGAAATGAAAACAGTGGCAGGTAGTGGTATTTATACACATAAATGGTGAAACAATGTTTAGGTTAAAATTATGCTGATTTTTTTGTTTATGATTCAACATCACCATCACTGCTTTCAGAATTTTTGCATTACGTGTCGAGAGAGGCATTAGTGTGAGACTTGGAAGGTAGAATACCAAGGGACCTCATCAGTCTTGACAATATTAGAGGCCCCACATGGGCAAAAGTTGAGATTCACAGTTGGTGTCAGTAGTTGACAACTACTCTCTTGGCTGCTGCAGTCTGAGTTTGCCTTTGAATTTGCTAAGATTTTGAATTTACTGACGGGAAATTTACTAGATGACCTTGAGACTGACAGTAGCCTCTTCAGTCTCTTGAGAACCACCCACTCTAGTGTGCAGGCTGAGATTAGTGGAGGTAAATTCTTACGGCTTTCCAGAAGCAGATCCTGAGTCAAGGATTCAAATGAGATAGTTTAGCAGGTCAGACATCCTAGGAAACACCAAAAGGGAAGTAAAGAAGACAAACTCTCATTTCTTATTGGTTGAGACCTGCTACTAAAAGTCATATTTTTTGTCATATTCGTCCTTCTTTGAGTGTAGGCAGCATGGATCTGATATAGTAGAGAATTCTCGGGTAGCTGGAAGTCAGCTCTTATTTACTTTTTATATCATAATAAGACTATAGGGTATGCCTTACCATATCTATATTTGTCAAAATCCCATTTATCTTCAATGCAACTTCAAATAATCATTGTGAAACCATGCCTATTTTCTCCTATTTGGCATTAATTATGTTTTTAGCTCTATTCCCCTAGCACATCTCTTAACAAATTGTTTTAACAAATTGGTCAATCTAGCAGAGTAAAATCAAGCATATATCTGTTGATCATGCTGTCATGTGAACACCTGGAAGTCAGGCACTATGAGACACAGAGTTCTTTCTCTCAAGTCACCTAGCAGAGTCTTTGCATGAAGGACTGAACTTGTTAACTTGGAGGAACTTGACTAGGGAGGGAATCGTATGATCAGGAACCCAGGTCTCAAGACAAACAGACCTGTGCTCTAATCTCTGATCTTCCACTTAATAACTGTATGTCTTAGGCTGGAAATTTACTTCTTTAAGCATCGTTTTTTTAAATAAAATCTGTAAAATAAGAATGCTGACCTACATTATAGAGCATTGTAATAATAAAAATACCTTTCTCATGTCATGTTTTCTTGTTCTTATATTGTCTAGTAGGCAGAACCCAGATTAATGGAGAAAGTTAAAGAAATCCTACAAATAAGCAGGAAGATTGAGCATAGGTGATATTTATGTTCTTTTCAACTCTAGAATTCTGTAAAATAATATAATGCATATTTTCCTGGCCTCAACCAGCCTAAAGATAAAATTAGTGTAAATTATATTAATAAAGTTAAATAGTTTCAGAACAATTACTTTGGGTCTAGCTTTATTAGCAATTGTGCAATCTCCAGTCATTTCCCCATTCAAAAAATTCTCCTGGCTATTTCAGGCATGTGTCCTCCCTAAAGTCTGAAGGTGAGGAACATTGCCTATTGTATTGGTCAGGGTTCTCCCAGAGGGACGTATCTTCTATATACATGTATACATATATATGGGGGAGTCAAGCATTAACTTGAACAATCACAAGGTCCCACAATAGGCCATCTGCAAGCTGAGGGGCAAGGAGAGCCAGTCCAAGACCCAAAAACTGAAGAACTTGGAGTCGGATACTCAAGGGCAGGAAGCATCCAGCATGGGAGAAAGATATAGGCTGGGGAGGCTAGGCCCATCATCTGCTTTTCATGTTTTTCTGCGGGCTTTATATTTACTGGAAGCTGATTAGATTGTGACCACCAGATTAAGGGTGGATCTGCCTTCCCCAGCCCACTGACTCAAATGTTAATCTCTTTGGCAACACCCTCCCAGACACACCGGTATTAATACTTTGTATCCTTCAATCCAATCAAGCTGACAGTATTAACCATCACACCTTTTTTTGTTAGTAGTGTACCATTAGGATCTAGAATATTGCCTGGAATGTTATAAGTGTTCTAGCCACCTGTACTTGCCACTAAATGAATGAGTACGAGAGGTTGGTATGTGCACACACATGTGCATTCAGGTGTTTAATATATATTTGGGTATTTGAATATATTCTACCCAATTACTAAATTTGCTACTAAAGATATCACTCCTTCTTATAAAGGCAAAGATATCCAAGTCTAAACTCACTTCACATTTTCTAAAACTTTGAAGGATGCTATGAAACTATAGAACAGTCCTTGAAAATAATGTGGGAACAGTTCCATTTGAGCAGGAAGTAGAGTTAGGACAATGCCAATAAGAAGCGTTAACCAGAAGTATCATAATTTATGGTCTGACATAGCAGATGCATATTTAAATGGGATTTTTGGTACTGAGTTGTCAACAGGCTAGACAAGATATATAAATTCTCTTTGGATTCTAGCATTCTCTAATTCTAAATGTATAATGTGGTCATTAAAAATTACTGAATAGGGTGGGGTGCGGTGGCTCATGCTTGTAATCCCAGCACTTTGGGAGGCTGAGGTGGGCGAATCACTTGAGGTGAGGAGTTCGAGACCAGACTGGCCAACATGGCAAAAGCCCGTCTCTATTAAAAATACAAAAATTAGCCAGGCATGGTAGTGCATGCCTGTAATCCAAGCTGCTAGGGAGGCTGAGACAGGAGAATCTCTTGAACCCAGGAGGCAGAGGTTTCAGTGAGCCAAGTTCATGCCACTGTATTCCAGCCTGGGTGACAGAGCGAGACAGTCTCAGGAAAAAAAAAATAAAAATTACGAAATAGATTGTTTAGGAAGCTAATGAACTTAGATAAATTTAGTGAAAGAAAAGTACTCAACATTTTAATGAAAATCTAGCAATTTAAGGGTTAAAATGGTGCCCTGGGAAGTTCAGAGGAGCGGTTAAAAAAAAAATGAGATTGAGTATTGGGTATGGCCTGGGGTGGTACCCTGCTTCTGGCATTTGTCAGCTAAGATATTTTTGAACAATGTAGCCACCCAAAGACTCACTTTTATAAAATGTAAATTATGAATAATGTTTACTTCACATTATTGTAAAGATTAAAAACTATAATGTGCGGTAATATTTCATGAAACCTCTGAAACATAAAAATGCTCCATAGTTGGTACAGTGTTACATTTTATTTTGTTTGTAATCAGAGCCTTAGACTGAAATATCATGCAAAATATGCTAATTTTGGCCATTAAGATGCTATCAAGGGATCTTTGTTGTGCCTCTTTTGATCCAGTAGATGAAATAAAATAGATTTCTACAACTCCTTAGAGTCCACAAAATTAATTTGAATCTAGCAGATCAGAAGGCAGATTGCCTTAATTAAGGCAGAACATTTAAAGCAGTGCCTGGATCATAATAAGAAACCTCTGTTTGCTATCCCCATCATTAAAATAACATATTTCATGTTTGACCTCTTGACATAGATTTTTCTAAGTAATTTATTTCATAATCTTTTTTTATTTTGAAGAATGGTTCTTTCAAATATGCATACTAACTTACCAAAAATAAATTCATAAATATGTCTACAGAAAAAAATTTTAAAAATCTGTAATACCAGCACCCCAATTCATTCCCTTCTACTATGCTGGAATTTTCCTCTTGTTCCCTTTATGTATTAATTCATTTGTTTATGTTAATTAGCCTTTTATTTTAAAAAGGCATATTTACACAGGCCCACTTCCATTTTTACCAGCTTTTATTCATAAAATTTTTTTCCTTTTGTTTTTGGAAAAAGCAATATTTTTATAAAGCTTGCAGAGTATTCCACACTTTATTTAATCCACCCTATCATCAACACAGTAAGTTGTTTTCAATTGTTCATTATAATAAATTCACTGCTGTTATGGTATCATTAGACATAAATCATTGCTGCATATCTGATTATGTCTTCAGGGTAAATTATATAAAATATAATTACTAGAGCAATGAATATGAATGTTTTCAAATCTCTTGTTTCACCTTATTAAATTTCTCTCTAGAAAGGTTATTAAATTTCTGTCTAGAACCCTAGTGGCTCCCTATTTCAATCAAAGTAAGAGCCAAAATTCCTATAAGGTCTACATATGTGGCCCACTATTTAAGCTCTGACCTCTCTTTCACTACTTTATTCCTCATTTATTCTGCTGTGAACACACTTGGCCTCCTGGCTGCTGTTTTTATGCAACATTCATGTTCTAGCCTCTTAGTTCCCTCTTGTAAATTATTCTTCTCTCAGCTACCTGCTTGGAGTCCACCATATCTCTGATGATGTTTTCCTCAAATTTTACTTCTTCAATGAAGTAAAGCCTTAATGAAGACTTCAATGAAGTCTAGCCTTATTACCTTCTTTCTTCTGCAACTTCCACCCTGAAAGTCCTGACTTTATATTTTAACCATTTATTGTGATATTTAAAATTTTTCTCTCTCTTCACTCTGGACACTACATACGTAGGTATCTTTAACTGTTTCCTGCACTGATGTATTCCAGTTATCTATATATATGCCTCATGTATCATAGGTGCTAAATATTTGCTGAATAAATGAACATACTGACTATCACTACCAGCAACTATTATGAGTTTGTCTATTATGAGTTTGTCTATTATGCAACACTTCCATGATCAATCTGTGTTTTCTTTTGACTCTTCCATAGTGATCATATTCTCTCCCTATTGGCCCTGTTGTATTACTCTTACTTCTGTATTCTAGGAATTATTGCTAAGTTATCTTACAAATCATCAAACATGTTTCCTCTAAAATTGTTTTTGAAATTTACTGTTTTTAATGATTTTTAAAAAAATTTTGCATGTGTGTATTGGTTTGTGTTTATCTGTGCATCCATAAATAATTTTATTTTAATAATCCCACATATAAAATGGCTGCCTTTTTATTCCCATTCTCCATTCAACAACATCTCTTTTTAAAAAACCTTAGTTTATTTTTGTCAAAATTTGAGATTTATAAAGTTCTTAATTCATTTAATTATATTCCAGAACCAAAGCAAATGTATTTTTAATATTTTTGTTACTGATATTTATAATATTTAAAGTAAGCTCTGTTCCTTATTTTTTTTCTGTGACTTGAGTACATAATCATTTTACGGTCAGTTTTTGGTTCTGTATTTCTGTTTACACATCTTTGAATGAAAAGAGATTCAGTCATTCATAGTACTTGGCCATAAACTGTCATTTCCCTTCATTTCTATTCCTGTTTACTGGTTGGGTATCAGTGTTTCCTCTCAGGACTTAAGCTAGAGAGCCAGCAGATGTATTAATATGTAGCTTTTCAGAAAAAAAAATTGTGTCTAGTTTATCAAATATGGCTTAACAGAATTAAGGGAAGGGATCATCAGCTCTCTCTGGATTAAATTAAGAAAAGTGAAAATTATTTGTCAGTAATTGAAAATAGAGTTGATACTTGATCAACACGGGTTTGAACTGAGCATGTCCACTTATCTGTGGATTTTCTTCTACCTCTGCCACCCCTGAGACAAGACCAACTCCTCTTCTTCCTCCTCCTACTTGGCCTACTCAATGTGAAGACAATGAGAATGAAGACCTTTATGATGATCCACTTCCACTTAATAAAAATATTACCCAGAGTTGACCCTCAAACTATGCAGGGGCTAGGGCGTCAACCCACCACACAGTAAAAATCTTGTGTATAATTTCGTCTCTCCCCAAACTTAACTACTAACAGCCTACTGCTGACCAGAAGCCTTACAAATAACATAAACATATTTTTGTATATGTATTATGTACCTTATTTTTACAATAAAGTAACTTAGAAAAAAGAAAATGTTACAAAGAAAATTGCAAGTAAGAGGAAACATATTGACTATTCATTAAATGGAAGTGTATCATCATAGAAGTCTTCATCTTCATTATCTTCACATTCTGTAGGCTAAGGAGTGGGAGTGAGAGGTAAGACTGGCTTTGCTGTCTCAGGAGTGGCAGAAGAGGTAAAGAAGGTGAAGATGAGGCAGAAGAGCTCCCCGTTAACACCCCGTTAACTTGTTTTTTTTTTTTTTTTTTTTGAGATGGAGTCTCGCTTGTTGCCCAGGCTGGAGTGCTGTGGCGTGATCTCGGCTCACTGCAAGCTCCGCCTCGCAGGTTCATGCCATTCTCCTGCCTCAGCCTCACGAGTAGCTGGGACTACAGGCACCCGCCACCAAACTCAGGTAGTTTTTTTTTTTTTTTTTTTTTTTGGTATTTTTAGTAGAGACAGGGTTTCACCGTGTTAGCCAGGATGGTCTCGTGACCTCGTGATCCTCCCGCCTAGGCTTCCCGAAGTGCTGGGATTACAGGCGTGAGCCTCTGCGCCCGGCCACCCCGTTGACTTTTATTGAAAAAAATCCAGGCTGGGCTTAGTGGCTGACATCTGTTATCCCAAAACTTTGGGAGGCTGAGACAGATTGCTTGAAGCCAGAAATTTGGGACTAGCCCAGGCAGCATAGTGAGACCTTCTCTCTACAAAATATTTGTTTTAAAAAATTAGCTGGGTGTAGAAATGCACACCTGTAGACCCAGCTATTTGAGTTGGAGGTAGGAGAATTGCTTGAGCAGGAAGTTTGAGGCTGCAGTGCACCACGATCGCACCACTCCACTCCAGCCTAGGCAAACACAGTGAGAACCCACCTTAAAAAAAAAAAAAAATGCACTCATGGTGGTGGCACGCAGTTCAAATCCATGTTCTTCAAGGGTCAACAGTATATGTTCTCTTTCTTATAATTTTCTTAATAACATTTTATTTTCATTTGCTTACTTTAAGAATACAGTACAAAATACATGTAACATACAAATATGTGTTAATCAACTATTTATGTTATTTATAAGGCTTCTGGCCAAGAATAGGCTGTAGTTAAGATCTGGGGGAGTCTAAAGTTATATGCAGATTTTTGACTGCATGGTGGGGGATCAGTAACCTTAACCCTCCTGTTTATCAAGGGTCAACTGTAATGCTTAATTTTCCTCTGGCCAGAAAGCCGGAGAAAAAATCTAAAATTTCAAAACTAAAATTTGAAGACAGTACCATCCCCATTACTTTTTCTGTCACAAATTATTACTTGCTTGATTTCAAATTCTAGAATAAGAGGGCTAGCATCTATTTACACATTTCTTTATTACATTACTAGAAACAGAATAAACAAATGCCTTAAGGGATTAAAATCATGACAACTAGTTTTCTTGGTGGAGATCTTGATTTCTAAAATACAAAAATAAAATGCAAAGATGTCTTCTCATCTCTTTCCCCAAATTTTATTTCCTTTGGAACAAAATTTTGTTTTAGCTTCAATGACTGGTGGTGATTTTCATTTCATATCTTCAAACTCATCATTACAGAAAATTTTGTTTGATTCTGTTTTCATGGTTGTATGTTTTAGTTTTGTAATGAGATTTTTAGTTTTTATTTTGTAGACTATATTCTGCTAGTCAGATGTTATCTTTAAGAGGGCAACATTGAATTTTATTTCTGCTTTTTAAATAATCTAGCCCAGCATTCTTGTATTATAACAGTATTTTAAAAAATCTGAGCATTGTATTTTCAAAAACTTTCATTTTTGCATCTCATGCTGTTTGTTTCTGCATTTCACCCCTGTACTCTCATCTTTATGAAATTTTCTTCTATATTAAATTTTCTTACATATCAAAAGGGACTCTTAGTAATCTTCTAAACTGTTGATTGAGATATAATAAATTATGGTGAGAGGAATATTAGTACTGTTTTCTGATGGGAAGGCAACTGGCAGAAACTCAAATGCCAGGGACTCTGTTGGGATGCCTTCAAATCCCATTTACTAAGCCAGTGCACCCCTACTTCAGCTAGTGATAGTTGTGAGTTTGGGCTGATAACTGCTCACATCTGCTGCTTCTGTAGGTTATTGTCTTTAAAAATGATCATATTGGGAGGATTTGTCTCCAAACCACCACTGTGCAGTAAAGGCAGAGACAGCCTGCATTTAATGATTAACTAACACTAGGAAACAAGATGCTAGACCCTTGCCTAAAGGTGGCAATGCCTTATAGAGATCTCACTCATGTTTCTTTAGATCTGTTCCTCAGTGTCCATTGCTACAAGTAGAAATAAAACTGATTGTGTCATATTGACTTTGTATTTAGTAGCAATGCTAAACTCAGATAAGTACATACTTGGATATATATTTATAAGTATATATCTGTATACATACATAATATTCTAAATACACAATGATTTTGTCTATTAATGATGAACATTTTACTGCTCCTTGCAAAATTCTTATAAAATTCATTCGTTTGTTTTGTCTTGTTTTTATTGCTCTAGCCAGGAAGACTTCCATCAGAATGCTAAATAGAAGCAATGACCACAGACATCCTGTCAAATTGTTTATCTTTGGACAAGAGTTTGTAATATTTCACTATTAAATATTGTAATTGCTCTAAACTTTAATTTTCACTGATTAACAAATTTTCATTTTATGTCCAGTTTGCTAAAAAAATTTAGTAAGAATGACTGTTGAATTTTTATCAATTTCTTTTTGTATCAATCAACATGAACACATGATTCATCTTCTATATTCTACTAATGTGGTGACTTACAATGATATATTTCCAAATAATAAACCAACTTTACATATTTGGAAAGTCCAATTTATTTGTGATATATAATTTTACATACAATAAATTGCTAGATCCAATTTTCTAATAATGTGTTCAGGATTTTTTATTCCATCTTTTGAGATAGATAGGTCTGTAGTTTTCCTTTATTGTATATCCTCATCTGTTTTTCCAATCTATGGCTCTTTCTCTCAAAAAATTTATTGGTGTATGTTCCATCTTTATTTTCTGCAATTTCATGTATTATTGGTGTTATTTCTTCCTTAATTATTTGGAAGAATTTGCAGGTGAAACCATCTAATCCAGGAATTTCCTTTGTTGAAAGGCTGTAGATTGTGATTATAGCTTTAATGAAGTTAGAGCTATTTACATTTTTCATTTCTTTTGTGTCAATTTTGAGAAATTTTATTTTTTCTAGAAATTTTTCTATTTCTACACATTTTCCAAATTTTGGGATGAAGTAGTCTATAATATTCTCTTATTGACTTGTTATAAATCTATCTTTCAACTACTCCTTTAGTGGCTGCCCTAGACATGAGAAAAATGCTAATATTTTAAATACTAGCATAAAATTCAAATAAGAATCTACTTTAAATTAGTATTTTTCTCAATTCTTAGCCATGCAAATATAATCTTTGTACTGTTATTCATGTATTTTATTTTACATTTATTCTACCTTCGAAATCATTGTTGCGTTAAACATTTTATTTGTGTATATATAGATATATGTTTTGCTTATACATTTACTTTTACCAGCACTCTTCGTTTACTGTACTACTATGTTTCTGTGTGGGATTAGTTTTCTTCTGCCTTAAAAAATGATGAGTTCATGTCCTTTGTAGGGACATGGATGAAACTAGAAAACATCATTCTCAGTAAACTATCGCAAGGACAAAAAACCAAACACCGCATGTTCTCACTCATAGGTGGGAATTGAACAATGAGAACTCATGGACACAGGAAGGGGAATATCACACTCCAGGGACTGTTGTGTGATGGGGGCAGGGGGGAGGGACAGCATTAGGAGATATACCTAATGCTAAATGACCAGTTAATGGGTGCAGCAAAACAACATGGCACATGGATACAGATGTAACAAACCTGCACATTGTGCACATGTACCCTAAAACCTAAAGTATAATAATAAAAATAAATAAATAAAAAATAAAAAAAGCATCTCAAATAAACATTAAAAAAAGTATTTTCTTTAATAATTTCTTTATTATGAATCTGTCAGTTGAAAACCTAATTTTGTGGGGTTTTCTTGGTAGGAGCAGGCAAGGATGGCCATTTTACCTTCATTTTCAAAAATATTTTCACTATATATTTAATATTAGCATATTAGAAGTATTCTTTACTTTAGTACTCTAAAAATGCCATTCTCTTATCTTCTGACTTCCACTGTTTATAGTGAAAAGTTACATGTGAGTTTTAGTGTTTTGAAGCTAGTGTATGTTCTATCTCTGGATGCTCTTTTCTTGCCTTTGGTTTTCACCAGTTTTACTATGATGGACCTAAGCATGGTTATTCATTGAAGTTTTTCTGTTTTGGGTTAGCAACACTTCTTGAATCTCTGAGTTGAAATATCTCATTAGTTAGTATGATTATTTTCTTGATATTGCTTCTGACCCACTTAGTGTTTATTACTTCCTTACTGAGACTCAAATTACTTTTAAGTTAAAAATTTTTACAGGGATCTACATAATTTTTACTCTCATTTTTCTAATTTGTATCTTTTTTTTCTCATGTATGTTCTAAGCTGGGTTTTTCTTTTTACCAACATAACTCCCAGTTCAATAATTCTTTGTTCTATAATGTGCTAAATCTATCCAATTCTTAATTTCAGTTATTCTGCTTTTCAATTCCATTACCTTTAGATTTATTTTTAATATATTCAATTTCTCTGATAAAATTATCTTTCCCATATATTCTCTCAAACATATTTAGTACAATGATTTTATAGTATTTTGTTTCTATTTCTTATTTCCTTTTTTAAAAAACTTTAAGTTCAGGGATATAAGTGTGTCATGGGGTTTGTTGTACAGATTATTCCAACTCCCAAGTAAGCATAGTACCCACTATTTTTCCTGATCTGCTCCCTCCTCCTACCCACATATTAATCATAATTATTTTATTTTATTATATTTCTATTTCTCTTATTTTTCTTTTTTTAAAACTTTTAAGTTCCGGGGTACAAGTGTTGGTTTGTGACATAGGCAAACATGTCACAGGGGTTTGTTGTACAGACTATTTCATCATCTAGGTAAGCCTACTACCCATTAATTATTTTGCCTGATCCTCTCCCTCCTCCTACCCTCTATCATTTGAAAGAACCCAGTGCATGTTGTTCTCCTTTATGTGTCCATGTGTCCTCATTATTTAGCGCCCACTTATAAGTGAGAACAGTCAGTATTTGGTTTTCTGTTTCTGTATTAGTTTGCTAATAATAATGGCCCCAGCTCCATCCATGTCCCTGCAAAGGACATGATCTTTTTTTATGGCTGCATAGTATTCCATGGTGTATATGTTCCACATTTTCTTTATCCAGTCTATCACTGATGGGCACTTAAGTTGATACAATGTCTTTGCTATTGTAATTGCAGTTAAAGTCCATAGATGATGTATTAGTCTGTTTTCATGCTGCTGATAAAGACAGACCTGAGACTGGGAAGAAAAAGAGGTTTAATTGGACTTAGAGTTCTACATGGCTGAGGTGGCCTCAGAATCATAGCGGGAGGTGAAAAGCGCATTTTATGTGGTGGCAGAAAGGAAAAATGAGGGAAAATCAAAAGCAGAAACCCCTGATAAACCCATCAGATCTCATAAGACTTATTCACTAGCACAAGAATAGCACAGGAAAGACAGGCCACCATGATTCAGTTACCTCACCTGGGGTCCCTCTCACAACACATGGGAATTCTGGGAGATACAATTCAAGATGAGATTTGGGTGGGGACCCAGAGCCAAACTATATCATTCTGCCCTTGGCCCCTCCAAATCTCATGTCTTCACATTTCAAAACCAATCATGCCTTTCCAACAGTCCCCCAGAGTTGTAACTCATTTCAGCATTAACCCAAAAGTCCACAGTCCAAAGTCTCATCTGAGACAAGGCAAGTCCCTTTTGCCTATGAGCCTGTAAAATCAAAAGCAAGCTAGTTACTTCCTAGATACAGTGGGGGTACTGGTATTAGGTAAATACAGCCATTCCAAATGGCAGAAATTGGCCAAAACAAAGGGGTTACAGGGCCCATGCAAGTTCAAACTCCAGCAGGGCAGTCAAATTTTAAAGCTCCAAAATGATCTCCTTTGACTCCAGGTCTCACATCCAGGTCGCACTGATGCAAGAGGTAGGTTCTCATGGTCTTGGGCAGCTCTGCCCCTGAGGCTTTGCAGAGTACAGCCTCCCTCCTGGCTGCTTTCATGGGCTGGCATTAAGTGTGGCTTCTCCAGGTGCACGGTGCAAGCCATCAGTGGATCTTCCATTCTGGGGGTCTGGAGAATTGTGGCTTTCTCCTCACAGCTTCACTGGGCAGTTTCCCAGTAGGGACTCTGTGTGGCGGCTCTGACCCCACATTTCCCTTCTGCACTGCCCTAGCAGAGATTCTTCATGAGGGCTCTGCCCCTGCAGCAAACTTTTGCCTGAGCATCCAGGTGTTTCCATATATCTTCTGAAATCTAGGTGGAGATTACCAAACCTCAATTCTTGACTTCTATGCACCCACACACTCAATGCCACATGGAAGCTTGGGGCTTCCCCCCTCTGAAGCCACAGCCTTAGCTGTACCTTTGTCCCTTTCAGTTATGGCTGGAACAGCTAGGACACAGAGCACCAAGTCCCTAGGCTGCACACAGCACGGGGGACCCTTGGCCAGGCCCAAAAAACCACTTTTTCCTCCAGGGCCTCCAGGCCTGTGATGGGAGGGGCTACCGTGAAGGTCTCTGACATGGCCTGGAGATATTCTCCCCATGGTCTTGGGGATTAAGAATAGGTGCCTTGATACTTATGCACATTTCTGCAGCTGGTTTGAATTTCTCCCCAGGAAATGTTTTTTTCTTTTCTATCAGAGGCAAGCTGCAAACTTTCCAAACTTTTATATTCTGCTTCCCTTATAAAACTAAATGCCGTTAACAGCACCCAAGTTACATCTTGAATGCTTTGCTGCTTTGAAATTTCTTCAGCCAGATACCCTAAATCATCTCTCTCAAGTTCAAAGTTCCACAAATCTCTAAGGCAGGGGCAAAATACCACCAGTCTCTTTGCTAAAACATAACAACAGTTGCCTTTACTCCAGTTCCCAGCAAGTTCCTTATTTCCATCTAAGACCGTCTCAACCTGAATCTTATTTTCCATATCTCTATCAGCCATTTTTGGGGCAAAGCCATTCAACAAGTTTCCAGGAAGTTCCAAACTTTGCCACATTTTTCTGTCTCTTTCTGAGTCCTTCAAACTGTTCCAACCTCTGCCTGTTACCCAGTTCCAATGTTGCTTCCACATTTTCAGGTGTGTTTTCAGCAACGTCCCACTCTATTGGTACCGGTTTTCTGTATTAGTCTGTTTTAACACTATTGATAAAGACATACCTGAGACTGGGAAGAAAAAGAGGTTTAACTGGACTTACAGTTCCATATGGCTGGGGAGGCCTCAGAATCACGGTGGGAGGTGAAAGGCACTTCTTACATGGTGGTGGCAAGAGAAATTGAGGAAGAAGCAAAAGTAGAAATCCCTGATAAACCCATCGAGTCTCATGAGACCTATTCAATATCATGAGAATAGCATGGGAAAGACAGACCCCCATGATTCAATTCACTTCCCTTGGGTCCCTCCCACAACATGTGGGAATTCTTGGAGATACAATTCAAGTTGAGATTTGGGTGGGGACATAGCCAAACCATATCAGATAACACAAATATTTGGATTAATTATAGAAGTTTAAGTTTTTAATTTAGTTTTTAGCAACTTAGATCTATTTTTATTATTCTCGTCAATTGTTATTGAATTTTAGAAATTTATATGAAAAAATATCAAGGGTATATATGATGTAGTAAACTAATTTTCTTCAAGCTCGTGAAGACAATGGGCAGCATGATCTTAACCAGTCTATTTCCAACGTACCATCACTTCTAAGTCTTTTTTTTCTTGGGTTCATAACTGGAAAGCCTTCCATATATACCAGGACCTTTTTCCTGGGTAGGCTTTCAACTCAAATTTTTTGTCTCTCTAGCACAGTAAAACTGCTAAAATATCTGCTTATTTTTTAATTATTGATTAACTATTTTCAGTAGCTGAGCATCTTGCCCTGCCCATGTTCAATTTAGGAAACAAAAAAATGCCTCAAGAAGAAATTGCATCAGAGATTGCAGCTCTGGACAGAACAGCAGGAGGGGGCTCACATTGTGAATTTTACCTCCACATCAACTGCAAGAACAAATCAGCAATCCTGAGAGGACCCACAGACCCTCTGAAGGAAGTAGACTGCTCCTGCAGGACCCAGGAGACCCTACCAAGACTGCGAGTGCCCCAACGGCAGAAGTGGGAAAGGGAGACCCTCCTCTCCCGAATATACACCCCCACTGGAGAAGCTGACAGTCTGTTTGCAGGAGAAGTTTCCAACTTTACTTGGAACTGAGTCAATCTGGAGAGCCTAGTGAAATACAGGGGTAGAGGAAGCAGCAGAATTCCCTGGGAGCTCACTGGGTCCCGTAGCAGGCTATTCCTGCCTGGCACCACAGGGATCCAACAGGAGAGGAGCAGGGAGTAAAACTACACAGGGAGAAGGAAATCTCTAGCTGAACTTCATGAAAGTTTTAACTGGGTGAGAAGCCTCCTGGCCAGAACTCAGGGGAGGGTGCGATTCTGGTGTGCAGACTCCACAGGTTGGGGAAGAACCAAGCCCTTTTCTTTTGCGGCTGGGAGGTGGGTAGCCTGGGGCAGGTTTTCAAGCCCATCTCACTCTCCACCTGGAAATAGACTGGGGGCTGTTGGCGGGTGAGTGGGCAGGCACAGTGGGAGTGAGACTGGCCCTTTGGTTTGCATGGGAGCTGGGTGAAGCCTATGACTGCCACCTTTCTGCCACTTCCCTAATAACCTGCATGACTCAGCAGAGGCAGTCATAATCCTCCTAGGTACGCAATTCCAGTGACCTGGGAATCTCACTCCCATCCCCTACAGCTGCCACAGCAAGACCCGCCCAAGGAGAGTCTCAGCTCAGACACGTCTAGCTCTGCCCTCACCTGATGGTCCTTCCCTACACATCCTGGTAGCAGAAGACAAAGGGCATATAATCTTGGGAGTTCTAGAGCCCTGCCACCACCAGTTCCTTCCCATACTACCACAGGTGATGCTCTCCGGAAAGCGCCACCTCCTGGCAGGAGGCCAACCAGCACAAAAAATAGAGCATTAAACCACCAAAGCTAAGAACCCCCATGTAGCCCACTGCACCCCCACCACACCACTGGAACAGGTGCTGGTACCCATAGCTGAGAGACCCACAGATAGTTCACGTCACAGAGCACTGTGCAGACAACCCCCAGCACCAGCCCAGAGCCAGGAGACCCAGAAGAGAGACAACAATCATTGCAGTTCGACTCACACGAACCCACATCCATAGGAAAAGTGGGAGAGTACTACATCAAGGGAACATCCCATGGAACAAAAGAAACAGAATAACAGCCTTGAGTCCTAGACCTTCCCTCTGACACAGCCTACCCAAATAAGAAGGAACCAGACAAATGACCCTGGTAACGTGACAAAACAAGGCTCATCAACACCCCCCAAAAATCACACTAGTTCATCAGCAATGAATTCAAACCAAGAAGAAATCCAGGATTTGCCTGAAAAAGAATTCAGGAGGTTAGTTATTAAGCTAATCAGGGAGGAACCAGAGAAAAGCATAGCCCAATACAAGGAAACCCAAAATATGATACAAGAAGTGAAGGAAGAAATATTCAAGGAAATAGAAAGCTTACAGAAAAAAACACTCTAAAATTCAGGAAACATTGGATACACTTTTAGAAATGCAAAATGCTCTGGAAATTCTCAGCAATAGAATTAAGTAGAAGAAAGAAATTCAGAGCTTAAAGACAAGGTCTTCAAATTAACCCAATCCAACAAAGACAAAGAAAAAAGAATAAGAAAGTATGAACAAAGCCTCCAGGAAGTCTGGGATTATGTTAAATGACAAAACCTAAGAATAATCAGTGTTCCTGAGGAAGAAGAGAATTCTAAAAGCTTGAAAAATGTATGTGGGAGAATAATTGAGGAAAACTTCAATGGCCTTGCTAGAGACCTTGACATCCAAATACAAGGAGCATAAAAAAACACCTGGGAAATTAATTGCAAAAAGATCTTCACCTAGGCACATTGTCAACAGGTTGTCCAAAGTTAAGACAAAGGAAAGAATCTTAAGTGCTGTGAGACAGAGTACTAAGTATCCAATAATGGAAAACCTATCAGATTAACAGCAGATTTCTCAGCAGAAACCCTACAAGCTAGAAAGGATTGGGATCCTATCTTTAGCCTCCTCAAAAAAACAATTATAAGTCAAGAATTTTGTAACCAGCAAAACTAAGCATCATGTATGAAGGAAAGATACAGCCTTTTTCAGACAAACAAATGCTGAGAGAATTCACCATTACCAAGCCACCACTATAAGAACTGCAAAAAGAGCTCTAAATCTTAAAACAAATCCTGGTACCACATCAAAACAAGACCTCTTTAAAGCATACATCACACAGGACCTATACAACAAAAATACAAGTTAAATAGCAAAAAATAAACAAAAAACGTACACAGGCAACAAAGAACACGATGAATGCAATGGTACTTCACATTTCAATACTAACATTGAATGTAAATGGCCTAAATGCTCCACTTAAAAGATATAGAACCGCAAAATGGATAAGAATTCACCAACCAACTGTCTGCTGCCTTCAGGAGACTCACCTAGCACATACAGACTCACATAAACTTAAAGTAAAGGGATGAAAAGAGGAATTTCATGCAAATAAACACCAAAAGCAAGCAGGGGTAGCTATTTTTATATTGGACAAAACAAACTTTAAAGCAACAGCAGTTAAAAGAGACAGAGGGACATTATATAATGGTAAAAGGCCTCGTCCAACCGGAAAATATCACAGTACTAAACATATATACACCTAAAACTGGAGGTCCCAAATTTATTAAACAATTACTAATAGACCTAAGAAATGAGATAGACAGCAGCACAGTAATAGTGGAGGACTTCAGTACTCCACTGACGGCACTAGACAGCAACACAATAATAGTGGGGAACTTCAGTACTCCACTGACAGCACTAGATAGGTCAAGACAGAAAGTCAATAAAGAAACAATGGATTTAAACTATACCTTGGAACAAATGGACTTAACAGATATGTACAGAACATTTCATCCAACAACCACAGAGTACACATTCTATTCAACAGCACAGAGAACTTTCTCCAAGATAGACCATGTAACAGGCCATAAAACAAGTCTCAATAAGTATAAGAAAATTGAAATTGATATATATCAAGCACTCTCTAAGACCACAGTGGCATAAAACTGGAAATAAATTCCAAAAGGAACCTTCAAAACCATGAAAATACAGGGAAATTAAATAGCCTGCTCCTGAATGAGCACTGGATCAAAAACAAAGTCAAGATGGAAATTAAAAAATTCTTCTAACTGAATAAAAATAATGACACAACCTATCAAAACATCTGGGATACAGCAAAGGCAGTGCAAAGAGGAACGTTCATTGCCCTAAATGCCTACATTAAAAAGACTGAAAGAGCACAAACTGACACTCTAAAGTCACACCTCAAGGAACTAGAGGTAACAAGAACAAACCAAACCCAAACGCAGCAGAAAAAAGGAAATAACCAAGATCAGAGCAGAACTAAATAAAATTGAAACAAACAAAAATATAAAAGATAAATGAAATAAAAAGCTGATTCTTTGAAAAGATAAATAAAATTGATAGACCATTAGCAAGATTAACCAAGAAAAGAAGAGAGAAAATCCAAATAACCTCACTAAGAAACAAAACAGGAGATATTACAACTGACACCACTGAAATACAAAAGATCATTCAAGGCTACTATGAACATGTTTATACATATAAACTAGAAAAACTAGAAGAGATGGATAAATTCCTGGAAAAAATACTGCCCTTCTAGTTTAAATCAGGAAGAATTAGATACCCTGAACAGACAAATAACAAGCAGCAAGGTCAAAATGGTAATTAAAAATTACCAACAACAAAAAAGTCCAGGACCACACGGATTCACAGCAGAATTCTACCAGACATTTAAAGAAGATTAGAACCAATCCTTTTGATACAATTCCACAAGACAGAGAAAGAAGGAACCTTCCCTAATTCATTCTATGAAGCCAGCACCACTCTAATACCAAAACTAGGAAAGGGCAAAATCAGAAAACAAAACTACAGACTGATAACTTTGATGAATATAGATGCCAAAATCCTTAACAAAATACTAGCTAACCAAATCCAGCAATATATCAAAAAGATAACCCGCCATGATCAAATAGGTTTAATACCAGGGATGCAGGGATGGTTTAACATATGCAAATCCATAAATATGATACACCACATAAACAGGAATAAAAAACAAAAATCACATGATCATTTCAATAGATGCAGCAAAATTATTCAACAAAACCCAGCATCTCTTTATTAATAAAACGCTTAGCAAAATTGTCATACAAGGGACATGCCTTAATGTAATAAAAGCCATCTATGACAAATCCACAGCCAACACAATACTGAATGGGGAAAAGTTGAAAGCATTCCCTTGGAGAATGGGAATAAGACAAAGATGCCCATTCTTATCACTCCTCTTCAATATAGTACTGGAAGTTGTAGCCAGAGCAATCAGACAAGAGAAAGAAATAAAGGACATCCAAATTGGTAAAGAGGAAGGCAAACTGTCGTGTTTGATGTGATATATTCGTTTACCTTGAAAATCCTAAGGACTCCTCCAGAAAGCTCCTAGAACTCACAAAAGAATTCAGCAAAGTTGCTGGATACAAGATTAATGTATACAAATCAGTAGCTTTTCTGTACACCAACAGTGACCAAGCAGAGAATCAAATCAAACCTCTATCACAATAGCTGCAAAAAAAATAAAATAAAATGCTTAGGAATATACCTAACCAAGGAGTCAAAAGACCCCTACAAGGAAAACTACCAAGCATTGCTGAAAGAAATCACAGATGACAAGAACAAATGGAAACACATCCCATGCTCATAGATGGGTAAAAACAATTGTAAAAATGACCATACTGCCAGAAGCAATCTACAAATTCAATGCAATACCCAACAAAATACCATCATTATTCTTCATAGAATTGAAAATACAATTCTAAAATTCATATGGAACCAAGAAAGAACCCACATAGCCAAAACAAGACTAACCAAAAGGAACAAATTCTGGAGGCATTGCACTACCTGATTTCAGACTATACTATAAGGTCCTAGTCACCCAAACAGCGTGGTACTGGTACAAAAATAGGCACATAGACCAATGGAACAGATTAGAGAACCCAGAACACAGCCAACTGATTTTTGACAAAGCAAACAAAAACATCAAGTGGGGAAAGGACACCCTTTTCAACAAATGCTGCTGGGATAATTGGCTAGCCACATGTAGGAGAATGAAACTTGATCCTCATCTCCCACCTTATACAAAAATCAACTCAAGATGGATTAAGGACTTCAACCTAACATGTGAAACTATAAAAATTCTAGAAGATAACATGGAAAAACTCTTCTAGACATTGACTTAGGCAAGGATTTCATGACCAAGAACCCAAAAGCAAATGCAATAAAAACAAAGATAAATAGCTGGGACCTAATTAAACCAAAGAGCTTATGCATGGCAAAAGGAACAGTCAGCAGAGTAAACAGACAACCCATAGAATGGAAGAAAATCTGCACAATCTATACATCTGACAAAAGACTAATATCCAGAATCTACAACAAACTCAAACAAATCAGTAAGAAAAAATCCCATCAAAAAGTGGACTAAGGACATGAATAGACAATTCTCAGAAGAAGATATACAAACGGCCAACAAACAGATGAAAAAAAATGTTTTTCCCTGATCACTAATGATCAGGGAAATGCAAATCAAAACCACAATACAATACCACCTCACTCCTTGTAAGAATGGCCATAATCAAAAAAATCAAAAAACAGTAGATGTTGGCGTGGATGCAGTGAACAGGGAACACTTCTACACTGCTGGTGAAAATGTAAACTAGTACAGCCACTATGGAAAATAGTATGGAGATTCCTTAAAGAACTAAAAGTATAACTCATTCGATCAAGCAATCCCACTACTGGGTATCTAGCCAGAGGAAAAGAAGTCATTATTCAAAAAAGGTACTTGCACATGCATGTTTATAGCAGCACAATTCACAACTGCAAAATCGTGGAACCAACCCAAATGCCCAGCAATCAATGAGTGGATAAAGAAACTGTAGTATATATATACAATGAAATACTACGCAGCCATAAAAATGAATTAATAGCATTTAAGTGACCTGGATGAGAATAGAGACTTGGGAATGGAAAACCAAACATCGTGTGTGTTCTCACTGATATGTGGGAGCTAAGCTATGAGGACGCAAAGGCATAAGAATGATACAATGGGCTTTGAGGACTTTGGGGAAAGAGTGGGAGGGAGGTGAGGGATAAAAAACTACAAATATGGTGCGCGGGTGATGGATGCATCAAAATCTCACAAATCACCACTAAAGAACTTACTTATGTAACCAAATACCACCTGTACCTCAATGACTTATGGGAAAATTTAAACAAAGAAAAATAAATTTTATTAAAATTCATAGATTACTTATTTGTGTTTCTCTTTTCTCTGACTTTAGTCCTTCAAGTTATAAACGCTTTAGCAGCCTTAAATTCAAATTTTAGTTTCACTTGTTCAGTGAAACCATTGCAATATCTGGATCACTATTTTCTGTTCAGCCTCTATTTATCACTATTAAAAACAAATTCCCTGAGGAGAAAACTTTGGCATAAATACATAGTTCCTCTCAATGTGTTTACATTATCTCTGATTCTATCTAGCATCATGATTCCTCAAGCCCTAGCTACTGTCTGCTCTCCAATATATTCAAACATAAGCTTTTTCCCTTAAACTTTATCCAGTTTTGATAGTTGTTCTTAGAATGAAGGATAGCTTAATATTACCTACCTCACTGTAACAGGAATAGAAAATAATCATGCAAATAGTTAATTATGAAGATGAGATTTAAACCAGTGGTTTGATTTTGTTTGTTGGTTTTGTTACGCATACATATGTGTATACATATATACATATGTGTGTATATATACATATGTGTGTTTATATACACATGTGTTTATATACACACATACAATGTATGTATATATGTGTATATACACATGTGTGTATATATGTGTATATACACATATGTATGTGTGTACATACACATGTATATACACATATGTATGCATGTACATACACATGTATATACACATATGTATGCATGTACATATACATGTATATATACACACATATGCGCATGCATATATGTGTATACACATATATACACACATATACACATATAAACACACACACAAATATATGCACACAAGCATAAATTGAGCTATTTACATTAAGAATGTTTATTCTTTCATATGACTTGATAATGGAGATTTGTTATAAACAAATAAAACTGTCAATTAAGTAAACAAAAAGGTTCAGAGAGTGTGCTGGCCTTAAACACACATACAGTACAGTCTTCTTCACACTAAGCCTCCATATACAATTGTTTTTTTTCTTTGTTCATCTCTGGACAGTATTTATTTTTCTTTCCAACTTTTATTTTAGATTCAAGGCATATATGTACAGGTTTGTTTCACGGGTAAATTAAGTGACCTGGGGGGTGGTGTACAGATTATTTGGTCACACAGGTAACCAGCATAATACCCAATAGGAAGTTTTTTGATCCTCACCCTCATTCCGTCTTCCACCCTCCAATAGGTCCCAGTGTCCATTGGTCCCCTCTTTGTGTCCATGTGTATCTTGTCCATGTCTAGCTCCCACTTATAAGTGAGAATATGCAGTATTTGGTTTTCTGCTCACACATCAATTTTCTTAGGATTATGGCCTCCAGCTCTATCCATGATGCTGCAAAAAACGTGATCGCATTTTTTATAGCTGCATGGTATTTTATGGTGTATATGTACATTTCCTTTATCCAGTCTACCACTAATGGACATTTACATTGATTCAACATCTTTGCTGTGATGAACATATGAGGGCATGTGTCTTCACGGTAGAACAATTTATATTCCTTTGGGTATATACTCAGTAATGGGATTTCTGGGTTGAATGGTAATTCCACTTAAGTTATTTAAGAAATCTCCAGACTGGTTTCCACAATGACTGAATTAATTTAGATTCTCATTAGTAGTGTATAAGTGTTCCCTTTTGTTTGTGACCTTGAAAACATCTACTTTTGGGCTTTTTAATAATAACAATTTTGACTGGTATGAGATGTTATCTCATTGTGGTTTTAATTTGCATTTTCCTAATAATTTGTGATATTGAGCATTTCCTCATATGCTTATTGGCCACATGTATGTCTTCTTTTCAGAATTGTCTGTTTATATCTTTTGCCCATTTTAATGGGGTTGTTTGGTTTTTGCTTATAGATTTATTTGAATTTCTTATAGATTCTGAGTATTAGACCTTTGTTGAGTGCATTCTTTGCAGACATTTTCTCCCATTCTGTAGGGTGTTTGTTTACTCTGCCGATAGTTTATTTTGCTGTGCAGAAATTCTTTGGTTTAATTAGGTCCCACTAGCTAATTTTTGTTTTTGTTGCGATTGGGTTTGGAGTCTTCCTCATGTCTTTGCCTGGGCTGATGTCCAGAATGATACTTCCTAATTTTCCTCTAGGGCCTTTATACTTTTAGATTTTCCATTTACGTCTTTGTTCTGTCTTGAGTTGATTTTTGTATATGGTGAATGGTAGTGGTTCAGTTTCAATCTTCTGCATATGGCAGGACAGTTATCCCAGCAGCATTTATTGAATAGGGAGTCCTTTCCCCATTCCTTGTTTTTGTTGGCTTTGTTGAAGATCAGATGGTTGTAGGTATGTGGCTTGATTTCTGGATTCTTTAACCTGTTCTATTGGTCTATGTGTCTTTTTTTATACCAGTACCATGCTGTGGACTTGTAGTATAGTTTGAAGTTGGGCAGTGTGATGCCTCCAGCTTTTTTTCTCTTTGCTTAGGATTCTTTCGGCTATTTGGCCTCTTTTTTGGTTTCAAATGAGTTTTAGAATTTGTTTTCGAATTCTCTAAAATATGTGGTTGGTAATTTGTTAGAAATAGTTTTCAATCTGTAAATAGCTTTGGGAGCTATGGCCATTTGAACAATATTGATTCTTCCTATCCATGAGCATGAAATGTTTTTCCATTTGTCTGTGTTGTTTCTGGTTACTTTCAGCAGTATACTGTAATTTTCACTGTAGAAATTTCTCACCTCCTTTATTTAGCTCTATTTCTAGGTATTTTATTCTATTGTGGATATCGTGAATGGGATTGCATTTTTTATTTGGCTCAGGTTGTATGTTATTTGTGTATAGAAATGCTACTTATTTTTGTACATTAATTTTGTATTCTGAAACTATGCTGAAGTTATTTATTAGATCTAGAAGACTTTGGGCAGATAGTATGAAGTTTTCTAGGTATAGTTTCATAATGTCTGTGAAGAGAGATAGTTTCACTTCCTTTATTCTTATTTGGATGCCTTTTATTTCTTTCTCTTGCCTGTTTGCTCTGGCTAGGACTTCAGTAATATGTTGAATTAGAGTGATGAGACTGGGCTTCTGTGTCTTGTTCATGTTCTCAAGTGGAATGCTTCCAGCCTTTTCTCATTCAGTATAATGTTGGCTCTGGGTTTGTGTTAGATGGCTCTTATTATTTTCAGGTATGTATCATTGATACCCAGTTTGTTGAGGGTTTTTAACGTGAAGGTATATTGAATTTTATTGAAAGACTTTTCTGCATCTATTGAAATGATCATGTAGTTTTTGTTTTTAGTTCTGTCTATATAGTGAATCACATTTATTGATTTGGATATGTTGAACCAATGTTGCATCCCAGGGATAAAGCATAATTATTCATGGTGAATTAGCTCTTTGATATGCTGCTGGATTTGGTTTGCTAGTATTTTATTAAGGATTTTTGCACCTAACTTCATCAGGGATATTAATCTGAAGTTTCCTTTTTTCATTGTATCTCTGCCAGGTTTTGGCATCAGAATGATGAAGGACTCATAGAATGAGTAAGAAAGGGTTTCTCCTTGATTTTTTTTTTGAATAGTAAAATAGTACTAGATCTTCTTTATATGCTTGGTAGGATATGGCTATGAATCTATCTGGTCCAGGGCTTTTTTTTTTTTGGTTGGTATGTTGTTACCAATTCAGTTTCAGAACTCATTGTTGCTCTGTTCAGGGACTCAATTTCTTCATGGTTTAATCTTCAGAAGTTCTGTGTTTCCAGGAATTTATCCATTTCTTCTAGGTTTTCTAGTTCGTGTGCACAGAGGTGTTCACAATAGTTTCTAAGGGTTTTTTGTATTTCCGTGGGATCAGTGGCAAGGCCCCCTTTGTATTTCCGATTTTGTTCATTTTGTTTTTCTCCACATTTTTCCTTATTAGCCTAACTAGTAGTCTACCAACCTTCATTGTTTTAAAGAACCAACTTTTGTTTTCATTAATCTCTTCTTTTTTCTCATCTCCATTTCATTCAGTTCAGTTCTGATTTTGGATATTTCTTTTCTTCTGTTACCTTTGGACTTAGTTTGCTCTTCTTTTTCAAGTTCCTTCAAGTGGGATGTTAGGTTGTTAATTTGAGATCTTTCTAGCTTTTTGATATGGGCATTTAGCACTATAAATTCTCTTAACATTGTTTTAGCTATGTTCCAGAGCTTATTGTATGTTGTGTCTTTGTTTTCGTTAGTTTCAAAGAATTTCTTGACTTCTACCTTAATTTCATTGTTTACCCAAAAGTCAGTCAGGAACAGATTGTTTAATTTCCATGTAATTATATGGTTTTAAGATCTCTTCTTGGTATTTATTTATATTTTTATTGCCTTCTGGTCTGAGAATGTGGTTGGTATGATTTCAGGTTTTCTGAATTTGTTGAGAATTGCTTCATGGCCAAGTGTGTGGTCAGTTTTAAAGAATGTGCCACGTGCACCTGAGAAGAATGTATAGTCTATTTTTTGTTGGGTGGAGTGTTCTGTAGATGCCTATAAGGTTCATTTGGTCAAGTGTCAAGTTTAGATCCCAAATATCTTTGTTAGCATTCTGCCCTGATGATCTGTCCAGCTGTCCGTGGAGTGTTGAAGTCTCCTACTATTGGTAACCTAAGTCTCTTCATAAGTGTCTTAGAATTTGTTTTATGAATCTGGGTGCTCCAGTGTTGAGTGCATATATATTTAAAATAGTTAAGTTTTCTTGTTGAATTGAACCCTTTATTATTATGTAATACCCTTATTTGTCCTTTTTGATCATATTGAGAAGTAAAATTTATGTCTGTGTGGAGACCCTGTGAGCCTCCATGAACTCTACTTACTATAAGGCCCCAAAAAGACTTGACTTAAACATTTTAGCTTTGCTCTAAAAGAATTATCAAAAAATCAAAATAATTTTACTATAATCTCACTCCCAGAACATTTTTGTTACTTAAACAGTTTTTTCTTCATTAATAATAAATTTCTGTTGAAAGTATAGAGTTCAAATGAGTCTATATATCTGTTAAATCAGTATTTTATCTACATTACATGGAGTATTAGTATACATTTACTATTTTTTCTATTGTTTTATAAAGAATTCATTCCACGAAAATTAAGTCAAAAGTCACCATAGGAAATATTTACACTAAGAGAAAATTAAAAAGGAAATTCTACTTTTTACTTGTTAAATTTTCACTAACCATTAATGTATTTTTATGTGCCAAGTTTGATGACAAATATTTTGAACAATATAAAAGACATCTCTCCCCAGAGTAGTATAAGAATTTAATTGTGGAGGAAAAAGAAATAACAAATAAACTATATACTGCTATTCACACCATAATGACATACAGTAAATAACCTGAAAAAAGCAACTTTTTAAAATTTTATTCTATTTATTATACTATGAAAATTTGGGAATTAAACATTGGTGTGAAATGGAAAACAAATAAATATTCTGTAAGTCTAATTCAGATAGGCATTAAGAAACTTTGACAAAGAGGAAGGAGGGTTGATTGACTTCTCATATTTTCAGTTTCTTCCCTATCAGGAAGCATGTCCAATGTTGACTGATGGGTTAATAGAACCCAAACAGATATAGCAGGATGGGGGTATACAGTTGGCCTTTAATATGTAATATTTGATTTTGGCACTATACACCTGTTTATCAGCATTCCAAAAAACAAAAATATTTTATTATATCTAGAGTAGAGAATGTATATATTATTAATTAAAAGTACCAAATGGAGTTTTGCTATATTTTAAAATATTATTTTGGAGAAACGCTGGTCAAATAAACCTGAATACTAAATATCTAATAAGCTTTTTCATTCCTCTTTCTGAAAAAAAAAATGAACAAACAAAGTATAAACAAGTAGGGATCTAATTGGACAAAGATGGAAGATAGTGGCTAAAATTTATATCAAAAATAGTTGTTAAGCAAATACATTTTGATTTACCATCAAAATGTGAATAAAATGTTTATGTGTAGCTTATGAGTAAACCAACAATTTTAAGAGGCTAAATTTCATTTTGTATTCAATTATATCATTTGGGTTTCAAAGATTGTAGATTCATAGAATTCTTCAGCTTGAGAGAATATTGAAGATCATCTAGTCTAGGGTTGGCATAGGTTGTCACTTTGCATGCCAACTCTGCCTCAGTGAAAAAGAGACCAATGATCCTGAAGCAGCATCTATCATCATCATGGAAGAGATAAATTTTTGAGGCCTGTATGTAACTTTTTTGTTACACTTAGTCAAAAACATCCCCACTCCCCTTTATACACCTAGAAACCTTCAGGTTGACAAGTAAATGTTCAGTAGCCTGACAGTTTGATACTTTCTGAAGGAGCCAGAACTAAAACCCAGTTTTCTCCCATGGCATTTTTCCCTTGTGTCCTTTTTGGTCTTTATTACCTAAAACTTATTTTTAGCTAACCCTTTCTATGAGGGAAATAAAATTATTTCTGTGAAACGTAACTAAATTCCTGGGAACTTGATAATGTTATACACAGTAGCTCTAATTCCTTCAGGGCTTATTTTCAAGAATGAAATCATTTTAGCCATGCTTCAAACAGTATAAAAATTTACATCTTTATTAACAATATTGTTCAAAATAAATAGTATTTGCAAGGAGTAGAAATCCTAATTCATCATATAATATTTTTAAATGTAATTAAAATAGCTAAAATAGCTGTATAATGATTTTAATATCTATTTACCTTTTATTTAAAATATTTCCTATGGAAGCCTTTCTTTATCATTTTAATCTATTGAAATGGATTGAAAATGGCTTCGTTGAATGACCTTCAATCCAGTTATATTTTCCTCAATCTGTCCCCTCAAGTACTTGGCTCATCTTTCTACCCATGGCCCCCCCTAAGGTATGCAAGGACCTACTCCCCTTGAATACATTTGTGCAGTCTCTTTCTACATAAACTAGGGGTTGAGGCAGAGTTCCTGTTCATCCTGGACTAAAGGTGATTTTTCTCCTCATTAAGATGATAATTTGCTTTAGGATCTGCAATCATTTAACACTAAATTTTACACATCAAAAAGTTTAAAATATACTTTTCATTCTTTTTTGTATCCCCAACATTTGGTACAGTGCCTGGAATACAGTAGTCATTTAATTATTTATTAAATACTGTCATGTATTTTTAACAATAGGATACATTCTGAAAAATGTATCATTAGGTGATGTTATGGTTATGCAAACATCGTAGAGTATGCTTACACAAATTTAGAGTATGCTTACACAAACACTGTAGAGTATGCTTATACAAACATCCTAGAGTATGTTTACATCATAGAGTATGCTTGCACATAGTTGTGCAAGCATTGTAGAGTATGCTTACACAAACCTGTACACACCTAGGTTATATGGTATAGCCTATTGCTCCTAGGCTACACATCTGTACACCATATTTCTGTACTGAATACTGTAGGCAGTTGTTACACGGTGGTATTTGTGTATCTAAACAAGCATAGAAAGGGTACAGTAAAAATACAGTATAAAAGATAAAAAGTGGTACACATGTATAAGGCACTTACCATGGATGGAGCTTGCAGGACTGGAAGTTGCTCTGAGTGAGTCAGTGAGTGAGTGATGAGTGAATGTGAAGGTCTGGGACATTACTGTAGATTTATAAACACTGTACACTTAGGCTACACTAAATTTATATACAAAGATTATTTCTTCATTAATAAATTAATCTTAGCTTAGTGTAAGTTTTTATAAACTTTTTTTTAAAAAACTTTTGGCTCTTTTGCAATAACATTTAGCTTAAAACACACACACATTGTACAGCTGTTCGAAAATATTCTTATGTCCTTAATTCTATCTGATTTTTGTATTTTCAAATGTTTTATTTTTATTTTTCTTACTTTTTAAGCTTTTAATTAAAAACTAAGACACAAACACATGCATTAGCCTAGGCCTATACAGTCTCAGGTTCAGGATCATCCATACTGTCTTCCATCTCCTCATCTTGTCCCATTGGTCTTCAGGGAAAATAATACTCATGGAGCTATCATCTTGTATGATAACAATGCTTTCTGGAATATCTCCTGAAAGACCTGCCTGAGGCTGTTTTACATTGACTTTTTCTGTAAGTGGAAGGAATATGCTCTGAAATAACAATAAAAATTATAGTATAGTAAACGCATAAACCATAAATCAGGAACAGTCATTTATTATCATCATCAAATATTATGGATTGTACATAATTGTATATATTACACTTTTATATGACTGGCAGAGCAGTAGGTTAGGTTAAGCCAGCATCACCACATACACATCCATAATGCATTGCATTATGATATTATGAAGCCTATGGCATCACTAGGCAATAGAAATTTTCAGCTTCTGGGGACAATATGATACATGTAGTCTGTCATTGAATCAAACATCATTATACAAGGCATGACCATAAATTGTCTCCAAAATTGATAAAATAAACAAGTATCTCAAAATCCCACTGACATTATGTCATGTTCCTTCCTTCTTAAAGCTTTTATCAAGTTCCCAGCCACAAATGTATGTTCTTCCCTGAACACTTTACAATGAGGTTACATGTTTTACTTAATACTGATCTCTTTACTTCATTATAATTATTTATATCATTATCTTATTTTTCTCAAAAAGACTGTCATCTTCCCAAGGGCAGGAGCTGTGCCTCATAATTTATGTATCTGTCTGCCAATGGTTATGCTCAATATTTGGAGCACAATAAATGCCTGTTGAAAGAATAATTAATCACATGGAGAGGTGTGAATTGGAGATAGTATTTTACTTTCTTCAGCAAGGTTGCTATGAAGCTCAAATGAAAGCAAAACACCTATAAAAGTACTTTGTAACACGTAAAGTACAATACAATTGAAAGAATCAAGATGATTATGATTTGTTTACTGTATATATGGAACAACAGAGAGCTTTAAGGATCTTTGATGCTACCACCATAGCTGCTATTCAGAGGCTACTGAATACTTCTTCCAATTCACCATAATGTGGATTAGACATCAATCATCAATCACAAGCGAAGAAAACTACTTTCTCATAGAAATCATACTTGTAATAGGCTTCAGGATTCTTCAGCTAAATATATTTATGACAACCTTTTGAATTAAACTGAGGATTCATGCAACATCTATCCATGAGATATTTCTGAAGGTCTGGTATGAACCAGGCAATATTAGGTGCTAATAGCTAAGGATATATTGATGAATAAAATAGACATGGTCACTGCCCTGAGGGAGTTTATTTTCCAAAATAACTTATCTTTAACAATATAGCTATAGTTTTATGGTTTTGTAACTGGATTTTTGAAAATTTTTTACGATGGATACTTTAAGCTCCCTCTTATGAGGATTTGGTGAATCTTAAAAAGAAAAATCCCTTCACAAAGATTTCTGTAATCAAGTTTAACCTTTTTGATCGAACAGAATAATGCCCTTGTTACTCAGGGATATGCCATTAACATTACCTGGTTAGTAAACCTTTTGATTCTTGGTATCAAGAGGTCTAATTAATTTAGATGGATTGGAATCAGTCGATATGTCTGAATATAGCAGAGACAAGTTGTGCACCTTGTCTACCTACACTCTGAGTCTTAGAACTTTGTCTAACTAAATGAGAACTCTGAAATGTTGTGCCCTAAACTAATAAAAGGAAGACACTGACAACTTCTGTAAAACATGTGGTCGATAAAGCAAGACCAACATCTTTCAGTTCTGTCTAATAAGAAATATCTCACCTAGTCATCTGACTCAGCAAATCCAATAATCCCCAAATTTCTTATCAGATAGGCTGCGTGGTTTTTATATGGGCAGGACTCAACCAGGAAAAGTCATATGTGTGGCTGTGTGTGTGTGTGTGTATATATATATATATCACACAGATATATTTGTATATATAAAGTATATATACATATACACACATATATGTATATATGATTTAATATACTATGCTATGCTATGATGTATATTACATATATTTATATCATATAGATACATATTTAACTTAATATATAAAGCGATTGTGACTTGCTCTCTACTCTGTTATCATCCTCTCTTTTTTTTTTCACACTGACTATGCTTTGTAGTGTGACAATGCTTTGCAGGACTCAAAGGAGTTCTATACATTGATGCTGAGAAATACAGATCTGAGTACTCAACATAGCTCCAAATAAAACAGCCAGAATTCCATATATAGTTACTAAAATAACCCTGCGATAGGAGCTGTCTTGAACCTATTTTACTCATCTTGTAGTCTTTTAGTGAGGCTGTTAATAATGGTGACTTATGTATCCACTGACCTGATGACCTATTAGACAGGAGGGGAAAATTATTCTCCATAGACATTAAAACAATAAACATTTAAATTTAGAAGAAAGGATAAAAATCGGTCTCTTCTCTAGGGAAATGGTATCAGCAAGAACTCTGATCTGTGCTTCAAGTCACTGAAAAGTGATTATGGTACATGCTACCATTAAAAACAAATTCTTCTGAAAACTCTCTCTTCTGTAAATTTTTTTTTTTTGACACCATACTCTTCTATATCTTCTCCTACCCCTCATACGACCTGTTCTCAGTCTAGCAGGCTCCTTCCTCTGCCCATTCTAAAATTTTTAGGCTTCAGGGTATCTTTTTTTAAAATTTTATCACTTTATACATTCTCACATAACTTTATCCTGTCTAGCAGGTTAATTAATACTCATACTAATAGCTCTTAAATTTTGAGGCCCAGTCAATAATTTTCACAGGAAATTCAGATCTGTATTTTCAAATGCTTACTATCCTTTTACACTTGAATATATTATGAGCACCTCTGTCTGAAATATCTAAATTTAAACTCATCTCTCCCACTCGAAACCTGCTTCTTTTCTCACAATTTCTCTCTGTAAATGGAACCACTGATCATTGAATTGCCAAGTCATAACTGAGGCATCCATGTGTACTTCTCTAACCTTATCCAATCCATCAATTCAGACAATTATAACTCTTTAATATTTCTGAAATGCATTTAATTCTATCATTTCTCTTCCTACAACTGTAGATCTGGTCATCATTATCTTTCATTTAGATCACTATGTGTTAATTTTTATCATCTAGCTCCCCACTAAGTCACTCTACTCATTGGAATAGTCTTCTAAATTGTAAATATACTGAGGCCACACCCCTGCCTAAAATACCTCAATGACTCTCAGATAATATCTAAGATCTTTCCTCTTATGCTTCCTCATCATGACCTGACCCCTGACGATTTGCCTGGTCTTAGCTTTTGGCCTTCTCCTTAGCGCTGACTTTCCCTTGTGAACTCTAGTAATATTAAATCTCTTGCCTTACCTTGAAAGCACATTCTGACACCATTCTTTGTCTCTGAAATTGTATATATTACCTTCTCTCTGGAAACATTTTTTCCTCCTTGCTTCTTTGTGTGTATTGCTCTTAACTCTTTTTTCAGGTAACAATTTAGATACAACTTTAACTGGAAAGTCTCTTCATCTGCGTTGAGCCTCAAATCTCCAATTTTTATTTACTCCATCTGTGTTTCCATAGCACCTGTACTTCCCTTATAATTATTCTTTTTTTTTTTTTTTTTGAGATGAAGTCTCACTCTATTGCTCAGAATGGAGTGCAGTGGCATGATCTCGGCTCACTGCAACCTCCACCTGCGAGTCTCCTGCCTCAGCCTCCTGAGTAGCTGGGACTACAGGTGTGTGCCCCCATGCCTTGCTAATTTTTGTAGAAACAGGGTTTCACCATGTTGGCCAGGCTTGTCTTGAACTCCTAACTTCAGGTAATAATCCATCTCAGCTTCCCAGAAGCACTGGGATTACAGGTGTGAGCCTCCATGCCCGGCCCCCCTTATAAATTATTCTTATCAACATGCACTACAATTGACTGACCACTTACCTGCCTTCCCTACTGGACTGTTGATTCCATGAAGACTGGGCATATTGCAACGTTATTCACCATTATATCTCCAGCACCTAGCATAATCTAGTACATAATAGGCACTAAAAAAAATTGTTCATTTCCAAATGTTTCTATTATTCCTTATTTACACATAATGGCAGATTTTTGCCTTTTATATAAAACATCACTAACATATCCTTATTTCAACCAGTGTTCCTCTTGTATCTGATTAGCAAAATGAACTTTTGGCTAAGATTTTATGTAAACAATTACAAAATAAAATTTATAGTGTTTTCCAGCTAAGAAAATCTTGTGTATCAGGGTTTTATCTCTTACTATGCTAAGCATAATATATTCTTCTTTTAAGTTACCCTCATCCCTTTTCTTTCTGTACTTTATAGTATACCCACTTGAGTATCTGAGTCCCCTATGGATAGAGCTGACGATTTTTTAGTCTTTTCAAATCTTAAAGTGTGCAGCACAGCAGCTTGTATCTACCTTGATCTTAATAAATATTTGTTCAATTTAACTGGTCACAAAATGGGGGAATGATAAGCCTGAGCTTTCATTTGAGAGGGTACTTAGAGTGAGTCTCCAATTTGACTCTCCAGATATATTCTCACCTTGCCCTATGTGCGGATAGGTTGACCTTGATGGACTGCATCAAGAAGCTTCCTTGCAACCTGGCTTCTGGTTGGATTGGCAAATAAGAGGCCATGGCAGAAGATCAGAGGCAAGAAAAATAGTAAGATAAACATGTCTATTTCCCTGGATCCTTTATTGTCAGGTTACCACTCACTAAGTTCCAGTAAATACTTCCTCCTCTGATTGCTTCAATTCTAAGGGTCCTACTGTTATAAGCATACACACATCTGGGATATTATACTCTTCATTATTTCCCTAGTTACACCCATGTCTTTTTTAATAGAACCTTTATTAGATTCTTCTCAAATTACTCAGTCTTTGTATGATATCTTTTCCTGCCCAAGCCATAATTAATAAATAGCCTTCCCCTATATTCTCTGACATCCCCTTCTCAATCTCCAGGAGTATTTGTCCATTTTCATACTGCTATGAAGAAATGTCTGAGACTGGATAATTTATAAAGAAAAATAGGTTTAATGGACTCACAGTTCCACATGACTGGGAAGGCCTCACAATCATGGCAGAAGGCAAAGGAGGAGCAAAGGCACATGGCAGCAGGCAAGAGGGCATGTGCAGGGGAACTCTTCTTTATGAAACCATCGGACCTCATGAGACTTATTCACTATCACAAGAACAGCAAGAGAAAAACCCACCCCATGATTCAATTAACCCCCATTGGGTCCCTTCCATGACACATGGGATTATGGGAGCTACAATTCAAGAGGCAATTTTGTGGGGACAGAGCCAAACATATCACCAGGTAAATACTGAGCTAACTTGGTCACTGGGGCCTATTAGTGAAAAATTGGGGGCAGTTATCAAGAAGTTTTCACGCTCCTGATAAAGACATACCCAAGACTGGGCAACTTACAAAAGAAATAAAGAGGTTTACAAAAGAAAGAGATTTAATTGGACTTAAAGTTCCATGTGGCTGGGGGAGCCCCACAATCAAGGTGGAAGGCAAGGAGGAGCAAGTTTCATCTTACATGGATGGCAGCAGGCAAAGAGAGAATAAGGAAGACACAAAAGCAGAGACCCCTGAGAAAACCATTAGATCCCATGGGACGTACTCACTACCATGAGAACAGTATGGGGGAAACTGCCCCTATGATTCAGTCATCTCCCACCAGGTCCCTCCCACAACGTGGGAATTATGGGAATACAATTCAAGATGAGACCTGAGTGGGGACAGAGGCAAATCACATCATTCCGCCCTTGGCCACTGCCAAATCTCATATCCTCACATGGCAAAACCAGCTCTACCTTCCCAACAATCCCCCAAAGTCTTAACTCATTTCATCATTAACCCAAAAGTCCACAGTCCAACATCCCATCTGAGATAAGGCAAGTCCCTTCTGCCTGTGAGCCTGTAAAGTCAAATGCAAGCTATTTATTTCCTAGATACAATGGGGGTACAGAGATCAGGTAAATACAGCTATTCCAAATGGGAGAAATTGGCCAAAACAAAAGGGCTACAGGGCTGATGCAAGTCTGATACCCACTGGGGCAGTCAAATCTTAAAGCTCCAAAATGATCTCCTTTGACTCCATCTCTCACATCCAGGTCACACTGATGTAAGAGATGAGTTCCCATGGTCTTGGGCAGCTCCACCCCTGTGGTTTTGCAGGGTAAGCCTTCTTTCTGGCTGCTTTCACAGGCTGGCATTGAGTGTCTGTGCCTTTCCAGGTGCACAATGCAAGCTGTTGGTGGAACCACCATTCTGTGGTATAGAGGAGAGTGACCCTCTTCTCACAGCTCCACTAGGCAGTGCCCTAGTAGGGACTCTGTGTGGGTGCTCCAACCCCACATTTCCCTTCCACACTGCCCTAGCAGAAGTTCTCCATGACAGCCCTGCCCCTGCAACAAACTTCTGCTGGGGTATCCAGGCATTTCCATAGATCTTCTGAAATCTAGGGGGAAGTTCCCAAACCTCAATTCTTGACTTCTCTGTACCCACAGGCTCAACACCATGTAGAAACTGCCAAGGCTTAGGGCTTGCACCATCTGAAGCCATGGCCCAAGATCTACCCTGGCCCCTTTCATCCACAACAGGAGGAGCTGGGACACAGGGCACCGAGTCCCTATTCTGCACACAGCTCAGGATACCCTCAGTCCAGCACACAAAACCAGTTTTTCCTCCTAGGCCTCCAGGCATGTGATGGGAGGGGCTGCCATGAAGAATTCTGACATGTCCTGGAGACATTTTCCCTATTGTCTTGGGGCTTAACATTTGGCTCCTCATTACTTAAGCAAATTTCTGCAGCTGGCTTGAATTTCTCCCCAGAAAATGGGATTTTCTTTTGTATCACATTGCCAGGCTGCAAATTTTTCAAACTTTTATGCTCTGTTTCCATTTTAAAACTAACTGCTTTAAACAGCACCCAAATCACCTCTTGAATGCTTTGCTGCTTAGAAACTTCTGTCAGATACCCTAAATCTCTTTGAACTCTCTCAAGTTCAAAGTTCCACAAATCTCTAGGACAGGAGCAAAATGCTACCAGTCTCTTTGCTAAAACATAACAAGAGCCACCTTTGCTCCAGTTCCCAACAAGTTCCTCACCTACATCTGAGACAACCTCAGCCTGGACTTTATTGTCCATATTGCTATCAGCATTTTGGGCAAAGCCATTCAACAAGTCTCTAGGAATTTCCAAACTCTTCCACATTTTCCCTTCTTCTTCTGAGCCCTCCAAACGGTTCCAACCTCAGCCTGTTACCTAGTTCCAAAGTCGCTTCCACATTTTCAGGTATCTTTTCAGCAACACCCCTCTCTAATGGTGTCAATTTACTCTATTAGTCCATTTTCATGCTGCTGATAAAGACATACCAGAGACTGGAAAATTTACAAAAGAAAGAAGTTTTATTGGACTTACAGTTCCACATGGCTGGGGAAGCCTCACAATCAGGGCAGAAGGCAAGGAGGAGCAACCCCCATCTAACATGGATGGCAGCAGGTAAAGAGAAAATGAGGAAGACGCAAAAGCAGAAACCTCTGACAAAACCATCAGATCTCGTGAGACTTATTCACTAACACTAGAACACTATGGGGGATACCACCCCCATGATTCAATCATCTCCCACTGGGTCCCTCCCACAACATGGGGAAATTACAGGAGTACAATTCAAGATGAGATTTGAGCAGGGACACAGAGCCAAACCACATCAAGTAAAATGCCTATTTACAAATCCTTTGTATACCTTTATTATGGAGACAACAGTATACACAATTACTTATTGGTGCAAATTCGGAATAACCTCTTTGTGCTCCAAGCAGAGTAACATGGAAAGAAAACACTACTATTTCCTACATTTTGCAAACTTTTAAGTAGTCTATTATTTTGCTAAATTAATTATTACCATCTTTTACCATCTTCTGTAGTTTAACTTCTAAGGCTAGTTGACTTCTTACAGTTGATGTTATAGGTCCACTTTAAACTTCCTCTTAGTTTTCTTTAAAAGTTGGATAACTGTCAATCTCATATTTTCCTTAATTGATTTATCAGTGGAGTATGTCTTTATCGCCAATTTTTTCTTTTTTATTTATTTTAATTATACTTTAAGTTTTGTGATACCTGTGCAGAATGTGCTGCTTTGTTTCATAGGTATACACGTGCCGTGGTGGTTTGCTGCACCCTTCAACCTGTCATCTACATTGGGTATTTCCCCTAATGCTATCCCTCTCCTTGACCCCCACCCCCCGACTGGCCCTGGCATATGACCTTCCCCTCCCTGTGCCCATATGTTCTCATGGTTCAACTCCCACTTATGAGTGAGAACATGTAGTGTTTGGTTTTATGTTCCTATGTTAGTTTGCTGAGAATGATAGTTTCTAGCTTCATCCATGTCCCTGCAAAGACATGAGCTCATTCTTTTCTGTGGCTGCACAGTATTCCATGGTGTATATGTTCCAAGTTTTCTTTATCCAGTCTATAATTGATGGGCATTTGGGTTGGTTCCAAGTCTTTGTTATTGTGAATAGTGCTACAATAAACATACGTGTGCATCTGCCTTCATAGTATAATGATTTATGATCTAATTAAACTAAAGATCTTCTGCACAGCAAAATAAACAATAATTAGAGTGAACAGGCAGACTACAGAATGGGAGAAAATTGTTGCAATCTATCCATCTGACAAAGGGCTATTATCCGGAATCTACAAGGAACTTAAACAAATTTAGAAGATTTAAAAAAACCCATCCCATCAAAAAGTGGGTGAAGGATATGAACAGACACTTTTCAAAAGAAGACATTTATGTGGCCAACAAACATGTGAAAAAAGCTCACCATCACTGGTCCTTAGAGAAATGCTAACCAAAACCACAATGAGATACCAGCTCATGCCAGTTAGAATGGCGAATATTAAAAAGTCTGGAAACAACAGATGCTGGAGACGATGTGGAGAAATAGCAATGCTTTTACACTGTTGCTAGGAGTGTAAATTAGTTCAACCATAGTGGAAGACAGTGTTGGTGATTCCTCAAAGACCTAGAACTAGAAATACCATTTGACCCACCAATCCCATTACTGGGTATGTCACCATTTTTAAGAATGAAAACTGTAGACAATATTAATTTTATGGATGTGTCTCACCTGTGTCAAAATGAAGTCTGAACTAGGTCATTCAACCTTCCTGATTTGTTTTTTTATTTATAATTACAACTGAGATGAAAAATGTATAGTGCCTAATATAATGCTTGGCATATGAGCACAAAGTAATCTCACCCTCACCTCTGCATTCTAGCCACAGTGACCTTATGTTATAGCCTTGAAGGCTTCATGTGCCTTACTCCTCACCAGGCTTTGGTACGTGTTATTCTTGAATACTCATAAAATGTTCTTCCAGAAAAGCTGTTCTGATTCCCAGGATCATTTTTGTTTTCTGGTTTATATTTCATATATCTGTGTAAATTTCCTTTATAACACTTGATTCATTTATTTGTGCATTCAATAATTATGGAGTTACTACATTATTGGATCAGGTCTTAAGGATAAGACAATGAATAATGTAAGACAATGAATCTCTCTCATTATTGAGTTCATATCCTCACATCTATAATTTTTAATTAGAGTTTATAGTTATATATAGTTATATTGAGTTAATATGTTACTCCCTCACCAAACTATTACCTACATGTGGATGTAGGCTTTTTTCTCATCCTTACTTCAGTTACTTTGGTCACATAGCAAATTATTCCAAAACTTAATGGCTTAAAACAACAATTGTACTTATCTTTCCTTGTTTCTGTAGACCAGAAATTTGGATAAGAAAGAGCTCATTAAAGGATCAAAGTCTGAGGGCTTGAATCATTTCTCATGTTGGGCCATTAATTGAGACTGCTGGCTGAGAATGTAAGTGTCAGGGGATCTCAGCTATATCCTCATGGACTTCTTTGTGTGGTCTTTATACCTGCACTGGGTTCTGCAGATAAACTTTCAGAGAAGAAATGAGGTGGAGCTCTGTCACCTTTTCTGAGCTAGCCTGAGAAACCATCTAGTGTCACTTCTGCTGCATTTGATTGATTGAGGTTTTTGAAAAAGTTGCTCAGAGTTAAGGGAAGATACACAGACCCCTACATCTCAGTGGGAAGAGTGTTGTTCATGTTGTAAAGAAGAGCATGTGGAATGGAATGAACATACACACAAACACACACACACACTGTCACACTCATCTTTGGGAAATCTAATTGTCCACACACATTATTATAATCTTATTATCTACCACTTACCTTGTATACAGTAGTCACCCAATAAAAAATTATCGAATGGAGAAATCAATAAATGAAATAAAGAAGAAGCAAAATCATAAGGAGAGATTGTGAAATGACATATGTATAATTTATACATTTATTCCACAAGTATTTTTAAGCTTTTCTTAGAAGATATATCTCCAGGGTACATTCCTTAGGATTCCTAAGTCACTCTTAAATGTGAGTTTTTCTGGAATATTAGTAGTGAAGCCTATGGACTACAGAGAGGGAAAGAGAGTTGGAAATTTCTCAAACCAACTCTATCCCCATGAATCTGAGTTTGGGGATAACTTACAGTTCAGTTCTTAATTGTGTCAGTTCTTCTTACCTCATTCTGCAGATATAAGAGTTAAGTGCATTGGAGGACCAAGTAGGGGGTGATTAGCAGAAGTTAGTGTTGGTGAGTGGTATGGAATTTCCTCTGTCATTCAAGATTAGATGAAAAAATGACACATCCCACAGGAGTTACCTGTAAACTATGGGATTCACAAGTGCCATTGAAATAAAGGGCAATGTCTTCCTGATGCAGAGGAAGAAGAAAAAGATCGGAATTGACAGTCCCTATAACATTGACATTACAGTTAACTAGAGTTAATGTTAACTTCAGGGTTCATGAGTATTTCTCAATGATTATTTGTTATGCTTTCTCATGAGAATAAATGGTTAAAATTTTTAATGATATTTAATGCAAGAATGTAGACTATTGGCTTTTGTAGTATTCATATATTTCTGACTGTGTGATAGTTCCTGTATCCATTTTATTGAAATTGTTATAATCATGTTCTCTGGGTGAGTGGAATTTCTCTGTATCTGGGCAACGTTCACTTTAAGTGTCTTATCTATAGAATCAATAGAGATGGCAACTTAAAAAAATTCAGAGTCAGAGAACTAAATCTTACCTGGTTTTTGCAGTTGTTTTATAAGTAGTCTAGTCTTTCTGTTTATTTAACCCAAACAATAAATTAATAATGGGCTACACAAATCTCAGGTCAAAATTAAGTATTATAATTCATACTCTCTCTTTACCTCTTGCAAACAGCAAATTATTGGGGAGATTCTTCCCTTGTCAAATTCCTCCCAGCTATTCCTATACAATCATTATGATTTTATCGTGCTTGTAAAATCGGAGATTCTCTATTTGTTGTAAATTCAACAGAGGTAAATTAGAGCTTACTTAAGTCAAAGGAGTTTCAGTAAAATCCACATGCAGAATATAGCCAGGCCTAGAAGCCAAGCACTGGCCAGTTTGTCAGTTGTCACATCTGTTCCTGCTTCCTGCTTTTATCTGTTTCTTTTAAAAATCATCTCTCTCTCTCTCTTTTTCTCTCTCTCTCTCTCTCCCTCTCTCCCTCCCTCCCTCTCCTCCTCTCCCCCATCCCAGACTACTTTGATGTATGAATTTATTTTTGCTTATGGTACATAAGATGTCTTGGTCAAGATACGGCTGCCCATGACAGCAATACATACAATTCGTATGTCATTATTTGAATCACATAAAACTTAATTTGCTATCTCTCAGTTCCAATTCCAAAATCCAGGGAGACAGCTTATTATCAGCCAGCAATTTTTTTCAAGCTGTCATTAATTTATGCTTCAGTTTATTGAGTTTGACAATCTTCATGTTTATAAAAGAAAATAAAATAGAAAAATCAGAGTATAAGGCACATAGAATATGTTAAATATATGGGTGTGTATTCAAGGTACCAAATAAAAATGTACTGTGAGTCTCAGTGAAAAAGCTTGAAAAATGCTCTTAGGACCAGTTTGGAGATGTTTATGTCTACCTAGGTGAAGCATGATAGTTTATTCAAAAAAGAAACAGAAGTGTGTTATAAACATGGCTATGAAAGTGAACCTCTGGGTAGAGGGTATGGTAGAGTTCTTACAGAAGAGGAACCTCACATGTGGAAGTTGCAGAAATCCTGAATCATCCATTGCTTCTGTTCATCACCTGCATTTAAACCCTGCCTTCATAGACCACCCTCTGTGTGACCTTAGGCTGGTAATTAACTCTCTGAACCTTAGATTGATTATATTTTAAATGGAATCTTAATAAAGTTTGTGGGTTTTTTCTTTTTTGTCTTTCTCTCAGATTTATTATGTGGACTAAATGAGATAGCCCATACTCTTAGCAAACTGTAGCTAATGGTTTAAAAAGAGTCTTTTACAATATTATATTAGTCCCCATTACTATTCATCATTACTGTAATATTATTCCTATTGACAAATTATATTTACCCCATTTTTCCTCTTCATGTGAGGTTCTGTCCTATTGCCATTAGTAATGAAGCTCCTATGCTGACACTCAGAATCTGCAATTTTGTACTAAAAGCTTTAATACCATCCAGAAGCTGAAATACTATCAAAGTTTTCTCTCAGGATTAGATGAAGTCCGCTAACTACATTAATTTCATACTCCAATACTAATTCTTCAAGAACTTCAGGTGTTCTTCCCCTTAGTGTGGTGCTACTCTGATGACTAATAATTGTGACTAATAATGAAATCTTGTTCTTCTAAAGTGTTAGAGATTGCACAAAGACATCCCTATACTGGTTTGTGCTTACTTTGACAAATCATTCTTTCCCTAGGCATGCTTTCCCTATACATTGATACTGTATATCTTTAGATTCAGATACTTTTAACTTCTAACATTTGTTGGAACAAAATTTATTTGAATGGAGTTTATTTTTGATGTTTGTTACCCAGAGAGTTCTTTTTCATCAAATATATAGAAAATTTTTTCTTATAGCTTCAGGATATATCCAAGCCTGACTGTATATGAGAGAGAACATTATACCCAACATAAGGTCCTCAAATAGAGATTCTTCATTTCTAAAGCAACAATCAGTTCTGCTTTTTCTGTTTTTTCCCCATCTTTGTGGTTTTATGTAACTTTGGTCTTTGATGATGGTGATGTACAGATGGGGCTTTGGTGTAGATATCCTTTCTGTTTTCTAGTTTTCCTTCTAACAGTCAGGACCCTCAGCTGCAGGTCTGTTGGAGTTTGCTGGAGGTCCACTCCAGACCCTATTTGCCTGGTATCAGCAGTGGAGGCTGCAGAACAGTGAATATTGCTGAACAGCAAATGTTGCCACCTGATCATTCCTCTGGAAGTTTCCTCTCAGAGGGGTACCCAGACATGTGAGGTGTCAATCTGCCCCTACTGGGGGATGCCTCCCAGTTAGGCTACTCAGGGGTCAGGGGCCCACTTGAGGAAACAGTCTGTCCATTTTTCAGATCTCAAACTACGTGCTGGGAGAACCACTACTCTCTTCAAAGCTGTCAGACAGAGACATTTAAGTCTGCAGAGGTTTCTGCTGCCTTTTGTTCGGCTATGCCCTGCCCCTAGAGATGGAGTCTACAGAGGCAGGCAGGCCTCCTTGAGCTGCGGTGGGCTCCATCCAGTTTGAGCTTCCTGGCCACTTTGTTTACCTACTCAAGCCTCAGCAATGGTGGGTGCCCCTTCCCCAGCCACGCTGTCACCTTGCAGTTTGATCTCAGACTGCCGTGCTAGCAATGAGCGAGGCTCTGTGGGCGTGGGACCCTCCGAGCCAGGCACGGGAAATAATATCCTGGTGTGCTGTTTGCTAAGACCATTGGAAAAGCGCAGTATTAGGGTTGGAATGACCTAAATTTCCAGGTCCCATCTGTCACAGCTTTGCTTGGCTATGAAAGGGAATTCCCTGACCCCTTGTACTTCCCAGGTGAGGCAATGTCTCGCCCTGCTTCAGCTCATGCTCGGTGCGATGCAGCCACTGTCCTGCACCCACTGTCTGACAAGCCCCAGTGAGATGAACCCAGTACCTCAGCTGGAAATGCAGAAATCACCCATCTTCTGTGTCGCTCATGCTGGGAGCTGTAGACTGGAGCTGTTCCTATTCAGCCATCTTTCACAGAACAGAAAAATGGAAAATTCTAAAAATCAGAGCACCTCTCCTCCTCCAAAGGAACACAACTCCTCACCAGCAACGGAACAAAGCTGGACGGAGAATGACATTGAGTTGAGAGAAGAAGGCTTCAGATGATCAAACTTCTCCAAGCTACAGGAGGAAGTTCAAACACATCGCAAAGAAGTTAAAAACCTTGAAAAAAGATTAGACGAATGGCTAACTAGAATAACCAATGCAGAGAACTCCTTAAAGGACCTGATGGAGATGAAAACCATGGCACGAGAACTACGTGATGAATGCACAAGCTTCAGTAGCCGATTCGATCAACTGGAAGAAAGGGTATCAGTGATGGAAGATCAAATGAATGAAATGAAGTGAGAAGTTTAGAGAAAAAAGAATAAAAAGAAATGAACAAAGCCTCCAAGAATATGGGCCTATGTGAAAAGACAAAATCTACATCTGATTGGTGTACCTGAAAGTGACGGGGAAAATGAAACCAAGTTGGGAAACACTCTGGAGGATATTATCCAGAACTTCCCCAACAGAGCAAGGCAGGCCAACATTCAGATTCAGGAAATACAGAGAATGCCACAAAGATACTACTCTAGAAGACTAACTCCAAGATACATAATTGTCAAATTCACCAAAGTTGAAATGAAGGAAAAAATGTTAAGGGCAGTCAGAGAGAAAGGTCAGGTTACCCACAAAGGGAAGCCCATCAGACTAACAGCAGGTCTCTTGGCAGAAACTCTACAAGCTAGAAGAGAGTAGGGGCCAATATTCAACATTCTTAAAGAAAACAATTTTCAACCCAGCATTTCATATCCAGCCAATCTAAGCTTCATAAGTGAAAGAGAAATAAAATACTTTACAGACAAGCAAATGAAGAGAGATTTTCTCAACACCAGGCCTGCCCTAAAAGAGCTCCTGAAGGAAGCACTAAACATGGAAAGAACAACCAGTACCAGCCACTGCAAGAACATGACAAATTGTAAAGACCATCAAGGCTAGGAAGAAACTGCATCAACTAATGAGCAAAATAACCAGCTAACATCATAATGACAGGATCAAATTCACACATAACAATATTAACCTTAAATGTAAATGAGCTAAATGCTCCAATTAAAAGACACAGACTGGCAAATTGGATAAAGAGTCAAGACTCATCAGTGTGCTGTATTCAGGAAACCCATCTCACATGCAGAGACACACACAGTCACAAAATAAAGGGATGGAGGAAGATCTACCAAGAAAATGGAAAACAAAAAAAGGCAGGGGTTGCAATCTTAGTTTCTGATAAAACAGATTTTAAACCAACAAAGATCAAAAGAGACAAAGAAGGCCATTACATAATGGTAAAGGGGTCAATTCAACAAGAAGAGCTAACTATTCTAAATATATATGCACCCAATACCGGAGCACCCAAGGATATTTAGGAACTGAATTCAGCTCTGCACCAATTGGACCTAATAGACATCTACAGAACTCTCCACCCCAAATCAACAGAATACACATTCTTCTCAGCACCACATCACACTTATTCCATAATTGACCACATAGCTGGAAGTAAAGCAAACCTCAGCAAATGTAAAAGAATAGGAATTATAATAATCTGTCTCACAGACCACAGTGCAATCAAACTAGAATTCAGGATTAAGAAACTCACTCAAAACCACTCAACTACATGGAAACTGAACAACCTGCTCCTGAATGACTACTGGGTACATAACGAAATGAAGGGAGAAATAAAGATGTTCTTTGAAACCAACGAGAACAGAGACACAACATGCCAGAATCTCTGGGACACATTCAAAGCAGTGTGTAGAGGGAAATTTATAGCACTAAATGCCCACAAGAGAAAGCAGGAAATATCTAAAATTGACACCCTAACATCACAATTAAAAGAACTAGAGAATCAAGAGCAAACACATTCAAAAGCTAGCAGAAGACAAGAAATAACTAAGATCAGAGCAGAACTGAAGGAGATAGAGACAAAAAAAATCCTTCAAAAAAATCAATGAATTTAGGAGCTGGTTTTTTGAAAAGATCAACAAAATTGATAGACTGCTAGCAAGACTAATAAAGAAGAAAAGACAGAAGAATCAAATAGATGCAATAAAAGATGATAAAGGGGATATCACCACTGATCCCATAGAAATACAAACTACCATCAGAGAATACTATAAACACCTCTACGCAAATAAACTAGAAAATCTAGAAGAAATGGATAAATTCCTGGACACATACACCCTCCCAAGACTAAACCAGGAAGAAGTGGAATCTCTGAATAGACCAATAACAGGCTCTGAAATTGAGGTAATAATTAATGGCTTACCAACCAAAAAAAGTCCAGCACCAGATGGATTCACAGCTGAATTCTACCGGAGGTACAAGGAGGAGCTGGTACCATTCCTTCTGAAACTATTCCAACGAATAGAAAAAGAGGGAATCCTCCCTAACTCATTTTATGAGGCCAGCATCATCCTGATACCAAAGCCTGGCGGTGATACCAAAGCCTGGCAGAGACACAAATAAAAAAGAGAATTTTAGACCAATATCCCTGATGAACATCAATGCAAAAATCCTCAATAAAATACTGGCAAACCAAATCCAGCAGCACATCAAAAAGATTATCCACCATGATCAAGTGGGCTTCATCCCTCGGATGCAAGGCTGGTTCAACGTACGCAAATTAATAAACGTAATCCACCATATAAACAGAACCAAAGACAAAAACCACATGATTATCTCAATAGATGCAGAAAAGGCCTTTGACAAAATTCAACAACCCTTCATGATAAAAACTCTCAATAAATTAGGTATTGATGGGATGTAACTCAAAATAATAAGAGCTATCTATGACAAACCCACAGCCAATATCATACTGAATGGGCAAAAACTGGAAGCATTCCCTTTGAAAACTGGCACAAGACAGAGATGCCCTCTCTCACCACTCCCATTCAACATAGTGTTGGAAGTTCTGGCCAGGGCAATCAGGCAGGAGAAGGAAAGAAAATGTATTCAATTAGTAAAAGAGGAAGTCAAATTGTCCCTGTTTGCAGATGACATGATTGTATATCTAGAAAACCCCATCGTCTCAGCCCAAAATCTCCTGAAGCTGATAAGCAACTTCAGCAAAATCTCAGAATACAAAATCAATGTGCAAAAATCACAAGCATTCTTATACACCAATAACAGACAGAGAGCCAAATCATGAGTGAACTCCCATTCATAATTGTGTCAAAGAGAATAAAATACCTAGGAATCTAGCTTACAAGGGACGTGAAGGACCTCTTCAAGGAGAACTACAAACCACTGCTCAACAAATAAAGGAGGATACAAACAAATGGAAGAACATTCCAAGCTCATGGATAGGAAGAATCAATATCGTGAAAATGGCCATACTGTCCAAGGTAATTTATAGATTCCATGCCATCCCCATCAAGCTACCAATGACTTTCTTCACAGAATTGGAGAAAACTACTTTAAAGTTCATGTGGAACCAAAAAAGACCCCACATTGCCAAGTCAATCCTAAGCCAAAAGAACAAAGCTGGAGGCATCACGCTACCTGACTTCAAACTATACTACAAGGCTACAGTAACCAAAACAGCATGGCACTGGTACCAAAACAGAGATATAGACCAATGGAACAGAACAGAGCCCTCAGAAATAATACCACACATCTACAACTGTCTGATCTTTGACAAACCTGACAAAAACAACGAATGGGGAAAGGATTCCCTATTTAACAAATGGTGCTGGGAAAACTGGCTAGCCATATGTAAAAAGCTGAAACTGGATCCCTTCCTTACATCTTATACAAAAATTAATTCAAGATTGATTAAAGACTTAAATGTTAGACCTAAAACCATTAAAATCCTACAAGAAAACCTAGGCAATACCATTCAGTACATAGGCATGGGCAAGCACTTCATGTTTAAAACACCAAAAGCAATGGCAACAAAAGCCAAAATTGACAAATGGGATCTAATTAAACTAAAGAGCTTCTGCACAGCAAAAGAAACTACCATCAGAGTGAACAGGCAACCTACAGAATAGTAGAAAATTTTTGCAATCTACTCATCTGACAAAGGGCTAATATCCAGAATCTACAAATAACTCAAACAAATTTACAGGAATAAAACAAACAACCCCATCAACAAGTGAGCAAAGGATATGAACAGACACTTCTCAAAAGAAGACATTTATGCAGCCAACAGACTGCATAAATGTATCTACATGAAAAAATGCTCATCATCACTGGCCATCAGAGAAATGCAAATCAAAACTACAACGAGATATCATCTCACACCAGTTAGAATGGCGATCATTAAAAAGTCAGGAAACAACAGGTGCTGGAGAGGATGTGGAGACATAGGAACATTCTTACACTGTTGGTGGGACTGTAAACTAGTTCAACTATTGTGGAAGACAGTGTGGCAATTCCTCAGGGATCTAGAACTAGAAATACCATTTGACCCAGCCATCCCATTACTGGGTATATACCCAAAGGAATATAAATCATACTGCTATAAAGACACATGCACACGTATGTTTATTGTGGCACTACTCACAATAGCAAAGACTTGGAACCAACCCAAATGTCCATCAACAATAGACTAGATTGAGAAAATGTGGCACATATACACCATAGAATACTATGCAGCCATAAAAAATGATGAGTTCACGTCCTTTGTAGGGACATGGATGAAGCTGGAAACCATCATTCTCAGCAAACTATTGCAAGGACAAAAAACCAAGCACTGCATGTTCTCACTCAGGCGGGAATTGAAGAATGAGAACACTTGGACACAGGAAGGGGAACATCACATACCAGGGCCTGTTGTGGGGTGGGGGGAGGGGGGAGGGATAGCATTAGGAGATATACCTAATGTAAATGATGAGTTAATGGGTGCAGCACACCAACATGGCACATGTATACATATGTAACAAACTTGCACCTTGTGCACATGTATCCTAAAACTTAAAGTATAATTAAAAAAAAGGAAAAGAAAAACAAAAGACAAAAAAAATAAGTAAATAAAGCAACAATCAAGAGCTAACAGGGGCACCTTTATAAGTGGTCAACTGTGTGGTCACACAGAGCCCTGAAATCAAAAGGCCTTTGCACTTGGTTTAGTGTTCTGCTGTTGCCGTCTTAAAATTCTTAATGATTTGATCTTCGAATTTGAATTTTGAAAATGAAGTCCAGTGAGACAATGGAGCAGTGAAGTTTGACACAATATGTATGCCCCCTGTTCCTGGCCACCTGATTTGCATATAGATGCCTCACAAGAACAGAAGTTCATTGGACTGAAAATGTATGGGAGTTCAATGCAACCCACATAAGTATAAGAAAAACCCTTTAAATTTACAACCTGAGTAAGCAGGGGTGCTGGACGTCCTATAAGGCCATATTTTTCATTTGAACCAGATCTTGCTTTGATATTTCAATGGCACTCTAAGAAGCAAAAGCAACCAGGGAATTACATCATAATTTTTTTTTTTTTTTCCAGACAGGGTCTTGCTCTGTCACGCAGGCTAGAGTACGGTGGTATGATCTCAGCTCACTGCAACCTCCACCTCCTGGGCTCAAGGGATTCTCCCACTTCAGCCTCCCAAGTATCTGGAACTTTAGGCACACACCACCATGCTTGGCTAATTTTTTGTGTTTTTTGTTTTTTTTTTTGAGATAGAGTTTTGCCATGTTGTGCAGGCTGATCTCGAACTCCTGAACTCAAGTGATCTGCCCACCTCAGCCTCCCAAAGTCCTGGGGAGTACAGGCACGAGCTGCCACACCCAGCACTTTTATTTTCGCTTCCTTTTCTTTCATCTTCTTTCCTTTCCTATTCTTTTTGTTAACTTTTACTTTAGGTTTGGGGGTACATGTGAAGGTTTGTTTCATAGGTAAACACCTGTAATGGGGGTTTGTTTTACATATTATTTCATCATCCAGGTATTAAGCCCAATACCCAGTAGTTATTTTTTCTGCTTCTCTCTCTCTTCTCACCCTCCCCCTTCAAGTAGACAGCAGTGTCTATTGTTTCTCTCTTTGTTTTTATAAGTTCTTATCATTTAGCTCTGACTTACAAGTGAGAACATGCAGTATTTGGTTTCTGCATTAGTTTGCTAAGGATAATAACCTCCAGCTCCATCCTGGTTCCTACAAAAGACACGATCTCATTCTTTTTTTGTGGCTGCATAGAATTCCATTGTGTATATATAGCATGTTTTCTTTATCCAATCTGTCATTGATGGGGATTTAGATTGATTCCATGTCTTTGCTATTGTGGATAGTACTAAAAAAAAAAATCGTGTGCATGTGTTTTTATGGTAGAATGATTTATATGCCTCTGGGTATATACCCAGTAATGGGATTTCTGGGTCAAATATAGCAGTTCTACTTTTACATTTTTTTTTTTTTAGACAGTCTGGCTCTCACCCAGGCTGGAGTGCATTGGCACGGTCTTGGCTCACTGCAACCTATGCTTCCCAGGTTCAAGCGATTCTCCTGCCTCAGCCTCCTGAATATCTGAGACTATAGGTGTGCACCACCATGCCCAGCTAGTTTTTGTATTTTTAGTAGAGGTAGGGTTTCACCATGTTGGCCAGGCTGCTCTCGAACTCCTGACCTCAAGTGATCTGCCTAACTCGGCCCCCCAAAGTGTTGGGATTACAGGCATGAACCACTTGGCCTGCTTTTAGCTCTTTGAGGAACCATCATACTGCTTTTCACAACGGTTGAACTAATTGACACTCCCACCAATAGTGTATATATGTTCCCTTTTCTCTGCAACCTTACCAGCATCTTTTTTTGGTTTTTTTTTTGACTTTTTAATAATAGCCATTCTGACTGGTGTGAGATGCTATCTCATTGTGGTTTTGAATTGCATTTCTCTAATAATCAGTGATAATGAGCTTTTTTTCATATGCTTGTAGGCCAAACGTATGTCTTCATTCGAGAAGCATCTGTTCTTGTCCTTTGCCTGCTTTTTAATGGGGATGTTTTTCTCTTGTAAATTTGTTTAAATTCCTTGTAGATGCTGGATATTAGACCTTTTCCAGATGTATAGTTTGCAAATATTTTCTCCTATTCTGTAAGTTGTCTGTTTAGTCTATAGTAGTTTATTTTGGTGTGCAGAAGCTCTTAAGTTTAATTAGATTCCACTTGTCAATTTTTGCTTTTGATGCTATTGGTTTTGGTGTCTTTGTCATGAAATCTTTGCCCTTTTCTATGTCCAAGATGGTATTGCCTAGGTTGCCTTCCAGGGTTTTTATAATTTGGGGTTTTATATTTAAATCTTTAATCCATCTTGAGTTGATTTTTCTATATGGTGAAAGGAAGGAGTCCAGCTTCAATCTTCTGCATATGGCTAGCCAGTTATCCTAGCATCATTTATTGAACAGGGAGTTCATTTCTCATTTCTTGTTTTTGTCAGCTTTGTTGAAGATCAGATGGTTGTAGATATGTGGTCTTATTTCTGGCCTCTCTATTCTGTTCCATTGGTCTATGTGCCTGTTTTTGTACCAGTACCATGCTGTTTTGGTATGATAGCCCTGTAGCATAGTTTGAAGTCGGGTAAGATAATGCTTCCAGCTTTGTTCTTTTTGATTGCCTTGGCTATTCAGGCTCATTTTTGGTTCCATATCAGCGTTAAAATACTTTTTTCTGCTTATATGAAGAATGTCATTGGTAGTCTGATAGGAATAATATTGAATCTGTAAATTGCTTTGGCCATTTAAATAATATTGATTCTTCTTATGCATTAACGTGGGATGTTTTTCCATTTGATTGTTTCTTCTCCTATTCCTTTGAGCAGTGTTTTTATAATTCTCATTGTAGAGATCTTTCACCTCTTAGGTGATCTGTATTCCTAGGTATTTTATTCTTTTGGGGGAAACTGTTAATGGGATTTCCTTTCTGATTTGGGTTTCAGTTTGGCTGTTTTTTGGTGTATAACAATGCTAGTGATTTTTGTACATTGATTTTGTACCCTCTTTCCTTTTCTGGTAGTAAAAAAAACTAAAATAAGATGTACCCTCTTAGTATATTTTGTGTATAATACAGTATTGTTAACTATAATATTGTACAAAAAGCTGCCAGAATATGTATAATTATATAATTGAAACTGTATATTCCATTCCACTCTTTGATCTTATAGATTTGACTAATTTAGATAGCTCATATAAATAGAATCGTGCAATATTTGTCTTTTTGTGGCTAACATTTCATTTGCGTAGTGTCCTTAAGCTTCATTCATGTTGTTATATATTGCAGAACTTTTTTTCTTTTTTAAAATGGAGTTGAATTCCATTACTTCCTCATACAAGCCCACAATTTATGCTGAAAATGATAAAATAGAAAGAAAGAAAAATATGGTACAACTCATAGTTCCTTTTCCTTTCAGTCTTTCTTTACTCATTAGCAAGCCAAAGATAGTGTTGGTATATATACATGTATCAAGAAGTAAAATTTTTTAAAAAGTTGAGTTAAATTTGTGCAGTGTTTCTACTATTCTGGTTGGAACAAAAATACATATGTATGTATGAACTACAAATATGTAAAAATTATGTAATTTCAGGAATTCCACATAAAAGCTATGCTCTTACAATTGCATTTAGTATTGGCATTGCACAAAATTAAAATGAATTGTAAAACTTATAATAGTTTAAAATTTTAATGTTTTTTTTAGAATGACATTAAACAGCTAATAATAAACACAACCATATTTGAGAATGAGACCACAGCAGAAAAAGCTTTATATTTTAGTACAAGCAAAATAACTTTCTTTCTGCTTTTTGGACAGGGAAACCCACATTTTCATTTTGCACTGGTCTCACAAATAATGTAGCTAGACTTAAGAATAGGATGAATTAACTGAGAATTCTGATGCAGGAAATGTGTGCAATTTCTTTACCCTCAACTTCTTTTCCTAAAATTCCTCTAAAACAACACAGCATTTTGCATTTCTGGACCATTGTGTTTCTTGGGAGGACTTACTTAAAGAGAACAATTGTTTATTATTTAAATGTTTATGTAGCTCCTCTATTGACGTGGGAGAAAGGAAACACCACTGTATTTCTCCAAATTTCTAGTTTGTTTTGTTTCCTTCCCACTGGACTCTGCCCCCATGCGTCACACTAAGATTTCACGGGTGATGACAAGTCAGATGGCATTTCTCACCCATGCTCCATTGGGTATCCTAGCAGTTTAGATCACCTCCACTGCAGACAAAGCTGCTAGAAACACATGCAAAACTCAGTTCCCCTCAGAGTTATTCTGAGAACCCTAATTCATTTGAGAAGTGGAGAGGTGGCAAAGAACTTCAGCCTACACTCCAACTTACAAAGCAGATAATAACAGTGACTTTTTTCCTCTGATGACGAATGGCAGTCAGAAACACCATTTTAGCATAGATGGTCAGAATATGCCAACCCTCACATGTCCCAGGCAATGCCATTTTCCACTTGATAGCGACAGTTTTCCTGAGGTGTGGTTAGAGGTGCAATGAGTGAAACACAATGTGTGGAATTGCAAGGAAGGGAATCGGAATGTTGATATTGAACCAAATGATGAGATGAAGAAGCCCCACAAGGAGGAAACATATGGCCATGCATATGCATGGTGATTTGGATCAAGAGCACATGTGGCTAGATGACACCATGGTAATGCTAGGGGATAGCAGTGAGAATCAGTCTTGAAAGCTGCTTACTCTCTACTGAGTGCCTTCCCATGATGGGAAGATAGTTTTCAATTACATTAAAATGGATTTCTTCACTCTCTTGCAGGCTAGGGAATATCTCTATCTGAATATGAGTACAAATTAAAAGTACCTTGCTTTGTACTTGTTTTTTCATTGAAGAAATTGAGTTTTTCAATTATATTTTAAAATACACATACATGTTGGATATTGATTGATCATTTCCATCTGCATTCTTTCTGGTTGAGCAATTCCTCACACATGTCCTTAAAAATCTTTCTAGATGATGATGATGATGATGATCATGATGATGATGATGATAATGCAATAGCATGTCTGTTTCATCTGTCTAGTATGACATCATCTTATTGAAAATCTGCAGGAGCATACTAGTATTATTTGATCCCTAATCATGAGGAGATCACATATGTCTCAGTATAGTGTAGCACTGTTTGTGCTATAGGTGAGAAGCAAGGCCTCTGTTAATAAATGTTATCTTAATGTTGTTTATCCAATTAGTTTTGTTTCAGGTGGAACTGGAAACTATAGTGAGGTTTAACTCAATATTCTTTAGAGAGGAGAAAATTTGATGACAATAATTATAGTGGAGATCATTTGCCAAGAAGTTGAAGATGCTGTTGTATACCAGATATTAGAGACATTTCCTTCTAGAAAATGTATCACAGTAGATATAGTTTAAAACATCAGTCTCTATTTACAGCTTTAGAATATTCCTCTTTAACACAGTGCATATAAAAATCGACTCATTCAGGCATTTTGTTTTCAGAAAAGTTGCCAAGTTAGATGAAAAACCGAATGAAATGTTAAGATTGAGAAATTGTATTATTATTTTTCTGTTTAAAAATTCAAAATATTCTTTGCTTGTTTCTCATTTGCAGAATAGTTCCTTTGCATACTGTGTTGTGATTGTGATCTCTTTGGGTTAATACGGGTATTGTTGCTCTCTCCATATTAACCTAATCCCTATTACACTATTGTTCCTAAAATGAAGAATGTGTGTCTTCCAATGCAATTTATACAATTTGGCACCCAACAAAAGCTCATAAGTATAGAAGGTGCCAAATTGATTTTCATTTAACAAATATTGGAGAAGCATAATTTTTCAAAGTGCTTTTTGAGGTGCCAGAAATACACAAAATAGAAACATTTCTTCTCTCATAGAACTTACAGTCTAGTGAGGTTATGCAGGCAGTAAAAATATGAACCCTGAAGTGGACAAGGTTATTTCAGAGTAGAGTTTTGAAGAAAATAACATGAGATGATCCATAGTGACTATATGTGGGGCTTCTTTAGGCAGTGACAAAAATCCTCTCAAGAAAGTCACACTTGAGTTGAAACTCAACAAATGATAAAGAAGCCAGACTATGGAATTTGGGGGGATGCATTTCACACAGAGGGAGTAGCAATTATAAAGAACTCTGAAAGGAAATCACCATAGAGTGCTTGAAGTTCCAAATAAAGTTCAGTGTAGCTAAAGCACAGCAGGCAACACACAAAGAAGTAAGTGGAAGCCAAAGAGGAGAAACCATATAGCAGGAGTCAGATAACACAGGGTGACAGTAATACATGTCAACATCTTCTATGATATATACTATTCTGACAGGTTTTATACCTATATGTGCTTTAACTTAACTTCATCCTTTGGTTTCTTGAGAATAAACCCATGCCTGCCTCATTCTAATAAAATTCAGGTATCAGCTAGCTTGCTCCATTCTTTGATATTTGAAAGAGTTTGGCTTAAAATATTCAACAGCAGGTAGTGGGAAAACCAATAGCTGTCCCAATTATTTCAAAGATTTGTTTGTGGGAATGAGGCATACGCACTAAATTAGTTTAATTTGCACATTAATCAATTGAATTAGAAAATTTGAATATTTATCAGAGCAAAGAATTAAGAAAGAAAATATTCCCCATAGTTCCCATGTGATAAAATTAGAAATGAAAGTTAAAACTAGAGTTCAAACTTAATGCTGCAGGGATTGGATATTGGGAAGAGTGTAGACATAAATATGAGCCTTAATGACTATGATTACATGTAAGCAGGAAGTATGATCTTAGGTCTAGATGATGTAACAGAACTAAAACTGATACCACTACAAAATGCCATATATACAAATTCTAGAAGTTTTTCCCATTAGTAAAAAAGAGATTATAAAGATTATAAAGACTCTTTTCATTGGCTGAAGAGAAACATTATCATTGCTAGTTTTTTGACTGGAAAAATAAGTTTAAGATGGGAAATCAAAGTTTTACCCCATATCCAATATAGGTATGAATCCAAATGTATACAACCCACATGATTCAAGAAGAGATTTTGCATTTATTTAAAAATGATCTAAGACTGAGGAAATAATGAGGGCACTGGGCAGAGGACAAAACAGAGCTTTAACACCAATCTCCCTACCAAGAGCACATGTATCTTCCATATAAATATTTTAAAAATAGAAATAAACAAACAAATCAATCTCCCTACCAAGAGTACATGGATCTTCCATAGAAAATTTTTTTAAAAAATTGAAATAAACAAACAAGAAAAACCTATCTCTACTGCAGCTGAGCTCACAGCAAATGTGAAGACTGCTTACGAAATGGCGCCTCAAAAAGGAGGAAAAAAAAACCTAGCAGAATTAGCACTATGGATATGTTCAGAATGAAAAGAAAATAACTTTGTCATGATTAAAGACCTAAAGAAAGCAGTAAATAATGCAATGAAAATATAATTCAAAAATTCAAACAAGTTGGGATTTGGAAAATGTCCAAATAAGACTTCTATAAATGAAAAAGGTAATTATTGAAAAATGATAAAACAAACACAATAGATACAGTTAACAATTTTTTAAACAATGAAGTGAGCCTGAGGAAATTAAACAGAATGTAACCTAAAAAATATGATCAATGAAAATACAAAAACTTGTGAGATGCTTCCAAAATAATAAATTCCTAGTCATTTACTGCACCAGAGAAATAGTCAATGAAGCAAAGGGAGGGGAGGAAATCTAACTGCTTATCAAAGAGTTTTAACTTTGTCTTCCTTATTTTAGGCTGCTTTTTCCCTCTTGGTTTTAAAGGTACCTGGTTCTTCCCGTTCCTGGGACTTTGCGGTTTTATCTGGTAAAAGTCCGACTCATCCCTGGCTGTTTTCACTTCTGATTTGTAATTTTGCTCCACTGAGGTCTTTAACTTGGTTGTCACTCACCCTTCTGCTTTTTATCTTCCATCTTTTCTTCTCTTCTTCATGCTGTTGTATATTTATGACTTCAGAGGATTGTCACTAAACAGAAAGAAAAAGGGATGTATGACAGAGACTTTACAAAAATTGGTCTCTTGTTATAGCAAGGAATAAGAAGACAAAATACTAAAGATGTCAATTATCTTCAAGTTAAACAATAAATATAATTCCAATCAATATCTGAAAATGATTTTTCATAGAAATTGACAATTTGAGCTTAAAATCTCATTATAAAGTAAAGGGAAAGACAACTTTTTTTAAAAAAGGAAGTAGACTTATCCTACAAGATATAAAGACACTGTAACATTAAATTATTGAATTGTGTTTTCATCTTGTAGATAAGAAAAAGTAGACCTTTGGAACAAAGTTGTGAGCCTGGATATAGATATATTTATATACAGCCAGTCTCTGAGCAATGGGAGGATTAGGGAAACTTGTGGAGTTGAAAATTTGCCTATAACTTTTCACGCCCCCAAAACTTAACCACTAATAGCCTACTATTGACCAGAAGCATTACTTATAACATAAACAGTTGGTTAACACATATTGCTTATGTTATATGTCTTATATACTGTATTCTTATAATAAAATGGCCAGAGAAAAGAAAATGTTTTTAAGAAAATCATAAGAGAAAATATATTTATTATTAAGTAGAACTAGATTATAAGGGTCTTTATTCTTATTTTCTTTACATTGAGTACACTAAGGAGGAAGAAGAAAAAGGGTTAGTCTTGCTGCCTCAGAAGGGGCAGAGGTAGAAGAGAGGCAAGAAACACAAGGAAATTTGGTGTAATTTACAAAAATACATCATAATTTCTGCCTGAATGTTTTGCTTTTTCATTTCTCTAAAAATGCTTCTATACAGTACCAATTCTTCCACCATTTGCTTTAGCTTCAGTGCTCATATCTTAAAAGGATCAGGTTTTAAAAGAAGTCAAAGCAGTCTTGAGTAATCAGAACTCTTCTGCTAGATTGTCTAATGGGAATTTGATTTCTGTCACTGCTTCTTCTACATATTCTTCCTCATCATTTGAGGCACTCATCTCCATCAAGCCATCTTCTATTAATTCCTCTGGTGTGGTATCTCTTAGCTCCTGAATTTCTCCAAGATCCCTATCTTAAAACCCTTCACTCTCCACCTTATTTGCCATACCCACAATCTCTCTCATGATTTCCTTGGTTGGCTTTGTTGCAAATCCTATGAAGTCATGCAAAACATCTGTACATAGTTTTCTCCAGCAGAAATTCATTACTTGGGGCTTGACAGTTTTCACGTATTTTTCTATACTGATGGCAATTTCAATGGAGTAATCTTTCCAGATTTTCATGATGTGCTATCAGGGTTCTCTTTCATAGCATTGACGATCCTTTCCACAGAGTACCATATGTAATGATCCTTAGCAGTCTTTACGACTCCTTAATCTACAGGCTGAATTAGAGAGATTGTGTTTGAGGGCAAGTAGACCTTTGATGCCTTTGGTATTGAACTCATGGGGTTCTGGGTGGTCAGGGGGCATTGTCCAATATCAAAAGAGCACTTCTTGACTTCAGGGACAAAGCATGGATGGAACTTATCCAGAATAAAAGTTGTGTTCAGGCATTCTTGTTGTACAACCCAAAGTCTGGAATGGTGTTTATCTTTTCCATTCAAGGCTTGAGGGTTAGCAGTTTTGTAGATAAGGGCAGTCCTGATTATCAATCCAATTGCATTTGTACAAAACCATAGTTAGCCTGTCCCTTCCTCCCTTAAATCCTGCTGCTCACTTTTTCATAACTAACAAATGTCCTCTGTGGCATTTTTTTTCTAGTATAGGACACTTTCTTCTGCATTAAAAGCCTGTTCAGGCATGTATCTGTTTTCCTCAATGACTTTCTTAATGAAACTTAGGAACTCTGCTGCTTCTTGTTCAGCAGAAGCTGTTTCTCCTATTACCATGACTCCTATTATTAATACCCCTCCTGCTTCTCCTATTACTTTTCCTTTTTAAAAAAGCCACCCCTCTTTCCAAAATTATTAAACCATCCTTTGCTGGCATTAAATTCTTTAGCTTTAGATCCTCATCTTTCATTTGCTTTAAGTTGTTATACAATGACTTTGCTTTTTCTTCAATTATATTAGAGTCTACATATATGCTTTTCTTACAGCAAATCTGCACCCACATTAAAGCTGCATTTTCAGTATGAAATAAAAATGTATTTTTTAAAAAGTACAAGTTTTTCATGTCTGCTGGCATTGGTCCTTAACGCCAAATGTATTTATCTTGAAATGTCTTGAAATGGTAGCCACCACAGCTGCAGACTTCAATCTGTGGAACCTATCAAGCAATTCAACCTTTTCTTGTAACGTCATGACTCTGCTCTGCTTCTTGGGAGCACTCCCAGCATCACTAGTGGCACCATGTATGGGTCTCATGATATTATCTAAGGTTTACGATATTACAGTAAACACAATAAAAATATGTAAGAACTGTGAGACATCTCTTTTTATTGCAATACACAATTTACTGGAGAGACTGCTCAGCTGGAGATGATAAGCATCACAAGGATTTTAAACAGATACTCTCAACACTTGAGCTCACCACAATAGAAACAGAAGGTGATTACAAAATTATTACCATTGTACCTTATGTACTGTAGTTAATTTTATGCAGTAATAATAATTTCTTTCTTTCTTTCTTTCTTTCTTTCTTTCTTTCTTTCTTTCTTTCTTTCTTTCTTTCTTTCCTTTCCTTTCCTTTCCTTTCCTTTCTTTCCTTTCTTTCTTTCTTTCTTTTTTGAGATGTAGTCTCACTCTGTCGCCTAGGCTGGAGTGCAGTGGCATGATCTCAGCTCACTGCAACTTCTAGCGATTCTCCTGCCTCAGCCTCCCGGGTAGCTGGAATTACAGGCACCCGCCACTACGCCCAGCTGTTTTTTGTATTTTCAGTAGAGACAGGGTTTCATCATATTGGCCAGGCTGGTCTCGAACTCCTGACCTTGTGATCCACCCACCTCAGCCTCTCAAAGGGCTGGGATTACAAGCATGAGCCACCACACCCAGCCTATGCAGTTATAATTTCTTACTGTATCTTTATGTTTGTATACCTCTCTCTACTGCCAATGAAGTCATGTACAGTCTGCCTTTGTGTGCATGAGTTTTGATACATTTAATCTTTTTATAACCTATTCGTGTATATTTTATGGTAGCAAATGATAAAATTGACTGGAATCTTCATGTATTTTATGCATTCATCACATAACCTTTTTCTAAAAAAATTTCAATACTTCTAGGCTACACTGCTTGTCTGCAAGTTTTTCAAATTGCCAAAAATCTCAAAAAATTTTTCCAACAGAATTAATGAAAAAAAAAAACCTGTGTAGTAAGTGGACCTGTGCAGTTCAAAACCATGTTGTTGAAAGGTCAACTGTATAGAAAATTGGAATATAACAGACTTGGCATTTTAATAAGTAGTGGAAGGAAAAGAATTATTTATAAAATGGTTCCAGGACAAATGGCAAGTCATACAATAATAAATAAAACCAGATTCCCTTCTACTGTACTTCAGATTATCTCAAATTTAAATTAAAGACCTGCATATTAAAACCTTTAGAAGAGAATGTTGTTATGAATTAGGAGCAGGAGATAATTTCTGGAAAATACTCAAAAAGCACAAACCTTAATGAGAAAGACTCTTAATGACCAGAGTAAAAAAACTTTGCATTACAGATAATACCATAAACAAAATTAAAAGACAAACAGTTTTGTGGGAGAAGGTGTTTTTATAGTATGTGATCAATAAAAGATTGGTTATTAGATTACATATTTTTATAAAATGCCTTCAAATCAACATTAGAAAGACATACAGTCCAAAAGTAAAATTGTTTGTCTTTCTAATGTTTATATATAGATATGTATGTATAATATACATGTTTGTGTATATATAATAGATATAATGTTTATATATATTTACATGTATATATTATATATTTACATGCATGTGTGTGTGTGTATATATATGCATATATGTGAATAACAAATTCAGAGAAGTGGAGGCCTGGATGACCAACAAATGTAAGAAAAAATAGTTAACCACCATTTTAATAGAACATATAATTAAAAAAAATGAGCTACTAGATCACATCTCAGTTTGACAAAAAATGTAAAAATCAGATATTCATAATTGTGATGCTGTAGAGAAAGAAAAACTTTCATACACCGATAGTATGAGAGTAAACGGCACAATCACTTTGGTATTATCTGGTAAATTTAAAAATGAATTATTCTACAGCCCTGTAATTTCAACCCTAGGAACGTACTCTAGTGCTATGGTGTTTCAACCTACAAGAACTCTATTTTATATTGTGACTCAGTATACGCCAGGACACAACTGAAACAAAATTTTCATGAAAGAGCACTTATTCTGTCTGTGTGTGATACTGTTATGCACTGAATTGTGTCTTTGTAAATTTATATGTTGAAGACTAACCACTAATACCTCAGAATGTGGTTTTACAGAATGCAGACGAAGAATTTTTACAAAAATAATCCATTTTAAATGAGATAATTAGGGTGGACCCTAATTGAATATGACTGGTGTCTTAATAAAAAGGGGAAATTTGGAGACATACACATTGGGAGAACACCATAAGATGAAGGCAGAGATTGAAATGATGTTTCCATAAGCCAAGGAATACCAAAAATTGACAGCAAACAACCAGGAGCCAACACTGCTAACACCATGATCTTGAACTTACAGCCTCCAGTACTGTGAGACAATATGTTGTTGTTTAAGCCACTTTGTTACAGACTCCACGGCAAACTAGAAAGATGAGCAATGATATTAGGAGTCTGTTTTATTTTGTTTCAAAAGTTGAAATTCATGAAATTAACTCTACCACCTGCAAATAAATTATGACCTATAATTTGAAAAATTTTGCCCTAGAAAGTATCTTGCATATACTACCAAGAAATCATTGAAGCATTATTCATAATAGCAAAAACCTGTAATTATGTAAATATCAACCAAAAAGAGAATGAATAAAATGAATTGTGGTATATTAATATAAGGGTCTACTCAACTGTAACTGAAATGAATGAACTGGAGCTACATGTATGAATACGGAAAAATGTTAAATTATAAGGTAAGTAATACAAGCAAAGTATAGTATGATGCATGTAATTTAAGACCATTTATGGAAGAAAGTTCAGAAAATAAGTTTTTTATGGATACAAATATATGTTGTAAATTTATGAAAATTTGCATGAAACTATCATACCACCTCAAAATAGAAATTATTTTCTCTCTGTTGTAAATATGGGGTCATATAACAGGAAGAATCTGCTGTATCTCTATATTTTAAAAAATTCACATTTACAGTAAATTTGTACTTATAGGGTTCACAGAACTAATAAGTAAAAAATAATAATAATTCACCTCATGTTTGTTTTTTAAATATAAGCTCCTTGCTCTTTACATTCAGCCATTATCCTGTCACTTGAAAAACCTCATGAAGTCAGAATTAGGAAAGTTTTGAGAGGCAAACATAAAATTAAAAAGGTGACCAAACCCATTTGTTTCCTATCATTTGTGAAAAAAATGAAACATTAATTGAATGCTTTTCATTTCGTTTCTTGTGTTATGTAGTTCTTGTTTAAAACAGAGAACAATGATTCTCATACATCTGTTATTTATTTCACAATTCTCTCCAAAATTCTCTTTAGCAGATTTTATATGGCCATGATCCCATTATGTTTCTGTACATGTGTGTGTTCATGCAGCAAAGTAGCAAATATCAGAGGCCAGACTGCATTGTGAGGTGTACATTCAAGAAGAAGATACAGAAATGCAACAAAACTTTTTATTTTGAAGAAACTGTTTCCTAAAGGTCCCCAGTTTCCAAGAGCTTTTCTATGAATGGCATAAATAAGTCCTTTGAGTCTTAAAGACTTCAGGCTGTCCAGAAGGGATAATTTATGTTTTACTTAAAAAATTCATGGTACTATGCCAGCCGTGATGGCTCATGCCTGTAATCCCAGCACACTGGGAGGCCAAGGCAGGCGGATCACAAGGTCAGGAGTTCAAGACCAGCCTGGCCAACATGGTGAAACCCCATCTCTACTAAAAATACAAAAATTTGCCAGGCATGGGGCACATGCCTGTAGTCCCAGCTACTGGGAGGCTGAGGCAGAAGAATCACTTGAACCCGGGAGGTGGAGGTTGCAATGAGCTGACATCATGCCACTGAACTCCAGCCTGGGTGACAGAGTGAGACTCCATCTCAAAAAAAAAAAAAAAATTATGGTACTTTGCTACATTATCTATTTAATTAATTGTATTCATTATTCATTGAAAAGTTAAAATGGATTAATACAAATTTCTAAGTTTATGTGCATACTCATCAACATGTTGGGGAAAGGGAAAACTTGGTGGTTTACCTCATTCCAAATGAAATCTAAATGTCTGCATAGAAAGGAAGAACAAAGCTGCTCACTTCTATAGCCAATGAAATGCTGAACTTAGCCTGCTCTTATAAAATTACAAAATACCATTCTACTGTCAATTCCATAACAAGTTATTATCAGATATCTTTAAAGCACAAATTTAGCTCATGTTGCCTTATACATTTAATGACCCTAAGATCTGCAGATTGTAGAATGCCTTTCAGAATTTTCCATCCATCAATCTGCACTCTTTAGAGTTAGAAAATATTTATTTCTTCATCTGCATGATAAGTACTATGTCATCTTTAATGTCATGCCACCCACAAAAGACGGTGAAATATGCAACAGCATCCAATACTTCTGGCAATGCCTGCATAACACTATGACTAAAAGAAAACTTGAAAGCCTCTGAAATATAAATGTTAAGTGTTCAATAATAAAAGAAGTTAGCATTAACCCCAGGGGTGAGATGAAGAAGATGTAATTTGTTTCCACCCCCATAAACAATGTGAAAAAAAATATTAAGTTGAACTCAAGTCCACAAGTCCACAAGCATTGGGTATGTTGTTGAGCACAATTCCATAAACATGCAACAATAAATTATTTGTAATATAGATAAATGAGTAATTCACACAATGGGGCAGTGCAAAGATACTTATAATATTTTTTAAAAATAAAGATTTTCTACTTTCCAGGATTCGTTGATTCATCCATTGATCCATCAAATAATTGCTAAGTATCAACTAGTTTTCTAGAGCACCCAATAAAAAACAGAGGAACGAAGCAGAAAGGTATTATTTTCTTGGTACATAGATTAGGAGAAGAAATACAATTCAATAAAATTATGACAAGAATTAAGTAATGTACAGACTGCTTTGAACACATTCCAGAATCATCTAATCTAGTCTGGCACAAAGAAAGCCTTCTACGTAGAAGTCACATCAAATAGCTTCCTCTGAACAGTAGAGTAACAACCTGGATTAACTGTTTAACATATTTTTTTCAATTGTATTTCTAAGAAATTGTAACCGCTCATACATTTTGTAAAATAAAATTAATAGGTTAAATTTCATTTACTCTGTAATTTTCAAAACTTTTCTAAAGCTTTTCTGCCTATGTCCTATCATATGTAAAATGAGGAAAGTAACACACATCTAGACACTTTCAGATGAGATCAGGCATGTTCAGGGTGGTGTGGCTATAGACAACATTTAGACACTTTCAAAACATATTTCAAGAAATACTGCCATGTAGAAATACTAAAAACATTAACCTTCATACTAAGTATTCTGTCTGAATGCATACACAGCACAAATGATCATTATTATTTTTAAAAATTTAAGTATATTGTACTTGGTCAATATATCCACATTATTTTGACATATAATTATTATTAATATATTTTATCTTCTTTTTTATACTAACTATTCAAAGCCAGTATATATTTCATGCAGACAGAACATCTCAATTTGAACTAGCCACATTTCAAGTGCTCAAGAACCACACAGCTATTGGTGATTTTATTGGAAAGCAGAACTCTGTCATAAGCCAGGCATGATAGTGTATGCTGAAAGCAAACAAACCATGAAACAGAACTTAAACAGTATGAAATGTATTGATCGAGAGTTGAAAGTCTCCAGCCTAGACCCACAATTCCCCTCCACAGTTGCAACCACTATTAACAGTGTGTGTTATTGGCCCTAAAAAATGTTTGTGCCTATAGACTCATAAATTGTATATTTATATACTTGAGTATATGTGTAAATATATATATAAACATAAATATATATACACACACATTGTACACACACATATACCCAAATATGTACATTAAGTAGATATAACTCATGATATATACATTATATTAAATTGTATATATATGCATGTGTTTCTATGCACATATTTGTGTATAATTTAAGCAAAAGTGAATGTTGTAATGCCACTCTGCTCTTTGCTTACTTAACAATGTGTGTTAAAGACCATTTCAAAGGGGCATATATGCCTCATTTTCTCACTAGCATAAAAACACTATGGTGAACATTTTTATACAAACATCTTTGTGCCTAGAGAGGAGTATATCTGTAGAATACAGTCCTGGAAGTATAATTACTTCATCAAAGGGTACATGCATTGATGAACATTGCCAACTTATTCTTTTAAGTTATGAGACAATACATGTTGAAACGAATCTCAATACAGATAACAATATGATTAAATAAGTGATCATTTCTTTTCTTGACCCTCATCTTCAGTCCCCAAGCCCCAATCCCAGTACTTTCTCTTGCAGCAACTCTTGTTTTCAATTTGGAATTTCTCCTTGTTTTATATCCCCCTCTCCGAGCTTATTTGTTATTTCTTTTGGAAATATGACAACCTTATTAATCAAAATATCAGTTTCCCCAAATGATCTTATACTCTTAGAAAGCCCTATAAGTAAACTTTAGATATATATGATTTAGATCAAACTTGGGAAGTCTATAGATAGGAAACAAAATTTGTTAGTGAATTAATGAATTTGTCTTCAGTTTGTAATTCTAATGCAGAGGATAGAAAAGTCTTGACATATGCTATGCTTTGATGAAAAATATAAATATCTGAAAGCATACTGAGCTGAGTTTTTGCTTTAAAAATATCACATTTGTGCAATTCACACATATTTGTGAAATTCAAGTTCATGTATTCTCTTTCTTACAGAAACTTCAAATTAACAAATAGCATAATTGAGGATATTTAGTAAACATCACTGAATTAATTAATTTGCTACTACTAATACTAATTTGGTACTACTACTAATATTCTTTGCTTGTATTAGCTTAGGCTTGATATTTAAAGCCATCGAAGTCTAATCATTATAACCTTCCTCTGTTATTGTTTCAGGTTGAGTAATTTGATATGCTGAGATTTGTAGGCAACGGGATTAATGAGGATTATTCAAGGAACAGAATTCATGTGGATACCATTTTCAGTGCCTTTCAATACTGTGTGTATATCTGCATATCTATCTGGCTTAACTTTCCTCCAACTAAAGTACTTCCTTTAACATTTTCTATAATACAGTTCTGTTGAAAATGAATTCTTTCAACTTTGTTGGACAAAGTTTAATTTCATCTTTATATTTGAAAATATTTGTATTTGATACAGAATTTAACAGCTCTTGTCCTTCAGTACTTTAAAGATGTTGTTCCACTGTCTTCTTGATTGCATTGTTTTTTATGAAAAATCTGCTGTCATACTTATTTTTGAACTGTTGTATGCAATGCATCTTTTTTGGTTTGCTTTAAAGATATTTTTCCTTTATCTCTGATTTTGGGCAAAGTGGTATGATGTTTATTAGTGTAGTTTTCTCCATGTTTCTATGCCTTGGGTTTATTTAGCTTCTTGGAACTGTGGGTTTATAATTTTCACTGAACTTGGAAAAAGTGTTTCTAGGTCCTTTTTTTCCCCAAATTCCTTCTGTGCCAACAACACACACACACACACACACACACACACACACTCTCATTCAGCGATTCCATTGCAAATGTATTAGCTCACTTGAAGGTGTCTCACAGCTCAGTAATTCTCCCTTCACTTAGAAGAAATATTGTTCTGTATTTTATTTTAGTTTCCAGTGCTAGGTCTTCATTTTTACTCATCTTTTCTTCTACACTATCCGATTTGCCATTAATCACATCCCAGCTCACAAATTGTAGGTCTCATCTCACAAAGTTTGACTTGAATCTTTTTATATTTTCTATTTTCCTACTTAACATTAACACACGGAATACGACTATAGTAACTATTTTTAAAGCTGATTTTAACATCTGGCTCAGATCGAAAATGGTTTCAATTGATTGATTTTCTGCTCCTTCTAAGTAATATTTTCTTACATATCTGATAATCTTTGATTAAATACCAGGCATTATAAATTTTACTTTATTTGTGCTGAATATTATTGATTCCTATAAATATCAGTGAGCTTTTTCTATAATGCAATTAAGTTACTTGGAAAGACAGTTTGATCCTGTAATGTCTTGCTTTAATGATACGTTAGTAGCTTCTGGATTAATGCTCATTTTAGAGATAATTACTCTCTATCACTGAGGCAAGACCTTCTTGAGTACTGTGCCCAATTTCCTGTGAATCATAATTTTTTTTCAATCTGATTGACATAAACGGGGACTTTTCCTTGTCCTGTGTAATGTTAGACACTGTTACTTCTAATCCTTTTGGGTAGTTCTTTCTCCAGTCCTTAGCAGTTTTCTCACATCCATGTGCAACTCATCAATATTTGGCTAAGTACTTGAGAAAGACCCTTTTCAGCTCCCTAGAGCTCTCTTTCAATGCACACTCTCTCATACCCTGTCCTGTATTCTAGTTGCCTTTGTCTGCCCAGACTGTCTTTGTCTCCTAAACTAAGGAGTCCTCTACATCTCACACAGATTTCTCCTCCCAGATACTCTCAAATTTGTAACCTGAGGAATTTGTTTGGCTCCCCTCATTTGTCTCCCATCCCACAGGGTTCACTCTATTTCAGTCCCTGAAGTCCAGTGTCTTAAAATTATTGATTTTTATATTTGTCTATTTTTGGTTGCTTAGAAAATTGTTATTGGAATTAGGAGATTTCAATGCCTTTCCCCCATCAATTAAAAATATTTTTTGGCTCAGAAGTCTAAATGGGGTTGAATATATGAACTCTTATTTTCATGCCCATTCTATAGGGAGGAAATAAAGCAAAGCAATTAAAATTGTGCACTGGAATTGTATATTGACACCAGAAATTTGAGGAAGTTAGTAAATCATTCCGTACCTCATTTTGTCATGTATAAAATAAAGAAAAAAATAATACCTATTGGACAAATTTTATTAAGCATTACATAAATTAGTATATGTCAAACAATATATCCCTAAAACATAGCATTTAGAAAATAACCTGGCAAGTGGTAAGTTTGCTATAAAATTTAGTTATACTATACAACCATTGAGAAAATAAGGATATAATTAAGACAATCCATTTGTACTGACAAACCTGTAGTTTGACTAAATATTCAAATTTCCTGTAGACTATGCAATGAAGAAAATTGTCCTTTTCATATCTTCATTTTGCTGATTAATTCCAGGCTCAATTTTGTATACCAGCATGAAACTATTTCTCTACTTAAAAATCCTGTGAAATTCCAGCCAAAGTGAGAAAGAGCCCAAGCTGTACCCATGATTGTCCAGTCTAAATTCTTTTTGGTAAAGTAACTCTGAATCATCAGGGTGACTTGAAGCAAAATAGAATTTCCTGATTTTGTGACTGTCTCCCCATCCCTTCCTTCAGTAACTCTTATATAATTTGTACTTCAGAGTAAGAAAAAATAAACTTAAAAAGCCATCAATACTAAGATGCTGGTGAGGTATGCTAGTAAAAGAGAACCAAGATTTATTGCAGGTCTACTATGTACTAGACTTAGTTCTTTTAAAAGTATGTGTTTTTTCTCCACCTCTCCACAATACTCTCTCATTAACCTCATTTTGCAGATATTCATTTCTTTTTTTTACTGAAGAAATATGAGTGATTCAAGTTTTGTGACTACTTTTAATTGCAAAAACTGCAATTACTTTTGCACCAACCAAATATTTAGCCACATTGTTTGTGGTCACCTAATTAAGACATTAGAACTCAAGTAATTTGAATAAAAAGAGCTAAGATGTATTGAGCATTATCTCATTAATCCTCATGACAACTCTATACTGTGCCATTATTTGCATGTAACATGGAAAAAAAAAAAAAAAACCGAAGCTAATAAAAATTGCCTAGGCTTCTCAATAAAGAGCGAAGTTCTACCCTAAAGCCGTATACTTACAACTACTGCACAACTTGTCACCTTATATGTTCAACTTTGAAATAATGCAAAGTTGTACACTAAGCCCATATTTAGGGTACCATTAAGGTAGATACCAATAAAATGAGAAAAGTTCATTTTAGAAGGAAGCTCAGTTAATATTTGTGTTTTTAGGTTTAGTATTATGTTTAATTTGGATTCTATGTGACAGGTCTGGGATGGTGGGCACTAACATTTTTATCATTTAGAACTTCTGTTGACTCAGGGTATCTTAATCAGGTCTTGATAGAGGAATAAAGTAGACTCACTTTTAAGGACAATGTTTACAAATGGATTGGATTCTGGGCACCAGTAGCAGCAGTAAGAAAGCTATATTTGGTCATAGCCCTCCTTCATTTCACCACATATCCATACCAATGTAGGTACCAGAGTAACCTGTTTCTTTAAATTGTTTCCTGTTAGCTGTGCTTTCCATCCCTCTTTCTAAAATAGACTTAAATATACTGAAATTTCATTTCTGAATCACTAACAGTCAACTGATATTTTCACCTTCCCCTAAGAAGGAGGGCAGTTTGCCAATTTCATTTTCAATATGTTGCTAGTTCTGAGAATCTTCTTTCTCTCCCTTTCTCTATGCCAAGAGAGAAAAGGAGGTGAGAAAAGAAGGGATCACCAGACAAATCAACATGGGTATTTCTTTTTCTTTCCCTGAAACATCTCCCGTAACTTTCTGACCTTAAAGCTTATATCAAGAAGCATGATGTCTGACTAAGAAAGGAGAGCTGTATGCAACAAAGCTTAAATCCATCTAAAAAATAATAATCTGGTATAATCCCACTACAATAATTATTTGTTCCTTGTCTGGCTTGACAAAGAAATTTTAACACGTGTCTACCCACCAGTCATAAGAGGAATGAAAACCAGAGATTTTTCAGGGTAGGGGGTGTGACAAGTGAAGGATAATGATGTACACAAGAGTTTGAACACACCTCTGTTGCTTCTTTTACTTTTTTAAAAGTGTGCATTGCAGTGGTCATTATTTTTCTGGTCAGTCTGAGAAATTAGCCTAAGGACAGACTACTTTTATAAGGAGTAAGGTGGGCAGAGGAATAATAGAGAAGTTGGCAAAGCGTAATTCTGAAAATATGAGCAGTGGGCCTGCAATGAGACAGAACTGGGGAGTGTGGGGGAGCAGGTGGGCAGGCATCTTGGCTGGGGATGGGACAGAACATGAATCATGCCTAAGGCTTGATAAAATTGACTACAAATAAATAATTGTCTCTTAAGCATAAGAAAAAAATCAAGTGGCAGAGGAATTGGCTTTCTCAATATCAAAAAACAAATAGCTGCCCCCCCAATTTAAATCTCAATGACAGTAATAATGATTTGGATTTTCTTAAGACCCTTCCCATAAATGCACACCATGCTTATATAAAGATGTAGAAATTTAGTCTCATGATATGCTAGTGGATGCTATAGGAATATTTTAATTTTGCAGTTGAAATAAATGGAAACAGCTGAAGTTGGAATCACTATGATTATGTCGAAGAGAAAATGTAATACCTTGTCCTCACTATTTGCAAGGTTCATGGCTGACACTCCAATAACAAAGGACAGATTAACAAGAGAAAAGCATAACTTATTTAATAAAAGTTTTATCTGACTTGGGAGCCTTCAGAAATGAAGACCCAAGACCCAAGGAAAACCGTATATTTTTTATGCTAAATCTGATGATACAAGTGGATAGTTGTGGAGAAACATGATTGGACAAAAAGGGGTATGATCTAATAGTAAGGAATGCAGAGTGGAGAGTGCCTTCAGCAAGGCATGTTAGTTCACATTCTTTCCTGTGTCTCTGTATGACATTCCTTCTTCCTGAGCAAAATAGGTCAGAGAAAGCCTTTATAGTCAGGTTTTAGGCAGGAAAGATGGGAGAAAGTCAGTGACCTTCTTGCTTCTGTGGTTTTCTCAATTGTCAAGCTGCCATATTGTGGGGTGTCATGTTTTGAGCTCCAACAGTGACAACGATGATCTTCACTATTCTGACAACAATGGCTTGAACAGTCTATGCAAAGCCTGGTGCAAAATTCTTTATAATCATGATCTCATTTAGTATTTCACATAAGCCTACTGGTTGGGTATTATTCATTTCTTTGTAGAAAATAGGTTCTGAGAGATCACAAACCTCACCTAGTGTTAATCAACTTCTAAGAGGTGAGGGCCACATTTGAATCTAGATTCCTGATATTCTAAATCTGACTGGTAACCACTAGAAAGAGGTGCTCCCATTGAATGCCTTTTGGGATATGTTTTAGGTCACAATGTGCAATGACCCACAGAATAGTGACGTTGAATCTGGGGATCTGTAGCCAAGAAATAGAGCACCCTGTATTTTCCCCAAAGCAGCTGCAACATGTGGTGATGACCACACTGTGGAGAACAGGCTGTCATTCCCTTCATCATCACGATGTGTCAGGAAAGATGAGTGGGGGCCGGCATAAGGGGTGGAAGAAATGGAAGGTGGTGAGTCATGCTCTCATCTCAACATCTAAAAATAATCGCAGCATATTAAAACAACACTTTTTCTATAAAAATGAATTTTTTTACCTATATGTCTGTAATTTTCCATTTCCAAACAGTATTCCATTGGCATGGGGTTGTATTCCTCGAAAATATTAACGATCATCCTGAGAAGCCAGGGAGCCAATTTAAATCATGGCACCTACATAGGCCATTGATAATACAGGCTGAGCAATCAGTCGGTTGCCAGGGATGTCCTTTGAAATAACTTTAAGAGAAATGAGCATAGTTCAGAGGGCTTTTAGAAACAGTATCTTTTGCCCACAATCCCACCCACCAGAGGTCTTTAGGAGGTAAAATAATTTTTGTCTAGCTCCATCAAAATCCACCTCTAGGTCCTCGCATTTATAGGAAGGAGAAGCAGACAGATTTCCCCATTCCTTGTTATCACAGCAATAAATCTGCCATTACTGAAGAAGATCAAACCCTGGGTGGTGTTTGAAGGGGCACCAAAGGGACAAAGGAATATGCCTGGGAGTATAAAAATACATCTAAGATCTGCATAGTGAATCACTGGTTATTTTTAAAACTCAAACTGAATTGATCTGAAACTTAGTTAGACATGCACTACAGACATGGAAGTGATCTTGAATTTTTTGCTGACATCTGTGGAATTGGACACAAAGAAAGAAAGGAAGGAAAACTATGTGATGTACCCAGTTTTCTCCTATAAGCCATGATTAGAAAAATAGCACTGATATTCTAACCAATTAAGGCCTCAGAAAGTATAGCTTTTAGTATTTGCTTTATGCCGACATATCACCAATTGGTAACTTTGTCGGAAGAACTGCCTGGGGAATGTTCAATCAATAAAAATGAAGGTATTTCAATATGAGGAAAATGTCAGAACCTTGGGGAATAGGTAGTGGGATGCAGATGTTTGTTAATTAAGTTTACAAAGGCAGTAAATGTAATGAAGCCAGTATCTCATATAGGGCATTACTAAAGAAACAGCTGTTCTCTCCACTCCACTAAGTCTGTATATACATGTCCCACCCCCTCAATAGCTGTCAAGTTCTGGGAATACTTGTTTCTCCTATAAACTTTAATTATTCTATAGAAGAGTACAACAAAATGATTATCAATAATTCACACTAGGGAAAGCAATGGATAATACACAGGAATGTAGTTACAGGGCCTCCTCAACCTACAATTGTAGAAAAAAAAAATGACTCATTGTCTATCTAATCTTTACCCAAGATAATGATTGCTTCCATCATGGATCACTGCATTCACTTGGAAACTTGATTTTTATAGACTTTTATTCTGAGTGATGAGATTCCCATTTTCCTTTGAGAAAGCACATGGAAAAAGAGTTGCTTAAGTAAAGACTGTTACAACCCAACTGTCAAAATGCAATGCTTCCCAGGATGCACTTTCTTTTCAGAAAAGGAAATTGAAAAACAAAGAAATAAGTTACTCGAAGTCACATCACCAATGGCTGGCAGGGCAGGGATTCATGCCTGTGAAGTCTAGTTGTCAGCACTATACCATATTGCCTTTATCTACTAGTGCATATGCAGATCAAGAAGTCACAGCACTGCCATGCCATACCTTACTTAGGAATCAGGAATGTTGTGTCCATTTCAAGATGTTATTTGTTATTTGGAACACTGACTAATTTGAATATGCCCCAAAAAGGTAACTAGGGTGGTAACAGACTGAAAGGCATTTCTTATTGCTAATTTCAGCCATGCTAACATGAGGAGCTATTTTAAGGTCAATCCAACGTGAAAGATATGCGAATACTTTTTTAAAGTGTGGCATAATAATATCTTGTATCATCATCACAGTCATCATCATCACTAATCTACTTATTTTAATATTTTATAGGTGAGACATAATCATATATATTTATCTTAATTTTAATATTTTAGGTGAGATTTAGACTTATACAACAGATATTGATTAGTTTCAGTTCTTAGGGAACAAATTGAAGTCATTACTTTCAGTATGCAAATTTTATGACTCAGTTCCATTTTGGTCTAAAACCAGATTTTCTTCCTTCTCCTTCCAGATATTCCCCTTTCATTCTGAAGCTCAGACCTGGTGACAATTTTTTTTTACAGAGAACAGTGAGAATATTACCTACAAAAATTCCACATCTAGCTTGTTATTATTATTGTGACCTGGTGAAACTGTGAAATAATGACATGGTGACTCTATGTAAACAGATCACTAGCCACCACATGTAGATATTTTTTTACCTCCTTAGAAGAACACACTTCCTTTTATCCGTCTTTGTCTAAGATGGTAGTAGTTCCTTGCTGATACTCATCTCTGGTTTATCTATCTTATATTTGACTCTCTTTCCCTTTATCTAACTAACTCCTTGAGTTAATTTTCTTCTGCTGTAACTACTTCAAGTGATTTCTATTCTTCTGTTTAGATAGACTTTGATAAATACAATGAATTAACATAAAGTTTTATGTTCTGTTTATGTCCCAGGAAAACATAGGATAGTTAGTAGAGGGATCCTTCTCCAGCAGGTTTTCAGCCCCAAGATGCTTTGCTCTGGAAACTCCACCCCTATCTAAATCTTTGGGTCTTCTCTATTTAGTGGTACATAGAGAGACAGAGTAAGAATGAGGGAACTGGGTAAAGTAACTGTATGGGTCAAATCTGCAACTGGATGGCCATCACTTCTACTTATATTCAATTGGCAAGAACGTAATCTACCCACATGGTTGGCTACACACACCTAACTGCAAAGGAGGCTGGAAAATATAATCTAGCTTTAAGCTAGCTTTAAGCCTAGAAAGAAGAGAACATACCATTAAACATTATCAGTTTCTTCCTTGGTGTTCCAGTCTAACTTCTGTATCTTATGGCTTGACAGATGCTGACAGGTTACTCAGGGAATACCATCAAAAACCTCATAGAGTAAGACAGCAAGCTATGGGAAATAGGGGAAGACTACTCCATGTAGACCATGTTAAATGCAAAAGCCCTGAAGCACCAATAACTGCGGCATGTTTGAAAATTAGTAAGGAGCTAGTATGGATGGTATTTACTTAATATTTAATTGTTTTAAAAAGATCTTACTGAACTTTTTAATCTTCAGGACTATTTTTAGAATAAATAAATGTATTTAAATTATGAAAAAAATCTATCTTCCGTAGTAGAAATTATATACCAATGATTTCAACAGAAATCTTCTTTCCATTCCTTTCCAAACAGAACTTTTTCCTCCTTCCCTATCAGTAACCCTTTTCATTAGTTTCCTGTTTTATATAACCACTGTTTTTTTTTTCTTAAAATCATAAGCAAATATATACCAAGTAACAAGCCATTCTGGCAACCATTTCTTATTATTTGGAGATCCTCCTGTTACTTTTTGCCACTGATTAGTAATCCATTGCGTGGATATAGCATATTCCATTCAACAAAGACCCTACAGGTGTATTACTTTGTCTTTTGCAAAGTAGAGTAGCCTTCCCTAAGTCTCTTACTTTTATCATTCTGTTTTACTTTCCTCAAAGCATATATCACTTCAAAAATTATCTTAATCATTTACATGTTTATTTCCTGTCTTCCCATTCTGGCATTATCAGTACCAGGAGGCCAGATACCTTGTTTTTCTTATGTCTATATCTGCATTCCTTGGAATAGTGTGTGACACTTAGTAGAAGCTCATTTGTTGAATGCATGCTTTTGTTTTACTCCTTTAAAGCATCCTGATGGTGGTTAGTGTTTTTTCAAAAGGAAGCAGGAAGCAGGCTTCTCCAGAGAAACAAAACCAATAGAATAGATAACTAGATAGATAAATAGACATGACTTATTATAAGGTATGATTCACATGATTATGGAGGCTGATAAATTCCATGATGTTCCATCTGCAAGCTAAAGATGGAAAATCTGAGGGTGTAGTTCAATGGCCCAGCAGCCAGGGGGCTGATGGTATACATTTTAATCCAAGTCTGAAGGCCTGAGTACCAGGATCCTGAGGGGCAGAAAATATTGATGTTTTAGCTTAAGTAATCAGGTAGAGGGAGTATGAATCCAAACTTGCTCCTCCTTTTTGTTCTATTCAGGCCTTCCACAGATTGAATGATGTCTATCCACATTAGGGAGGGCAATCAACTTTACTAAGTCCCCCAATTCAGGTGTTAATCTCTTCTAGAAACACCCTCATAGACACATCCACAAATAATGTTTAATCAGATATCTGGGCATCCCATGACTCACTCAAATTTACACTCAAAGTTAACCACCACGTAGCTTGTAGTTGTAAAAAAAAAAAAAAAGCTGCAAAGATACTGGTTTTCCATCTCAGGGGTGAAAGAGGTATCCTCTGCTAGATATAGTTTAGCAACAGGCTGGGCAGGCAACCTGTGAGGTGGGGGAAGGAAACCACTCAGGAAATAATTGAAGCAGAATATTGTAGTGGTTAAGAGCTTGGCTTTAGATTCTAATTCTATCACTTACTAGCTATGTGACCTTGAACGAGTTACTTAACTTCTCTAATCTGCAGATTTCTTATTTGTGGAAATGGAATAATATGTTCCTTATGGAATTGTATGCATTAAATAGGATAATCCATATAAAGGACTTAGTGCAGTGCTTGGCTCAGAGTAAAATATCAATGAATATTAGCCATCATCGTCATTATTACTGAAGAAAAACAAAGTTTGAGCTCTTCTGGAATCTGGATAAACACACTGAGAATATTATGCTTTGCTGTTGTTGTGGATACAGGGCCAGAATATTACTAGACATAGAGCTGACATTTAGAAAGAAAATATAAGCCACAGAGCCAATAAGTGTCACAGGTAGAGAAGCTGAGTTTCAAAGTGAAGCTTTCTGCCTGCTGGCCCTGTATTCTTAGTAATATGATAGCAGAAACAGCAATTACGATAGACTCTTTTATTAGAGAAATAAATGATTTTTAAATATCTCTACATACACGGTCTCTGAATAAAAAACTTCGGACCCACTGCTCTGATTATAAGATGCCAACCTTGTCTTACACAGGGCCTGGTGAATAATGCACCATTACTGAAGGAGAGGTGGTAAGAAAAAGCAGACAAATTCAAGAAAACAAGGAAATAAGGGAAGAACAAAGAGCAAATGGACTCCATTGTGTCTGAGTGCAGGGATGGATTCTAACGCTTTCCTATGAATTTGTTAGGACTGCACTTAGAACTGCAGAGTTCCAACAGCTTCCTTAAAACATTTCATTTAACATTGTTATGCTCAAATAATTAAGAGTTGACTAGTAAACAGATGTCAGATGTTCAGAAATCTCACTTAATATAATTAAAACACATATACTGAATGCTCAGATAAATATGCTTTGGCAATGAGAATTTTTTAGATACTCATCAAAATCCATATTTAGCAATCTAGCATAGCTTTTTAAAGTACTTTCTTTGTGGTAAGAAATTACTTCCATTTTTTAATGTGTCCCTCAGAGAGAAAAATAATTAGAAGAATTGAAAAACATACACAGTAAGGGCCATGGAAATGTTGACTGTGTCTGTGTTCTCTCCTAGTGTTTTGTCTACACTCAGCTGTCTTTCTGGCATTTCCTACGTGATTTCACTAAGACTGCCTTGTGGTGGCAACAACTGAGTATTTCATTTATCACCTCCGTATCTCTTGTATTACTGAATGACTAAGTATTTGTGCAAATGCTGACCCCTTCAGTATACTGCCAAAGAATGGCACTGTAAAACATGAATATTACAATAAAAAATGAATCACATCTATGTTGAGGTCTTTTATTGTTGTTTTTCTCCCTTTTATTTATGTAAAGCAGGATAGAGACTTTATGTAAGAAAATTTAAACAATAGGTAAAAGTTGAAAGTCTTCATGAAGTCTTTCCTCTTAATTTCTTCTCTAGAACTGTCACTGTAATTGTTTTCTGATTTCTCTAGAACTTTTCCTTTACATTTACAAAAACAAAACAGACACATGAATGCATATAAAAGCTCATGTATACTTATAGCTTATTTTCTTTTATAAAGAATTACAATCCAACTAGATATATTGCTCTGTAACTTACTATTGTTATTTCCTAACATGACTTAAGGATCTTTTCATGTTATTAGATGTAGAATTATCATATTCTTGAAACTCTACAATGTGGATACATCAGAGGTTGCATTACTTTTTATGAATTGGTAGATATATTATTTTCAATTTTTCCTCGTTAGCTAAAATCCATGTACATGATTAATCGTGCGTATGCGTGTATAACCTCACAGGTGAGGCACCTGAACAGTTTGTGTTTGGGCCAAAGACAATACTTGTGCACAGGTACGATTACACTGACCTCCTCAAAGCCTGTACATATTTATACTCTTATGTATTTCCCTTCATATATGCCAACATATGATACTGGTAATGTTTTTATTTAAATCTAATATGCATTTTAATTTGCATTTTTCTAGTTAATACTAAATGAGAAGTCATTCATTTATACTTCTTTATCAACTATTTTTATTTATTTTTCCGAGACACAATCTCGCTCTGTCACCCAGACTGGAGTGCAGCGGTACAATCATGGCTCAGGGCAGCCTCCACCTTCTGGCCTCAAGTGATCCTCCCACTTCAGCTTCCCCAGTTGCTGGGACTACAGCCACCATGCTGTACTAATTTTTTTTATTTTTTGTAGTGGCGGAGTCTTCCTATCTTGCCCAGGCTGTTCTCAAATTCCTGGTCTCAAGTGATCATTCTGCCTTGGCCTCCCAAAGTGCTGGGATTACAGGCTTGAGCCACCATGCAAGGCCTCTGTTATATTTCTTCTGTGAGTTATCTGATCATAGGCTTTGACGCTATCTATGAATTGCTTTGCCTTTTCTTTTTAAAATATATTTGAAATTTGTATGATCTAGATAATAATCCAATGTTTTATTCTATTTTGACAAATATTTTCCCAGTGTACCACTTGTCTTTTATCTGTTTTTATAATATTGAGGATTTCAGACTTGTGGGGTCAAAATTATTTATCTTATTTTATGCAATTCTCACATTCCTTAGGAAGGGCTTTATGTCAAGGTCATAGCTTTTTTTTAATTTAATTACTTTTATTTCCAAATAGAAGAAACCATTTAATAGATTTTCATTTTTTTAAATAAAGCTTTAAAAGGATATTTGTCCTTTTCTTTGTAAATGTGTAGGTCACATTTGCCAATCCTTACTATTATTATTATTATTATTATTATTATTATTATTATACTTTAAGTTCTGGGATACATGTGCAGAATGTGCAGGTTTGGTACATAGGTATACACATACCATGATGGTTTGCTGCACCCATCAACCCATCATTTACATTAGGTATTTCTCCTAATGCTATCCCTCCCCTATCCTCCCAGCCCCCTGACAGGACCTGGTGAGTGATGTTTCCCTCCCTGTGTCCATGTGTTCTCATTGTTCAACTCCCACTTATGAGTGAGAACATGTGGTGTTTGGTTTTCTGTTCCTGTGTTGGTTTGCTGAGAATGATGGTTTCCAGCTTCATCCATGTCCCTGGAAAGGAAATGAACTCCTCCTTTTTTATGGCTGCATAGTATTCCATGGTATATATGTGGTGCATTTTCTTTATCCTGTATATCATTGATGAGCATTTGGGTTGGTTCTAAGTCTTTGCTATTGTGAACAGTATCACAATGCACATGCATGTGCATGTGTCTTTATAGCAGCATTATTTATAATCCTTTGGGTATTATAATCCTTTGGGTATACCCAGTAATGGGATTGCTGGGTCAAACAGTATTTCTGAAATGGGAATGCTTTTACACTGTTGATGGGGGTGTAAATTAGTTCAACCATTGTGGAACACAGTGTAACAATTCCTCAAGGATCTAGAGCTAGAAAGGTCACAGCTTTATTACTCTGTATCTTCAGTTAATACTTTTTACTGAACTATAACATACATACAGAAAATTAAATAAACCATTAAGTATACATTTTAATAAATGATCACCAAGTGAACATGCCTATGTGTCAACAACCCAGGTTAGAAAATGGGGTATTTGCAGCTAAAGTGAAACTCTTCCTAACATCTCCTGATCATGAACACATCCCTCTCTCCAAAGGTAGTTGCTATCCTAATGTCTAACATGCTTTTATTTAAATATAATCACACAGTACATATCTTTGTTTTATTTTACTAAATATTAAATTTATGAAATTTATCTATTCTATTAGTGTGAGAGTAGGTATTTTCAGTATTGGTGATATGTAGATTATATTATTTGAATATACCAAAATTAATTTCATCTATATTCTTGTTGCTGCTCATTTAGAGAGCCTCTGGGTTTTGATGGTTATGAACACTACTGCCATGAAAATCTTAAATTGTAATGAATTTCTTCCAGAATTTTAAAGACAGCTTCATTGTATCCTATTGATCAGTATTGTTGAGAACTCATTCCTCATGTGTTAAGACTAGGCTCTTCTCCTTTATGTCAGGTTCTTTGCCAAAATGTGTTTTGCCATTTTTGTGCATTAGATCGTCTAGATTAATTTTCAAATATTAATGGTAATTTCATTAAAAATTATCTAGAGATTTGGGGGAGAATTTCATTGAAAATGTGGAAGATGGAAAAAGATGAAAAATTGGCATCTTTATGATACAGAATATTTCCAGGCTGAAGCATAGCACACCATTCCTTTATTTTTGAAAACGTGTTTTGGCATTTTCTCTCTTATATAAGGTTTCTCTTATCTTCATATTAACCTTAAATATATTCATAAATTTGTATACTTTTTTCTGTTCTAGAAACTGGTTCTGGATTCCACATTAACTTTATTAATAGTTATCTCCTTACCCCCTCCTCTAATCTGTGACAGCTCCTTGGTCTTTCCTTGCCTTTCATGATGACAACTTTGAGAGTACTGCTCAGTAATTTTGTGTAAAGTCTCTCAATCTGGGGACTTGTTTGATGATTTCTCATTATTAATGTGAAGTTATGCACATTTGGAAAGATAACAGAAAAATGATGGGTTATCAGTATATGATATCAGGAACCACATTATTAGTATATCATTTTACTGGTGATAGTAAATTTGATCACTTTATTAAGGTATTGTCTGCCAGATATAGCTAATATAAATTTACTCCTTTTCTCTTTGAAATTAATAAATATCCTAAGGGAGGTCCTTTGATTCTATACAGACATCCTGTTTCTACTCATACTTATGCTCATTGATTTTAGCAACCATTGGTAGATCTTGCCTGACAGTTATTACTGCTAAATTCTAATGAGGCTTTCTATTTCTCTCATTAATTCTACATTTTCTGTTAGGCTTCTTATGTAAGAGAAAGATGTTCCTTATACCCAATTATTTAGTCAATTATTTCTTTCCATCAGCAAGTAAATGTAAATATTTATTTTAGAATATGTGTTATAAGGCAATACTATTGTTATTAATTTTCTTTCTCCGATTGAGCATTGGTGATTGGGACATTGACAGATTGTTCTGATTTGCTCCACAACAAAAGCAATAAAACAAAGAACTATAATAGGTTTGAGGAAAAGTATTAACACACCAAAAATTGTATGTCATTTAATAATTATGAATCTTTGAATACCCAAGAAAAAAGTAGTTCATATAAAATTTTCAAAATATATATTACCTAAGCACTTTATCTAAACATATTAGTCAGGTTTTCTGAAATAAGTTGAAATAAAAACATAAGCATGAGTTTGTCAGGACTGTGGGTTAGGGAGGTATATTAGCACTGAATAAATACATAAATAATTTTATTAATAATTTAAAAATAATAGCAATTTGTATATGAAAGAAAAAATATTCTACTACATAATTCCAAAACTTCTAATATAGAATAAATTGGTCTGGGAACAAATAATTAAAAGTGCATAATCTCCCATCTTTTATATAGAAAAGCCTAAAGTTACTGTTTTGTTTTTAATTTAAAATTAGATGAATATAATCTTTACAATATATTACGTAAAACATAAGGATTGTTAACAGCACAATTGAAAACAGGTTTTACTGCCCTAACCTCTTAAGAATATTTAAAAATTCAAAGAATTAAAGAAAGAAAATAGAAACGATGTAAAAGAAAATAAAATAGCAGAAGGCCATAAAATAAGCACATTTTAAAAGATAAATATAAAAATTTACTTCCACTACTCTAAAGCATAATCTCTTGAAGTAGACTACCCCCCGCTTTTTCTACTTACATGCAGTTCTAAAGGAAAATAAAACTAGTCATACAAAAAAGGATTGGTAAACATGCCTTGATGAATAATTTACATTTAATAAGTAAATTAGAATGTATGGCAAAGGAAAAATTAGGACACCAAAAATTGATACAATCTATTAATATATATCCAAATATATCAATATATCTGAAGCAAAAGTAATAAATAAATCTAAAATAAATATCTATGTGCCAAAAATAAAGCACTAAAAGAGAAAACAAAATTGAAATGCAAAAATAAAGTATTCATGAAGATACAGGAGCAGCAGATGTTTACAAAAGTAACATCTGTATATAGCAGAAATATTTATTCATGGTTATTAAGTATACATAGCAGTGATGCTTCTCAAAATAAAACTTTAAGAAGTTACCAGAGTTTTCTAATGATATCAACACTCCAAAAAAATGTATCATATGTCACTTGTGGATTTGCTTATTCTTCATTAGAACATGCAGCTCCAGTTTAAGTTAAAGGGCATAAAGGATAAGAACAATATGATTACTAAAGTAGAATGAATAGATAAAACCTAAAAGACAACAGATGTATTTTGCTCAAGTATTCATAGAAGGCTCAGAAAAATTGATGACATGTTTAAAGAAAAACCTCAATATATCCCAGAGATATAAGTGCTCTACTCAATATAGTGTAATATATTCCCTACTGATCTTTGTAAGTAGATTGTTGTTCTTTTAGACATCTGTGTATGACTTCAAATGGGAGGTGCTGAAATTCACTGTCGCTAGCATTGTACTATAATATTCACTTATACTGTTCTTTTTTTTCCTTACACAAATAAAGGATATATAGTCTTTTTGTATACTAAGTTGTGCTCACTTTTGAAAATGCTGTATCTCCTTTAAGTGTTGAAGATGTTTTGGTTTGGGGTGTTGCACATGTAAGGCATGTTTTTACCATAAAATTACATCAAATTTGGTAAATCAAACAAGTGACCATTATTCTATATTACTTAGAGGTGAAGTTAAAAGTGATAAATCATTTTGTTAAAAAAGGGCATCAAAATAAACGTCACTGGTTGTTAAAAAACTGAACATAATTATTGCCAATGACATGGCCATATGTAGAGAAAATCTTTAAAATTCCACCAAAAACTGTTAGAACTAATAAATAAATTCAGTAAAGTTGTGGAATACAAAATCAACATTCAAAAAACAGTTCCATTTTTATACACTAACAATAAACTATCTGAAGAAGAAATTAAGAAAGGAATATCACTGACAATTAATAGCATCAAAAAGAATTTTTAAAAATAGACCGATGGGATTATATTATACTAAAAGACTTACGCACAGCAACAGAAACAATAAACAGAGTGAAGAGACATCCTATGGAATAGAAAAATACCTTTTCAAACCATAATTCTAATAAGGGATTAATATCCAAAATATATAAGGAACTCAAACAAATCATTGATACAAAAACAAATAAGACAAAAGGTAACACGTGCTGGCAGAGGTGTGAAGAAAGGGGACACGTGTACACTGTTGGTGAGAATAAAAACTGGCACAGCCATTATGAACAACAGAAAATATTAAAATTAGACCTATTGTATGATCCAGCAACTCTACTTCTCAGTATGTATTCAAAAAATGTAGAAGAGGTACTTGCACTCACAAATTCTTTGCAACATTATTTACAATAGCCAGGATATGGAAACTAAATGTCTATCATAGATGAATGGATGAAGAATGTGTGGTATATACATACAATAAAATATTAGTCATCATCAAGAAAGAAGAAAATGCTTCCATTTGTGACACCTAAGATACACCTGGAGAGCATTATGTTAAGTAAAATAAACCAACAAACAAAAGGCAAGTATTGCATTATTTCTCTCATATATAGACTCTAAAATAGTCATACTCATAGAAATAGAGAATAGATTGGTTGTTGCCAGGGGCTGGGGAGAGGAAGAAATGGGGAGGTGAGGTTAAAGGATATCAAGTTTCAGTTATGAAAGAGGAATAAGTTCTGGAGACCTACTATAAAGCATAGTGTGTATAACAACACTGTATTGCATATTTAAAATTGCTAAGAAGGTAGATATTATATGTGTTCTAACAAAAAAATCTAATAGTAATAAAGGAAGTGGAAGAAAACTTTAGAAGGTGATGGATATTTTTATGGCCTTGACTGTAGTGGTAGTTTCACAGGTATATATTTATCTCCAAACTCATTGGCATGTATATATTAAATATGTACAACTTTTTATATGTCAAGCATACCTCAATAAAGTGGTTCAAAAAGAGAGAGAATATGATATATCAATATGTAATTTTATCAAAGAAAACTGAAAATGGGTACTCGTATACCTTATTCATGGAAGTACGTGGGAATATTACAAACTTTCAGAATGCAATATTGAAATATATGAAATTTTAGGTGTTCATACCCATTGACCTAACATTTCTACTATACTCTTTAGAAACACCCCACAATCAATAAGAATGTTTTATTCATCATCAATGATAATTGTGAAAAATTAAATGAACCATATTATCCTTAGATGAATCATTAAATAACAATTTTAGATGCAGGAATAAAATCTTATATGGCTATTAAGAATAATAAAAAGTTCCATAAATGTTGGCAAGGAAAAGTATCCAAAATTATTATGAGGTGAAAAAAGCAAATCAAAACAAAAACCTATAAACGTTAGAGGAATATATTTAATATCATCAGATTTTGCTAAAATAAACCAAATATAGTGTATGCAAATATATATATATATATATATAAAGGTAAAATAGTATCCAAAATCTTTTGACAATGTATATTTCAGAGAGGGAATGGTGAAGAAATTGATAGTTAATAGGCACAAATATTAGATACAGTTAAATAAATAAAATCTAGTATACATTAGCACAATGGGGCAACTATACTTAACAGTAATTTGTTATTTATTTCAAAAATAACTAAAACAAAATAACTAAAAAGTGTAATTGGAATGTTCCTAACACAAACAAATGATAAATGCTCGAGGAGATTGATATTCCAATTGCACTGATTTGGTCATTATGCATTGCATGCTTGTAACAAAATATCACATGTACCCCATAAATATGTACAATTATTATGTAGTCATAATTAAAAATTTAAACATCAAAAGTTTTCATGTCTTCAGTATATTCATTTTTTATAGAGTGCAATAACAAAGAACAACTTTATTAAAACTGATTTCCATAGAAATTTCTCCTTTCTTTCTTAAACTAAGTATCACATCATTCTTTATCTCACTATTCTACCATGCCTTCACTAAGAAAGCTTTCTCTTACCTTCCTGATTGGGTCAAGCACCCCTGTTATATGTTCTTAAAGTATCATGTAACTTTCCACAGTGCTTATCTGAGTTATAATTTACATAATTTGAAAAAAGAAGATTACTTTTTCCATGTCTGTGTCCTCCACTAGATCCTAACTCTGAGGACAGAGATATCTATTTTGGGCACCATTTAATCCAAAGTGCTTATCCCAGCACCTGACACATCTTAGGCACTCAATTATATTAATTAAAATAATAAACTGCCCCAAGTGTTATTTATCATTGTGTAGCATAAAATACATAAATAGGGATCCATACCCAAGGCTTAAACTACTTGTCAACAACATGAACTGTGTATACATATTTTTTAATTGGATGATCTTTTCATCCTTTTTCTCCAAAATGGAACTCTCAGAACACATACTCAAATGCTTCTTTTAGTTGAATTCTGTATAATTAAGGTTATTATTTCATGCAACCAAAGCTCATGAAGGTATAAGAGAGATGAAGTAGTTCCTCCCTTTTATGTTGAGTTTGAATCCTCTTGTTGAGCTATGTAATAAATTTCATTATTTCACTTTATTAGAAATTTCTAATTCTTTAACTCACAGAGAAAAATCTTCCCCACCCTCTCAATAATTAATTTCAGCCACCAAAATTTGATTCTGTAAGCATTATTAAACAATAGGGAAAAGACTCCCTATTCAATAAATGGTGCTGGAATAACTGGCTAGCCATATGTAGAAGACTGAAACTGCACTCCTTCAGTTCACCATATACAAAAACTAGCTCAAGATGATTCAAGACTTAAATATAAGACCTAACTCTTCAAAAACCCTAGAAGAAAATCTAGGAAATAACATTCTAGGCATCAGCCATGGCAAAGATTTTAGGACAAAGTCCCAAAAAGCAATTGAAACAAAACCAAATATGGACAATTAAACTAAAGACTTTCTTCACAGCAAAATAAATTATCAACGGAGTAAACAGACACCCTACAGAATGAGAGAAAATAGTTGCAAACTCTGCGTCTGACAAAGGTCTAATATCCAGAATCGACAAAGGTCTAATATCCAGAATCTACAAAGAACTTAAATCAACAAGCCAAAAGCTAACAAAATGATTAAAAAATGGGCAAAGAACATGAACAGATATTTCTCAAAGAAGACATACACATAGCCAACAAGCATATGAAGAAATGCTAAACATCATTAACCATCAGAAATATGCAAATTAAAACCACAATGAGATACCATCTCATACCAGTCACAAAGGCTATTACTAAAATGTCAAGAAATAGCAGATGTTGGTGAAGTTGCAGAGAAAAGGGAATGCTTACACACTGCTGGTGGGAATTGTAAATTAGTTCAGCTACTGTAGATTGGAGATTTCTTAAAGAACTGAAAACAGAATTACCATTCAACCTAGCAAATCCCTTTACTGGGTATATACACAAAGGAACTTAAATCATTCTACCATAAAGACACATGCAACCATATGTTAATTGCAGTACTATTCACAATAGCAAAGACATGGAATCAACCTAGGGGACCATTCACAGTGAACATGATAAAGAAAATGTGGTACATGTATATCATGGAATCCTATGCTGCCATAAAAAAATGAATGAAATAATGCCCTTTGTAGCATCATGGTTGCAACTGGAGGCTATTATCCTCAGTGAATTAATGTAGGAACAAAAAAACACAAATATCACGTGTTCTCACTTATAAGTAGGAGCTGAAAACTGACTGCGCATGGACACACAGAGGGAAACAACAGATACTAGGTCTACTTGAGGGTGGTGAGTGGGAGGAGGGTGAGGGTCAAAAAACTACCTATCAGGTAGGTACTATGCTCATTACCTGGGTGATAAAATTATTTGTACACCAAACCCCAGTAACACACAATTTACCCATGAAATGAATCTGTACCTGTACCTTCTGAATTTCCACATCAAAAAAGAGAAAAAATGCTTTTATAAATAAATTCCAACAATTGAGATGTATGTGTACATATATGGATATTATATCCTGGCTATTGAAATATATTCAATATTCAAAACAATTTTTTTTTCTAAATGTAGCACTGGAAAAGTACAGTTTGTTAAACATTTTTTCTTTAACCTTCCTCTCACATTTAATGATTCATTCTTAGCAGTATCAGCACTGAAAACAGGAACATAAAGTTAAGTTCTCTCAAAAGGTTGAACATTTTGCCATTTCCTGAAAGACTGAAGGAAATCAAACCCAGCTAGCCACCCTTACTTCCTAGGTTGGTGATGTTTTTACTTACATAAGTCTCCACAATCAAGTGAGAGCTCAGAGAAGTATTTTTAAATTAAGTATTCATTATCACACAATTTTATTAAAAAGTCCAGCCCAGAAAGGGCTTATTCACCTTTTATAAGTATTTCCTTAGTCTATGCTGGGAAATAAACCCAACTAGAAAATACAAGTGTTTGTTTTGTAACTATATAATCATTACAGCAGTACGTACACTAGAAAAAAAAAACAGTAATTAAATTTAATTGTCCAAAGATTTTTGAAAAAGCCAAGTATTTAAGTACTAGAGAACACTGTGAGGCATATCCAGATCTTAGAAAGCAACAGATATGTTCCTTGTCCTCATGCAACTTAACACATATGGCTTCCTTACTTCTGTCTTCAGGTATGTACTTCATTTAAATGTATACTTGCTCCATAGAGAACTGTGCACGTTATTGTTTGATTACATCCAACACAAGTGCCCCCAAAGAGATTTGGGTCCTAAAAGGGCTTTTCACGTTAGCCAAATTTAACCAGTCTGTGTTTCAGAGAAGGCTTTCTAAAAAGAATGACATCTCAAGGGAACCATGAATGATAAATGGGAGTTAAAATTACAAACAGAGTAGAGAGATTGGTCAAGGGAATGACATCTTCAAAGACCTTTATGTTACAAGGGAGTTGGTGAGTTCCAGGCACTGAAAACAAGTGCAACATGTAGATTGATAGTTTGGAGCAAGGTGGAAGTGGTAGAAAATGAGACAGAAGAGGTGGATAGAAACAAAATTACAGATGCTCCTCAACTTACGATGGAGTTACAACCCAATCAACTTACCATAAATTGAAAATGTATTTAATGCACCTAACATACAGAACATCATAGCTTGGCCTAGCCTACCTTAAATTTGCCTAGAGCACTAATGTCAGCCTACAGTGTAGCTAAACCATCTAACACAAAGCCTATTTTATAAAGCACTGAATATTTCATGTAATGCATTGAATGTTGTACTTAAGGACAGCTGCTTTCACAGCATCATAAACTTATAAACTCATAAGTCAGGTCCTGTCAATATCTCAAGAAATGTTAGATTTTAATCTAAGAATGATGTGAAAGTATCCAGGGGTTTCAAGAAGAGAAATGATACAAGTATTTCTTGGTTGAAAACACTCAAATCTGGTCTGTTAAGCAGAAATATTCTTAAATAAAGGTAAGTGCCATGAGACAATATGACATCATATATCGGACTACAGTGCCTCAGAATCCACGCTCAGAATTCACACTCAGCTTTCCCATGCTTTAAAAAAAGCATAACAAAATTTATATTTTCTGAGACTTTATATTTCCATCTGTTTTTAATCATAACTACATATTATATTTAGAAGGATACATTAAGGAAATTTTATTTTTTAAAAAAGAAACCCTTTCTTCTTTAGCAGATGATAATACTGAGATAAACTAAGTGATAACATTTCTGAGTTTTTTAGATTAGATGCTACCTCAAACCTTAAATTTTATAATTAAAAAGCCTACATTGTTATATTAGAAATTAATATTTCTATTAAAAGTTATCACCTGAAGCAGCCTCAAAAGAAGACTATATTTCAAGATTTAAAAACTAAAATCTCTAAATTTCAGACAGAACTAGATATTCTTATTAATTATTGCTCAACTTTTGCCCTTCTTGTTTTGAATTCAAAGAGAGTTACAAGTACCTATTTAAATTTGACTCTACATTTCTTCCTGGATGTTGACTCTTTCCTGCTGTAGGGTCAATACTCCTAAAGCTTTCTCATTACCTCCTTGTTAGGAAATTGGTCTCCCTGTAGACTTCCCTGGACAGTGTGGTAGACTCCAGCTCCAAACTCCAACTTTTCTCACCCACAGACCTGGAACAAATGATTTAACCTCACTATATTTCAGTTTCCTCAGCTGAAAACTGTGGACAATAATAGTACATCCCTTGTGGGTTGGGAAGATCAAATTACATAATCCATGTAGAGAGTACACATACATGGTCCCTAACAAATAATATTTACTCAATAGCCATTAGCAACAAAAGAAATAATTTCACAGATTGTTACAAGCTGAGTTCTCTAGGAAGTAGACCCTGAGGTTGAGTTTGAGGTAAAATTTATTTGGGAACACTTTCAGTATCAGCACCTGTGGAGGGGAAGAGACAGGAAGGAAGCAGAACTGGGCAGATAGAAGTTGATTCAGTCTTGACAAACGCCACAGCTGTCCCCACAGAGAAACTAGAGCAGTCCTCCAGAGTCGGCTTGCATTGGATCAAGGAGTTAGATTCGAGTCAACTTATCCTGGGATACAGGCTCTTACTACCTTGAGGTTGAGGGAACCCTTTCCAGCCTAGGCAGTCTCTAGAGAGGACTCACAGTTAAGAGCTGCCAGCTGGGGGCATAATTCCTGCAGTCCTGAAGGGGGATTAGTATGGCTCATCACAGTATCTTTTACATAAGTTGACGAGAAAGACAATGTATTCCTGTTTCCCTTTTTTCTAGATTTCTATCTAAACTCTTCGTTCCCACAAGGGACTGCATTTCATACCACTAAATAAATATCTTTTGCCACACTTTCACTTCATTTTTCATCCATTCATCTCAATTATTTTTTCTTCTTATTCCTTTTTTCTGGACTTAATTTGCTGTCGTAATTTACATATAATGAAAAGGTTACTTATTTTTTTTTTTTTTTTTTTTTTTTGAGACGGAATCTTGCTCTGTCACACAGGCTGGAGCACAGTGGCGCGACCTCGGCTCACTGCAAGTTCCACCTCCCGGGTTCACACCATTCTCCTGCCTCAGCCTCCCACGTAGCTGAGACTACAGGCGCTGGGACTACAAGCGCCCGACACCACGCCTGGCTAATTTTTTAATTTTTTTATTTTTTTGTATTTTTTAGTAGAGACGGGGTTTCACCGTGTTAGCCAGGATGGTCTCGATTTCCTGATCTTGTGAACCGCCCGCCTCAGCCTCCCAAAGTGCTGGGATTACAGGCGTGAGCCACCGTGCCCGGCCAGATTACTTATTCTCTAAAAAATGTGGTTCTTTTAACATTTCCTTACCCATTAACCAACTTTACAAACTGCCTCAGGATTTTAAAAATGATACATTCTCACTTTTAGGGAAAATGTTTAAAGCAAAACTTGATTAAGCAGTTAAACATATTTCCCTGAAGGTTGATATTATTTATTTCACATTTTAATAGCAACTGTTAGTTATTGACATGGCCTGCCCCTTCCCGAGGAGATCCATAAAAGTAACATGTGCCTCTGAAGATTTTCCTAGCTGAAGCAGGTTTTGCTTTGTGTCTTCAATTATAATTATCTTCATTGTATTGTAAAGAATCCTTGTCATATGCTAAATCATCCATTAGCAATCATAATGTGAGCAAATTTTCTTTGTTTTAGAACATCTCAAGGGTCCAGGCTGTTTGTATTTGATAGCAGCTCATTGAGATCCAAATTATGCAGAATTTAAAATATGAATAGGAAAAATACTGCTGTTTCACCATTTGTTTTTTACAGGAACTTGCTTTTTCCTTTTATATACAATGCACATTTAAGGAAGACTCTTTGGAAGAAAGTACCTCTTTAGTCAGGTTAAGCAACAAAAAGGAGGAGAAGGAGGAAGAAAAAGGGCAGAGGAGAGAAAAAGAATATGTCTCAAGGAAAATGTGAGACATATATATATAGATAGATACACATATATATATATAGATAGATATAGAGATATGTATATAGACCCCTTTATTCTACTAAATAACTAATAATATATAGACCCCTTTATTCTACTAAAATAACTATTAACAATAATTAACAAGCAACTGGATACACAATGAGATTTAAAGTTCAAAACGTATCAATAAACTGTTATCCTTTTAGTACTCTAAAAATTAATTTTGGACAAAATACAAATTTTAAGGTCTTAGCAGGTGAGGAAGAGCCATCTCTTGATATTTAGGGCACTGTGCTTCTAAAGTCTCTCTCACTCATAATGAAGACATTCATTTTAATTCCAGTCACAACTTACTAGGCCTTTATCTTTTCAGTAAGCTTAAAGGTAAGAATTAACGACCAGATTTCACATGTATCTATTAAATTAACATCTTTTGTAGCAACATGGATGGAACTGGAGGCCATTATATTAAATGACCCAGTTGAGAAACAGTCAAAAACTCCATGTTCTCACTTATATGTGGGAGCAAAATAATGTGTACATATGGACAAAGAGTATGGAATAATAGACACTGGAGACTCAGAAGGGTAGGAAGGTGGGAGGGGTTGAGGGATGAGAAATTACTTAATGGGCACAACATGCAATATTTTGCTGATGTTTACAATAAAAGCCAAACTTCACCACTACACAATATATCCATGTAACAAAACTGCACTTGTAGCCTTTAATTTTATACAACTAAAAAAGGAAGGATATGTCAATCTAATCAATACAAATAACTCGTAGTAAATACATAATGAGCTACAGACAGTATGGGTGAAAATTTCTATACAAGAAATACGTAAATGTAGAAAAGTACCTACTATCATGCCAATAATTTTCAGGATATAGGGAACATAGTAAAAATAAATAATAATATGATGTGAGAGTAAGGTCAATGAGAAGAGGCGATAGAGACAGACAAGTTTGAAGTATCCTTTTTTTTTTTTTTTTTTTTTTTTTACAATGTGGAACAGATGGCAGTTAAATGATATGCTTTTCAGTGCTGAGCGAATTGAAGAGATGTTTTTGGAGGGAAATGATGTTTTAGGCAGGACTCTTTCATTTGTGATAGATCGGAAACTTTCCATCTCCACAGATTTGGGCAAAAACAAGCTTTAATGTGATGTAGCTAAAATTTCTTAGCAATGATTGATTTTGGGAACAACTGAATGCATGTTCTCCAAAGTTGTCACCAGTATTGACACTTGCTCTTTTCGGTTCTTGGCTATGCCTCAGTCTGCATGAGCTTCCTTTATAGACTGTATACTTCCTGCTGCTGGCAGAATGGATGTCAAAGTCTCCAGCATTTCATCATATGTTCTCAGCAACTGCGTGAAAAGAAGCTTCTTTCCCATTCCATCTATCAGAAGCCCCCAGTACCAGGCTCTAAACTGACCAACCTGGTTCAAGTGTTCATTCTTATACTATTCTCTATGGCTAGAGGGAAGCCATTTCTCTGCCCAAGGTACTTCCGAATCCTATAGACAAGAGAGAATGGAAAAGTTGCACTTTCCCAAAACAATACCAGGGCGCTTTAACCAGAAAATGGGATAAGACTTGTGAGGGAACCCAGAAAAATGGGATTTAAGTCTAGGAGAGAAAATGGAATTCAGAAAGGATATTTGGGGGGAAAGACGTAAAAATTAAACACCATCTTTCCTAGTATTTGTATTCACTTTCACTCAGAAAACTCTAGATTTCTACAAAGGAAACAAATACACCTCAATAACATCTCTTTTTCTTTTTTTCTTTCTAGTTAACTTGTAGGTGAGTTCTACAGGTTGATACTCTGTGTTTTGTATTTG